>NC_050579.1:33120159-33469326 GCF_011100635.1 Trichosurus vulpecula
TTATCTCAGAAATGCAGGAGCCTGTGGAGCGACATGGTCGGATCCGTACTTTGGGAATAACACCTGGGCAGGTGTGTGGCTAGAGAGGAAATGAGGAGCTGGAGGAAGGGAAACCAGCCAGTTAGGACCCAGGACTCCATATGGACATGACTTTCAGGGAACAGTTTGAGGGACCCAGGACTCCGCTTCATCTGCAGCCTCAGTTTCCTCATTTGTAAAATGAAAGGTTTGGACCAGAGGGGCTGAGGGTGACTTCCGGCTCTAGATTCGAGGTTCTAAGTCACTTTTGACCTGACCTGCCTCGGTCTCCTCATCTGTAAGATGAAGTGGATGGCCTAGAAGCCCCCGGGGAGCCCTCTTGCATTTGTGACTCAGAACCGAACCAGCCCTCTATACCCAATAGTTGAGGGCGCGCATGCGCACGCGCACATGAGCCTGAGGGAGGTTCGGAGGGCGGGCAAAGGACGGGTGGCGTCACTACGGACGAAGGGGGCGTGGCCAAGTCGTCGCCATGGAGACGCGTGGGGACGGCTGTGGGAGCGGCGGCGGGCGGCCTGGGCTAAGGCCCTAGAGGTGGCAGTGGTGGCGGCGGCGGCGCGGTTGAACCGGGTCTGGCTGGAGCCCGCCTGGGCTCGGACAGTCGGGGCCGGTGGGATGAACGTCCGAGGAGGACGTGGGGGTCCGGGAGCCGGCGAGGAGTGCGACGAGGACGACGACGAGGACGACGAGGAGAGGGAGGCCGTCACCCAGGCCTTCCAGGTGTCCCGGCTGCCGCCCATCTCCGGCTGCGTGCCCGAGACCAGCCGGAGGAAGGTGAAGAAGAAGAAAAAGAAGAAGAAGTCTCCAGCCACCGGACTGGCCAAGGGCTCAGGCAAAGGCGACGGTGAGCGGGGCGGGGCCGGCAGGGAAGGGGGCGGTGCCTACAGAGCAGGGGGCGGGACCACAAAGCAGGGTACGGGGCTGACGAGG
Organism: Trichosurus vulpecula; assembly: GCF_011100635.1. NCBI lineage: Eukaryota > Metazoa > Chordata > Mammalia > Diprotodontia > Phalangeridae > Trichosurus > Trichosurus vulpecula. The sequence goes on from NC_050579.1 coordinate 33,121,129, forward strand.
GGGATTGGAGAGGGGAGGGGCCTGGCGGGAAGAGGCGGGGCCTACGAGGAGGGGTTGGGTCAAAGAGGCGGAGACGAAATGGAGGCTCAGATGGGGGGGCAGGTGAGGGAGCTCTCTAGAGGGGGCGGGCCAGCGCCGGGGATTGGAGCGAGGAGAGGGAGGGGCAGACAGAAGGAACTGTCAGGGGGGCGGGGCCGTCAGAACTGGGGAGCACTGGAAGAGGAGTCACAGGATGCTATGTCTAGATCTGGAACAACCTCAGGGGCTCCCTTATTTTGCAAATGAGGAAACTGAGACTCAGATCATACAGGTAGTAAGAGGCGGAGGGAGGAATCGGAACTTCAAGAAAGAGACAAGGGGGATGGCAAGATGAGAGGGTGGTTGGGAAAGGGCACCCCTCATCTACCCCAACATGCTGGGGACCCCTCTCCAACCCTTCAACACACATATTCCAGACGTCAATACATGCACACATGAAGGTCCACAACCAGACACAAACCTATCTAGACCACTCCAAAAACATCCCCAAAACGTGGTGTAGTGAGACGGGTTGTGGCCTGGGCTAGGAGTCAGGAAGACTTAGATTCCAGTTCTGCCTGGGACCTTTATTAACTGTGCCTCCCAGGGTAAGTCATTTAACTTCTCTGTGCCTCAGTGTCCTCATCTGTAAAGTGGTCTTTTCCAGCTCTAAATCTAATGACATATGACATATCTAATTGCAGAATCTCAAAGTTATAAGAGACCTCAATGGCCATCTAGTGGAAACCACATCCGAAAAAATTTCAGTAATATCCAAGTAATGATAATAATCTCAATAATAATAATAATATAATAAAAATCTCAATAAATCTCAAGTAATCATCCAGTCTTTGACTGAAGACCTCCAGTCTGCAACAAACATGGTTGCTATCCCATTCCACTTTGGTGTTTCTCTCATTGTCATGAAGTTGGTTTTTTGTTTGTTTTGTTTTCTGCCGCAATCTACCCTAAATTTGACACTCTGGGGATTCATCCCCTTTGCTCCTATTTATACCACTGAGGCTAAGCAGCACAAATCAAGTCTCCGTAAGTCTCACTAAGCATTTAAAAGACCACAGTTCTGCTAAATACTCGAATACAAGTCTCTATGACTTCTCCCCAGAAAATACACCAAAAAGTCACACCCAAACATATGTATACCATACTAAAACATGTACACACTCCCCAAACATACACCACTACCCTCTAAAATATATAGCTATATCCCAATAAATATCCTGCCTATACACTCAGATACCACCTCCTTTTTCACACACACAATCTCAAATACTCATACATATAGACAGCCCCTAAACACATACAGATACCAAACGCAGTCATATATATGTGTGTGTATGTAGATATATATACATACACACACACACACACACACACACACACCCCACGCAAGGCATCCCCAAACATATGCACCCAAGTCCACAGACACCTTCCCACACATACTTACTTGCCCAGATTTGGCAGTCTCTCTGTATCTGCAGATATACATACACTCTCATTCCTTTCCAGAGACAGCTAGCTCCCCACAAAACAGACATATACACATACACCCACACACATATCTGCCACCACATACATTCATATCACAGACAGCTCTCAAAACATGCCCTACACATACTCATACATATATTACTCTCAAATATACATATATAGCAGAATACCCTATTCCTAAATATGTAGGTACATACACAAAGACAAGTATACACAAACATCTCCCCCACCCCCCCACACACCCCCAAAATAGGCCCTCTGCAGAGCTGCAATCATCAAAACATGTTTTGAGTCCCCACTGATACAAAGAGCTCTTTTTCATTTAAAAATGAGAAGACTCAGAGGCGGTCCTTGACTTGTTCACAGGAAGCTTGGGTGTAAATATAAAGCGAAAGCTACTTTGATGCTTTAGGCCATTGGCTCTGGGTTGGTGCTGTTGAACTATGGTGCTCAACCTATATTCGCTGCCCAGCTCCAAAATTTGTAAGCTAACATTACTGAGTCACTGAATTTTAGCACTTGAAGGGACCCTTACAGAGAGATTAAAAGAGATACCCACATTAGCTATGTGGACACAGGCACAAGGAGAGAAGTTTCCAGTAGGACCAGCCCCTTCCCACTTGGCTGCATACGTAGACTACATTTCAGGGAAGGGTAGCAGCAGCAAGATCAGAATGACTTTTTCAGGCAATCAGTAAAGCCACATGGTGACATTTGTCATCTTTTTTCCCCCTTAGCTTAGACTTTCTTTAAATATTACCTCAAGAGTGACTCATGGGGTGGAGGTACCCCACCCCCCAAGCACAAGATGGTTTTCCAAAAGCAAGGGGTTGGAGAATCTTAAACCACAACAGTGAAGGAAAGATTACTTAGCATTTCTGTCTCCTAGAAAGGGAAGGGTCAGCTGATGAAAATGCCCTCAGTTTATATTATTTAAAATATATATTACATAGTCCTGAAGTCATATTAATTTTTTTCTAATCCAATAATACAAAGACTTCCTAGCTTGGCATAATTCTAGTACTTTAGGCAAAGTTAGGAGAGTTTTATAAATTCTTGTTCTGATGTCTCTCCATCCTAAATGGTACACTCTTTTACCTTTGGTATATAAATAAATGTGCACACGTTGCTTACCTATTCCCAACATTGATCCTAGCTCTGTAGAGCTTCAGTCACAGGAACATGGTTGGAGCCCCCCACCCCTGCTGTGCTGGAAGCTTTTTCATTGAACCTGAGGGTGCCCAAGGAATCCTCATGAACGGTGGGTATTGGGTTGGTTCATTTAGCCTCGTTAACTCTTCAGGGCAATCTCTGGCTAACTGAGCTGATCTGCTCCAGTAATTCAGGTCAACAGAACAGAGACTCAGCCTCTCTTTCCCTCCCATAACATTTTAGGTTCCAGCAAAGATTCTAGCTCCAAACTAGAGTCTATGAAAGATATTAAAAGAGAGAAAGAGGAAAATAAGCATCTCTCTTATTCCTCCTCTGGGAATGCTGCATTTTCCTCGGCTGAAGTAGATGAGAGCCTCTCCACCAAGATCAATGAGAGTCTCCGCTGGGAAGGTGTCCTTGAAGACCCAGTAGCAGAGGAAGAACGAATCCGCATCTACAAACTCAACAGAAGAAAACGTTATCGACTTTCGGCTCTGGAAGGATTCTGCCAGACTCCAAGTGTCCCAGAAGGGACTGATGAGAAAGTCTCAGTCCTTCCAGACCCAGAGAGCCACACAAACAGCAAACAGCAAGCAGTGAAGGAGGATTGCCTCAATTATTTCCTTGATGGAAACACAGCGTCAAAGATCCTATCCTCTCCAGAATTAGCGACAGTCAATGTACCCGAGCAGAAACTTTCTTCTGCTTTGGCAAATCTATCCTGATCCCAGGAGTGAGTGTGCGTGTGTGTGTGTGTGTGTGTGTGTGTGTGTGTGTGTGTGTGTGTGTGTATGTATCTGTGTGTGTGTGTGTGTGTCTGTGTGTGTGTATGTGTGTGTGTGTGTGTAAATTAAATAATGGAAACCAGGCCAACCCTGAAGAGGACAAATACTTTGTTTTGTTATTGAGATCAAGCCTCTCCTTTCAACAAAATGTCTTATGTGTCAAAATAAAACCACCTCTCTATAAAGAACATAAAAAATCCTAAAAAAAAAAATGGAAGCACTGAATTTCATTAAGTCAGACTCTGATTTCCTTCAGCCCAGCCCAATTCAGGTGGTTCTCTGTTGTTGACCCTCACAGGGTGCAGATGATCTGCTCATCCCTCCATCATTTAAGACCTGTACCATAACCTACTTCTCTGGAGGCCTGCAGTGCTATAAACATACTGGAACTGGACTAAACCAGGGGTGGGGAACCCACGGTCTCGAGGTCACATGTAGCCCTGCACTTGAGGACCTAGAGGGCCACGGGGTCCCCCACCCCTGGCTAAACCACTTGTCATGATGAGAGGCTATATGATGCACAGCACATGACCAGCCCCGGCCTTGAAGTCAAAGGGCCATGGTTAAGATCCTGGCTCTACTACTTGCCACCTATGGGTGTGCTTCTATGTCTCTGGGCCTCAGTTTCCACCCTATGATAAATCCCATGATCTTATAAGGAATTGGAGGAGAGAAGGGACTAAACATTTCTATAGGGCCTAATACTACATGCCAGGCACTGTGCTAAGTGCTTTTACAATTTTATCTGATAGCTACAAGTGTTATCTGATCCTCACAACAACCTTGGGAGGCAGGTGCTAGTATTATGCCCATTTTACAGTTGAGGAAGTGCAAGCAAAGAGACCCCAGGCCTAGTGTTCGGTCTATTTTGCTACCAGCTGCTTCAACATGAGGTCTACCTAGAATTCCATTCAAAGGAATTTATTCTTGGCAATTAAATGTTCTTTGAAAAACTACTTACATGGGGCAGCTAGGTGGCCCAGTGGGTAGAACACCAGCCCTGGAGTCAGGAGGAGTGAGTTCAAATCCAGACTCAGACACTTCAATTGCCCAGCCTTCCTCCCTGCAAAAAAAAAAAAAACAAAAAAAACCCCAAACCTACTTCTATCAGAGTATTTAAAAGCACAATAGAAATCCCCCTATAGAGTGCCAGGCCTGGAGTCAGGGAGACCTGAGTTCAAATCCAGCCTCAGACACTTACTAGCTGTAGGACCCTGGGCAAGTCACTTAATTTGTTTACCTCAGTTTCCTCATCTGTTAATTGAGTTGGAGAAGGACATAGCAAACCACTTCAGTATCTTTTGCCAACAAAACTCCAGATGGGGTCATGAAGAGTTAGACATGACAGAACAACAAAAATATTTTCAAAGCATTTAGCATACATTATCTCAGTTGATCCTCATAACAACCCTGTGAGGTAGGTGCTATTATTATCCTCATTTTACAAATGAGGAAACTGAGGCAAACACAGGCTAAGTGACCTGCCCAAGATCACAGTAACTGAAACAGGATTTGAACTCATGACCTCCATAGTAACACTGCTTCACTCAGAAACAACCCCTTTTCTAGACCCTTGATGACAGTGACACAGTACGTTTCCAGCAGAACGGAAGAGGCATATAAATGGAGACACCACTTGGATACCACTTGTCATACTCCAGTATCCATTCACTCAGCCACTGTTTTTCCAGTATGTGCTGTGTTTATAACTGTGCTAGGTGCTCCTGGGGATACCAAAGTCCCTGCCCTCAAGGAGGTTACAGTCTAACTGGGATATAAGACATGCCTTAGACGAAAAATTAAGCAATGGTACAGAATGGCATGGGATTAAGTACCTGTATTTCCCCCCTTTCCAGCCCCAGACCCACAATTTCATTGTTGCGGGGAAACCCAAGGGAGGAAATTCCTTCTACTTTTCCACCATATATGTAGCATTAGAGAGTTACTTGACACCCCGAGATGTAAAATGACTTGCCCAGAGTCACACAACAGAGAATGTTGAACTCAAGTATTCTCGACTCTGAGAGCAACTTTCCACTGTATCATCTTGCCTCTCAAGTACCCAATAATAGTAATCATAGCTAACGTTTATGCAGTACCTACCATGTGCCAGGCCCTGTGCTAAGCAGTCTACAAATATCTCATTTGATGCTCTCAACAACCCTGGGAGGCAGGTGCCGTTATAATCCCCATTTTACAGATGAGGAAACTGAGGCAACCAGCGGCCAGGACACAGCCCAGGTCACGCGGGTGTCAAGGCTGGGCTGAGAGCCCTGGTCCTCTGATAAAAAGAGCCAGAGCTCTTTCCACTGTACCATGATGCTGTTGTCTTCCTAGTTCTGCTTCTTCTACTCCATCAGCTCATAAAAGTCTTCCCATGCTTCTCTGAATTCACTTGAATTCATAATACACCTTTTTAATGTTACACCATACTTTGGAGGCCTTAGTGGGAGCAAGCCATGAACTCCATGGACAGAAGACCTCTCTCCCTTTCAAAAAGGTTGGGAAGCCAATCTCAAGGTTATCTCTATTGGAGGGAAGGGGTCATAAACCATATACTTGGTTGCAGTCAAGGTTATTTGTTGCAATCAAAACAAAACCTGTCAACATTCTCAAAGTAACTGAGTATCAGAAAGAGTCACAGTTACGACATTCTCTTCCACCCCACCCCAGCCCACCCTACAGTTCACCCAGTGTTAGAACTAAAAGGGACCCAACATCATCTAACATAGCTCCCCATGTTGCTATGGTCCCATCAAGACTTGAACCCAGATCTCCTAACTTTCAGACTAAAGCTCTCACCATTGCCCTATCCCATACTTGGGTTGTGACCCAGGAACCTCAATGTGTCCTCTCTAGAAGGCAGAAGAATAATTCTTGTCTCTCATTTTCTCACTGGTGTACAGGCATCCAGTGTCTTCACTGAGGCCAACAGCCCAAATATAAAGGATGAGAATTGTACCAGAGGCAAAGATGCTTCAAAAATAAGCTGAAGTTCTTCAAAAATCAGTTGTCTGAAGCCTTTCAGGGGTGTGTGTTTCCATTTTTAAAAATACAAATGTACCCTAGATTACATAACCAATGGAGCCCTATTGAAGATACGTATTCCAGTATGTTAATGAAGGCAATTTCACATTTGAATGAACAAATCAGATCCCTAAGTCAAAAACCCAGATTTTAATGAATAATTTGATTCTCACATACTTTGGGGGAACATTCTATTATTTGTGGGATGTTTTACCTCGTAGAAGCAGTGTGTAGAGCAGATAGAATCAGGGAGCCTTGGTGTCAGGAAGGCCTGGTTCAGCCCCACCTCTGATACGCTGGCTAAGTGACCTTGGACTTAATATATCAGTGCCCTTTGTGGTTCACCTGACCTATAATGGTGGAAGGAGTTTCCTCACTGAGATTTCCCTATACCCACAAAATCACAGGTTCAGCCTGAACAACGTCAACATCCCCAAACTCATACAAGTGGTGGCTAGAAACAGTAGCACGATGTGGCAGAACACTGAGCTAGGTGCCTGGAGATATGGATTCTAGGACTAGTGCTACTACTTCCCCTCTCTGAGACTCAGTTTCCCCTTTGTAGCATCAGGCAATTGGACCATTTAATCCAGCTTCCACATTCTCTGGCTCTTAATGGTTCTCAGTGCTGGAGGCAAACTACTTCAGACCACAGGATTATAGCTTTAGAGGAGAGAAGGCCCTCTGAGGCCATATAATCCAACCCACTCATTTTAGAGGGGGAAACCAAGGCCCACAGAAGGGAAGTGACAGCTATCTCTAGAACCCAGACATCCTGACCCCAAAATCTCATCCGTAATAAACATCAGAAGCAGGATTTGAACCCAGGTCCTCTGACTACTGAGCCCATACTCATTCCTTCAACTCTTTCTTACCCCCCTGGTCAGCAGTTACTCACCTTATCAATGAGCACTCTCTCTGAAGTACTGGGGACCCTAAAAGTGACCCATTAGAATAGAAGTGGGACCTTTCCTCTCAGAATGGCCAAGCAGTATTTTCAAGTTCTCTTAGCTTTCATAGCTAAATAGTCCCATTTTTAAAAGGGAAGAAAGAAAAAGAGGCATCCCTGGAGTTATATTTCAGATAATTTATTGTTAAATGAAAAAGTAACAAGCAAATGAGGGTGGAATAGAAAGGGGAGAAGAGGAAGATCACAGACACGAGACCACAGTTTTTGTGAAACAACATTCTGGGTTTCCTAAGGTTGGAGTGTGGGAAGATTGCTCAACACACTTTCCCCTCAAAATCATTAAAAGTATAAACAGTTGCAAAGGAAACCAGTGTCTCCCCAAGATACAAATAAATGACTCTTCACCATCTTGTGCACATTTTTCGAAGGTCAACATGGCAATCCTTTGAAGTCATCATTTAAGAAGTAGACAGAGGGAAAACCACTCTGAATGAATGCAAGACAAAGAAATTGGCTCTTCCAGAGGTGGTTCTGAATGAATGTGTTCTAAGAAGCTGAGTAATGACAGGAGAGAAGCCCAGGCTCCCATAGGAACATAGCATCGGTCCTTCGGTCCACATTTCCCAAAACTAAGCCTTCTCGACAAGTGTCCTATTGCCTTAGGCTGCCTTTCTTGGGCTCTTTCAGAAAATCAGATTGGCTACACAAGGAGAGACTAGAAGGAGCCCTGCTGTTTCCCCAATGTATAACTTACAAATAAAAGAATACAAACACTTCCTTTTTTTCCCTTAGTTTCACAATCACTTCTTCACTTGCGCTCACTCACATTCCAACATCAGATTCTTCCCATCCTTATGGCTTCTCAACCAATCTTACTACCTTCCTGCAAACTTAACTTCTTCACCTAAACAATGCTCTCACTTAAGGAGGGCCCTCAGATGAGAAATCAAGTCTATGTTTGGCCAGAAAAATGATTTCTCCTCCCAATGAGGCTTTTCCTGCTCAGGCAACAATACTGTTTGGGGGGAAAGGGAAGAGGGTGTTTGTTTGTTCCTGTGTTGTAAATTTAATCCAAGTTAAATATCTAGACAGAACAATGAAAAAGAATGAAAGGCACTTCTCATTATTTTAAATGACATCACATTTACAAGTAACCCAAATTACATATCACAATGATATTGCAGCCCCCTACTGTTTTTCCATATTATAAAGCTGAGATTTTAATGTTAATTCCCATATTTGAATTCTTTCTCATTTGCCCATAAGTGAACATCAGAGCAGTGCTTCACTGATTGGCTCTGGAGGGAAATCTAGGGTCCAAAAGCACCCCAGCTTCTTGCAGCCATGTTCAGCATCACGTTATTTAATGCAAAATTAGTTAATTGGACCTGAACTCTCTGTGTGGCAGTGTCCAAAATATATTTAGAAAAACAAAATAACTTCTATTATAATTTTGAAATCAGCATTGGGCAATTCAGCTCTGAAGGCATCACAGTCTGCAAAGAAGCATGATGATGTCTGCCGCTTCTTTATGAAAAAGGGTATTTTGAAGCCAGCTCTAACCAGCTCATTGTTAAATTTATAGCATGAGAATTTACACCTTGGAAGCCAGCAAGAGCTACAAATCACAGCTTGATAACTGTTCTGTTGACTATTTAGACTTAAGAAAATGGTGGAGAAAATATGAATGATGCAGATTAAATTTAAATTAAATTTTCTTCTTCAGAGATCTGGTTGTTAAAAGTTTACCGGCATACCCTGATGAAGGGGAATAGAAATCACCAGACATGCTGATTGGGTTCTTTGAACATCGACCATTTCTGCTTTTTAAACCAACCTGTGTCATTAAAGGTAATCACAACTTACTTAGAAAAGAGGCCTGGCCTATAGGCCATTTACCTTCTATCTCTGCGCATCAGAAGAAGGTCGTCGAATTTTAGAGCTGGAAGACACCATCTACACCAACCTCCTTTTAAAGAGGAAAAAACTGAGCCCCACAGAACTCAAATGGCTCGCCCAAGGCTCCATAGCCCGAATTAGAACATACTCAAAGAGCATACCTGTGTTTTGTTCCTTCTGACAGGAAAACAACAAAAGCCACCCACCCACTTCCTTTGTCTCAAAAAGCTTTCCTGAGCTGTGTTACCTGAACAGCCCCCTTAGATTCTGCCCAAATCTATCTGCTCTCCTAACCCCGACAGAGAATCAAAAAGCTTGGGCTCCAGAAAGGCCCACAGCAGGCATCTAGAGAGGCCACCTTGGCTGGAGGAGCTCCTGAGCCAGAGAAGGAACACGTGTGTGTTCTCCTCCTCCTTGGGCTGCTCAAGACCCTTCCTCACTGTAGTTCAAAGCTCTGATGCAAACAGGTTTCTGTACCATAAGCTGCCCACTTCCTTCCACCTCCTGCCTCTGCCTTGTTTAATATGAATTGGGGGGTTGGCAGCCAGCAGAAGCCAAAGTTAGTGGGGGCTCATACTAAGGGGGAGCACTGGGGGAGAGCAAAGCCTTCAGGGCTTCAGAAGGAATACAGAGGCCTCAGAGAAGGGACAGCTTGCCTGCCTGAACTCTGCCTAGGTGACCCATACATAGATGTTCTCAATTTCTCCTGGCTGATTTCTCTGAACTAACAAAGCTCTTTCTGGGGACCATCTCAGAGGATGTTGAGAATCCAGGAGGATCCTTGGCCCTTTAGCAAAAATCACCACCTTGTGCGACAGTAACAAAGATGGATGCTTGGAATATGAGCTTCCTTTGATTGGAATTCAAATTTGATCCCAAAGCTAGATTTTTTTTCTTCTGCCTCCTGGAATTAAGTTTAAGGTACTGGTTAACCATTAGGCAGCAGGGATTGTGCTCTGAATGTAACTTACTTTGGACAGAACACATGTGAGGCTTGGGTAAAGACACTATCACAAACTTCCAAAGAATCTAGGGTATATAGATATGTCCCTTCTAAAATAATACCCAGACATGACCCATGCAGTCATTTCCAGTTGTGGGTCAAAAGGCATCAATCTTGAGACATCCTAAAAGCATTCCATCAACGCAGCCTTAACAATGACATTTCTCTCAAATATGTGTCATACTATATTTTGCCTTATGGAAACTAGGAAAGTATTTGGAAACCCCAACGTACATATCAGAAGAGTTCCACAAGTCTGTGGTGGTGTTAGCAGGATTCCAGACACTCAAGGCTTGTCGCCAGGGCCCTTGAATAAGAAGACAAGAGGCTTTCCTCATGACTAGCGGAATGGTTAACCAAAGTCTTTTGGTCTTCTCTTCGGATCAGTTAACTAAATCTCCAAGTGACTTCCAGCAACGTTCATAAGACAGTAATGGTAGAAACATTGCCTTAGAAGAGGCTTCTGGTTGAAAAAGATCTAGGAAATTCCAGAATCTTCAGCAGACAGGAAGGACAAGGTCTGCATTCTGATTTAAGCAGAAATAACTCATGGACCTCAGTTTACACAGATTGAGCCCATATGGGTAGGACAACTCAGACAATGAGTACCATTACTTCGAACAGAAGTTGCTTAAAATGAGACACTCAACCTTTCCTCCCAGAAGACTTTTTCCACACTTCGCCACAGACAAGCTCTGCCTTCCCTATAGAGGACGAGCTATGTTTTCTATTTCAAAGGTTGATTTTTTTTCACTTTCCCTTTTACCTGGATATTCCCTTTATTTGTTATTCAATTGACAATTTGGGGGATATGGAACTGTGAGCCAAGAAAAATAAATGCCTTTAAAAAGAAAAGCTAAAATCAAATTCCCATAGTAACAAAAGATACTAGAGATGGAGTTGTTTTTTTCCCCACTCTCCTTTGCCGAGGCTGGACACATAAAGCTAGAATGATAGAGAAGGCTGCTTCAGAGTTGAAAATGACTGGGTAATAAAGGCATTGCCCATTTTCACTTAGAAAGATCAAAGCACTGAGCAGCACACTCAGAAGGACCAACTTCCATTACATTACATTCCCACCCCCCCAACCACCAGATGTGTCATTCAGCATTCATCCAAGAGGTAATCACTTGCTGGGCATTCTGAGGCTTCGAGTTCCACGCTGGACAAAAACCGCCTTGTAGATTTCCTGCAGTTGTAATCCAGGGTGGTGGTGTACACGGTCTTGGTGTGCTTGGGGTAGATGATGGTGGTGCTGAGAAATCGAAGGGCCTTGTTTCGAGGTTCAAAGCGGAGTTCGGCTTTGTAGTTCCGCCAGGTGCAGCCAGGGATGCAGACCACGGTCTGGCTGCAGGAGGAGACCGCCAGGCCCACAGGCATATAGATGTTGTCGATGAAATGCTTCTCCGAGTCATACTTTACTGAGGAGGTGTACCTGCAGGACAGGACACACAAAAGAGCATGAAACAGACCTTGGGATAGGGGCTATTCAGGCATACGAGGAAGCATTTGGCTCTGGCTTGACAAACAGGGAACGTGGTACTAGTTTAGAGGGTGTCAGTGTGGGGACTTGGCTGTGCTTCTTGTTTGTGGTACTTCCTCATCCAGCATAGCTGTGGGAATTCTGGCATTTCCGTCCCAGCCAGGGAGGCTTTACTCACAGCCTAGCAATAGATCAGCTTTAAACTAGAAGCTAAAGGGAGGAGGCCTCAGACAGCCTGTCATCCTCTCGAATACTAATGGAGAGCTACATACAATCTCTATTTCTAACCATCAAAATTCTTGAAATGTGACCCTGCTCAGTAGTAAACTTGACCCAACTTAGCTGGCTTTCCTTAAAAGGATTGTTGCAAACCTCAGCATTTCATAAAATATGAGTTTCTGGAAAAGGAGGGAGGGAGGGGAGAGAGGGAGAGGGAGAGAGAGAAAGAGAGAGAGAAGGGAGAGAGAAAGAGAGAGAGAGAGAGAGAAGGGAGGGAGAGAAAGAGGGAGGAAGGAAGAAAGAAGGAAAAAGGAAGGGGAGGAGGGAGGGAGGAAAGGAGGAATAAAGGGATGGAGAAAGAAAAGAAGGAGGGAAGGAGAGAGGAAAGGGAGGAAGGAAAAGAGGAAAGAGGAAGAAAAGGAGAGAGGAAAGAAGGAAGAAAGAAAGGAAAGAGGGAGGGAAGGAGAGAAAGAGGGAGGAAGGAAGGAAGGAAGGAAGGAAGGAAGGAAGGAAGGAAGGAAGGAAGGAAAAAGGAAGCGGAGGAGGGAGGGAGGAAGGGAGAAAGGAAGAATAAAGGGATGGAGAAAAAAGAAAGAAAGGAAGGAGGGAAGGAGGGAGGAAGGGAGAGGAGGAAGTAAAAGAGGAAGGAGGAAAAAAGGATAGAGAAAGAAGGAAGAAAGGAAGGAAGGGAGAAAGGAAGGAAAGAAGGAAGAGAAGAAAGAAGAGGAGAGAAAGTTTAAGGTGAGAAAGAAGAAAAGGAATGAAAGAAGAAAGATGCTAACAAAGATGAAAATGTGAGAAAGAGAAAAGGAAGAAAAGAATAAATAAAGGAAGGAGGAAGAAAAAAAGAGAAAGAAAAAAGAAAAATGCTAAGTTATTTTACTTTTAACTCCTTGAAGAAGCATTTAAAATCAGCGTGCTATAACAGCCTGCTAAACACATAAACAAACAGGGGTGAAGGGTCTCGGGGCTGGGGCCTCGCTTCCCCAAGCGGGTGGCCAAAAGGGAAACTCGCATTCTTGTCTGCTTTCCCGGTATAGAATATACAGAATATTATTTTCCCAGGGCAAGTGGGTAGGTGGCGATGTCGGGGGCTAAACTGAGGAGCGCACATGCCCGTGTTGTTCAAGATCAAAGATCATGACTCCGCAGGCCAAGAAAATTACACACCATGGAATGAAGCATGAAAACACAATTGAAAAACTTTCTTGTCTTCACATGGGAGGTCTCTATGTGCGGCTCTAACAAAAACTAGTCCAGGAGCTCCCCAAGGCAGAACATGCTCTCCTTTGATAAGGTTCCTTTTACGCAACTTCCAGGTTAATCTTTCCTCCGAATCACTCTCAAAAGGAAAGGGAGGAGGGGAACAAGGAAGGGCAGCTCTACAGTACCTACTATGTGCCAGGCGGGGTACTTACTAAGTGAGCTTTACGATTTTAATCTCATTGGATCCTCACAACAAGCCCGGAAGGCAGGTGCTATTATTACATTTTACAGATGAAGAAACTGAGGCAAATAGAGGTTAAGTGACTTTCCCAGAGTCACGCAGCTGGCAAGTATCTGAAGCTAGATTTGAACTTAGGTCTTCCTGACTCCAGGCCTAGCACTCTATCCACTGTACCACCAGCTGCTTCAGGAAAGGAAAACTAAGTTATCTTACAGAGACATGCTCTAAGAGGAGTAAATATAGCAACCCCTTTCTACTCCCACCCTCACCCCCTCCATCTCCAGTGAAAAGGGAGGGTGGCAGAGCTTCCAAAGCAGAAAGAACACTGGGCACATTTACCTTATCTCCTTTGGAGGCAGTGGGTCAAACTCTACTCCTTCACCAAAAGACAGAGGGCACAGCCTTGGAGGCAGGGCATTGGGTAGAAAGACAGAATTCTGAAAGCAAGAGGGAGATGTAGTTATAGCCAGGATGCTGAGAGAACCACAGAAGTCAAAGATCCAAAGGGCCTTGAAGGCCACCTGCTCCGCAGCCAGGGAATTGATTCTTCACCTCCTGGTGCCCCAGACCCCTCGGGCGAGCAGGCTGCTGAAGCCCAGGGACCCCTTCTTAGAATCAGGTTCTTAAATGCATCAAATAAAATCCATGGGATTGCAAAGGAAAGCCATTATATCGTAATACACTCCAGTTAGCAAAATGTTTCTTAAACAAATTTTGGACCTCATTTTAACACTCTGATCTAGTCCAACCTCTGTGTTATATAGAGAAAAGAACAGAGGTTGAAGGAGAAGGAACTCAGCTAAGATTATGGGTAGGAAGGAGCAGAACTGAGATTTCAAGTCAAGCATCCCAAAGACCAGGCTCCCTTCTCTCCACTCCAATTCCAGGGATCTCAGAATTGTGGAGAAGGAAAGGCCATTCAGGGTGCACCTAGTCCAAACCTTACCTGACCAAGAATCCCTTCCACCATATCTGGCTTCTGTTTGTGTACCTCTAGTAAGGGGGAACTCACTCCCTTCCTAGGCAGCCCGTTACACTTTTGAATGATCATAATCGTTAGGAAGCCGTTTGTTTTCTTTTGCTTGACATCAACTTAACCCAAGCAAAAAGACAGAAGAGTGAGTATAGAGTTTCCAGTGACTGAGGGACATGGTTTTCAAGCCTGATGCTATGGAAGTGGCAGAAGCCCCTTCATGTTCCACTTGTTTCTTATGGCCCTGCCCCCTCCCCCAATGACAGCCACCACCTAACTTCCCCCAGAAAGGGCAGGAAGGAAGCCTTCCTGTTGATAAGATGCTCTGATGAGAAAACAAGCTTGAGTTGATGATGCAATGAAACCATCCATTTTTCAACAGACACCCTGCTCGTTGAGCAAGATGTGAACGGAGAAGGGCAGCTGTCCACATCCTCAGTGGGGCCCAACTACCTGGAATCCCAATTAAGTGATGACACAAACCACCCCCCACCCCCAGCTTCCCCACTCCACTTTGATAAGAAAGTGGCAGGTCACAAGAACACAAGTATATGACAGTTCCTTATTTAATATACCCATTAAGAACATAAAAGTGCTTTATGCAAGTGTTCTGGAGGGAAATACAAACTCAACTCATTCTGACACCATGACTCCACCTCCATCCCCTGACAGTAACAGCTTAGCAAAGGCCTTGCTGAATCAAATGACTACCTTAAGGCCCTGGGAGATCATTAGTCATCTGAAAGAGACTGAGTTGGGCTCACTAGGTTTTACTGACTAACACAAGAGTGTGGACTACAGGACCCAGAAGAATTTTAACAAAAACTGTTGAAATTAACATGATGCTGTTTAACCAAAGATTCAGTTGTTTCCATCATATCTAACTCTTCATGACCCCTTTTGGGGTTTTCTTGGCAGGGATTTTTAGTGGTTTGGCCATTTCCTTCTCCAGCTCATTTGACACATGAGGAAACTGAGGCAAAAAATGACTTGCTCAGGGTCACACAGTTGGGAAGTACTTTAAATTTTGCTGAAGTTGGGCAGATACCTCCCAAATTTACTCTTAGACTTTAGACAGCTCAGGGAACTATACCAAGCAGTTTAGTAGTCCTTAAAAAACTGATATGGGAGCAGCTAGGTGGTGCAGTGACTCTGGGGACAGGAGGACCTGAGTTCAAATCCAGCCTAGCTGCATGACCCTGGGCAAGTTACTTAACCCAGATTGCCTTGACAAAAAACAAAACGGAAAAAATCCTGATGTGGAAACAAAGTTTTCCTGTTAAGTACCTAAAATTGATTGTACAGTGTCTGTCAGGCTTTTTTCCATTAGCCCTCTGTTGATTACTAAGACTATGCAGCACAATACAGTAGAAACAGTGCTGAGCTTTGAGTCCCAGGATTTGAGTTCCAATTCCTCGCACTCTGCCACTTCTCACCTGAGTGACCTTGGCCAAGTCCCTTAACCTCTTTTGCCTCAGAGTCCTGTTCTGTTCAATGGGGAGGGCCCTGCCAGCTCTCGATCTCAGCTCTCTGTATAACAGTCTGTAGTATATGTTTGGTTTTTTGGGGGGAGGTGGAGGGGTGTTCTTCCAAAATGCCTCTGCACATTCTGTCATCTGTGATTTCCTTTGTCTCACAGGAGAGAATGGAAGGACCAGTGTTTGGGCTGGGGTTCAAGGCTGGGACAACTGAGTCCCCAGGTCTGTCACGTCAAGCCTGGCCAGGGCACTCAAACCAAGAGAGTACAGAAAGCTAACTTGGGGAGGCTTAAATCAACCAAGCAGGGCAGGAAGCAGATGGTGTCAAGTGGGTAAAGGCGCTGGATGTGCTAAGAAGGGAACGGGGTGGAGATGGTGACAGGGAATAATGAAACATGGGAAAAGGGAGGAGGACAGAGAACCTCTCGGCTCAGGTTTCCTGGAGCTGGAAGGAGAATTTAGGAAGTTAGGAGCAAAGGCAGCTTGCCTGTTGCACAAAGCTCTGGTCAGCTGGGGAAAGTGAACATTTTTGTTTGTTGAATGATGACAGAGCATATACTGTGGCTTTGGAGTCGATCATCTGGCTTCCCAAAGACCTAGGTTCTTCATCTTACTAGCTCATTCTAGGTAACTTACTGATCTGTCCAATCCCGACAGGCAAGGCAAGATTGCCTGGGGCTCCCCATACTGAGAGCACCGAATACCCCTAGCTCAGGGGTGGGGAACCTGCAGCCTCAAGGTCACATGTTTGGATTCAAACTTCACAGAACAAAGTGGATTTAGTCAAAGGGCTGCACTTGAGGACCTAGAGCACCACATGTGGCCCCGAGGCCACAGGTTCCTCACTCCTGCCCTAGGGCATGCCACCTCCACCTGCCAGCTGCTTCCCCCACACCCAAGTCTGGGCCTAGACTTTTGTTTCTGCTAAACAATGCCCTGAATTGCTACAGCAATGGGGGGCATCTCTCTGGGCACGCTTCTCCAGCACTCCACATCCGAGCATATGGAATAAGAGATGCCAGAATAAAAACCTGTTTTGCTTCCCCAACCCAATTTCTGGGCACTTTTCCCTCTGCGTCTTCATCCTACCCTCTCCCCACTACTGCACTGGCCTGAATTGCCACATTCAGCACCCTAAGTAAAAGAAGGCTGCCATGGGTCAGTGGGCTAGGACAAGGTTCTTTCATCGCCATGATCCAAATCAACAATCATTCGTGCAATTAAAGACACCCAGCTGCAGAAATCTGCTGACAGGGAAACGAGATGCTGTCTCCATCTGAACAAAATATAATGCCTACATCTAGCTAGAACCAGGTCTGGAGCCAAGAGGGAAGGAAGGCAGCCATAGCTACAACTCATTTCTTTGAAGGGAATTCCATGAACTTTGGGCATGCTGCTTTTCAGTCATGTCTGACTCTTCCTGACCCCATTTGGGGTTTCTTGGTAAAGACTTTGGGGTGATTTGCCATTTCTTTCTCCAGCTCATTTTGCAGATGAGGGAACTGAGGCAATCTAGGTTAAGTAACTTGCCCAGTGTCACACAAACCAGTAAATGTCTGAGTCCCGATTTGAACTCAGATCTCTTCCTGACCCCGTCACACACCTACCTGCCCATTTCAGCGTGGTGAAGCCTTTTAGCTGTAAGTAAAGGCAACTTCTGTAATTTGAGGTTGAGATCTAGAAATATCCATGTGCATGGGGGCGTACAAAAGGGGACGTACACATAGGTGTCAAGAACTTCCAATGAATAAAGTCCCTCCACCAACCAGCAACTGTTCTTAGGATCAATGCTCATAGAGCTGGGAGGGACTTCAAAGTCCAATTTAGTCCAATTATCTTATTGCAAAGGGGAAAGAACAACCAACGGAGGAAAAGTGACTTGGCCCGGGTTACAGAGGTTGTTGTCAGAAGTAGAATTCGAAACAAAGTCCTCCAATTCTAGAACTCAGTGTTGTGTTCTCTCCTCTACAGAGGCTTAGACACTAAAAGCTAAGTGACTTGCCCAAGGTCACACAGCCAAGACGTGCCAAAGGTAGCACTTGAACCCAGTTCTGCCTGACTCGGGCTGCCTCCATATCCCAGCCACTGTGGCTTTACGGTTTGTTTGTTTGTTGTTAACTATTGGGTAGGGAGTGTTTTCTTGAATCCACGTCCCGAGTTACATTAGGCTGTCCACTCTCCAAGCCCGAGTTAGACTTGTTAACAAACACTGGAGGGAGTGGGGGGGGGGGGGTGCAGAGTGAAAGCTGTAGAAGACTCCAAGAACCCAGCTACCATCTCAGCCTCTGCCACAAGCCAAGCAAGCCTCAGCCAAACCCTAGGGCCTGCCCTCTTTTCTTTCGGGGATGCCAGGGGATCCGGGTTCCAGTTTGCTGGAGGATAGGGCATGTCTAACTTCGGACAGCGAGTGCCCGGCTTAAGAGAGGGCTGACACGCTCTAGAGAGGCAGGGTGGGCACATCCAAGTCCGAGGTGGGGCCACAATGGGCCCCGGGAGACCCGGCTCCCTTGCCATTTGGATCTGCCAGTCTCTGCCCTGTCTGTCTGTCTCTGTCTCCCCAGCCGTCGCTGCCCCGGCTCTCTCTCACACTCTCCAGGGCTTCGCCCTCTTACACTATGACAATTTTCCAGCCTCCGCCTCTGCCGCGTCCAGCTGGCCACAAGTTCGAGACGCGAGTCGGTATTCCGAGGCGGCCGCGAGGCGGGCACTCCGCCCCCTCTCCCCGGCCTCAGGCAGCCCAAGGCTCCCGGCTGCCTGGCTCGTCTCCGTGGCTCTGGCGGCGCTCTCCAGAGTCCCGGAGCGTCAGACAGTGGGGATGGGACGCGGGGGTCCCCAGCCTCGTCGGACTCCCGGCGCGGGGCGCAAGGCGCAGAGCGCAGCGCAGCCCTGGCACGGGCGGTGCCCACCCACACCCCCAGCCGCATGCCCTGCCACTCACCGCGGCCGTGGGTCCGGGAGCTGCTGCGTCGGGCTCCAGCAGTCCCGGGGCCAGCCCCCGCTCCGCGCCCCCGCCCCCGCCGCCGCCGCCGCCTGGGGCCAGCAGCCAGTGGCTGGGGCTGGGGCTTGGGGGCAGCCCGGAGTCCGGACTATCCAGCACCCCGTCCCCCTTCTTCTTCATGTCCAGGAGCTCGGGGACATCCTGCAGGCTAAGCCGGCCGACCATGGCGGGGGCCTCGGGGGAGGGGGGCGGGAGGGGAAGAGGAGGAGGGGGGACCCGCCGAGGGAGCTCCGCGCGGAAACGCCGCTTGCTCAACCACCTGCAGCGACTTCCTCCGGCCCGCCGCCGCCGGCCCGCGAGGGAACGAGGGGCGGGGAGCGGGGCGGGGCGGGGAGGGGGACCCCCGGACCGCTGCCCAGCCCTGCCCGGCCCGGCCCGCGCGGGAGCTGGGGGAGGTGGCGGCGGCGGCGGCGGCGGCGGCTCCTCTGCCGGGGATCCCGCCTCGGCGCGCACTGGCCGCCCTGTCCAGCGCCAGGGGCCGCTGCGCTCCCGCTCCCGCTCCGGCTCCGGCGCAGGGCGGGCGGCGCCGCCGATACCGCCTCCGGACCCCGCTGATTGGAGGGAGGGTAGCAGGGCCCCCGGGAGGCTGCGGGGCTCGCACTAGGCTCGGCGCGCCAGTCCTCGGGGCTGCCCTTCTCACCAGCCTCACTCAGCCACACTACTCCTTGGCCGGCTCCAGCCACGCACCCTCCGCCCACTCCTCCTCCCGCCCCTTCCCCTCCCGCGGGGAGCAAGCCCCTCCAGTACTCAGTGATCCTCCCCACCCGCCAGCTCACTCCGCTCTCCCTCCATCTCCCTCTCATCCTCTCTCCATCAGGGCCCAAAGTACACCCCTTCAGTCCTCCAGGGCGAAGATGAGGAGCGGGGAGCATGGCCCAGGACAGGCTATGATCATCTCTTCGGTCTTCCCTACTCCTCTCTTCCTCCTCCCAGTCCTCTCCCTCCCTCGGGGCGCTGAGCTCTGCGCCCTGCAGCTCCCCTCGAATGCATGGCTGTTAGAACTTCTGCTGGTTCCTGGGCCCATGTGGCTTGCGAGCTAAAGGCACGCGTGGTGGTCAGGGAATTGGGCCAGGACGTGACTTCAGGGGAGGAGGGAAGCCAGAGGAATCCAACATGTTCGGGGGGCAGTGGAGGCCCCAGCAGAGGAGGCCTTCTTGGCCTCCGCCTGGGCCGGCTTCCTTTCCTTGGCCCAAGTGTCCTGCACTGATTCGAACCCAGGGTTTCCCCATTAGGCCCGTAAGGGCCTGTCACCACCCGTGCCAAATCTGGGAAGTGCTAATGTCTGTTGACAGATGTGTCTGCAAGGTTGCAGGACAGGGGAGTGTGTGGGGCAGGGAGGGGGGAAGGGGGAAGTGATGTGGAGGTTGCATCTATTGGCCAAGTTCACCCCGATTGGGGATGGAAGAGATAAATGCCTTCTTACCCGAGGGAAAGAAACAACTGGAAATTATTAATGTTTAATGTACCGCATATGCTCCCAACCTCCTGTTTGCTTAGGGAAGGCTTTTTTTTTCTTTCTCTTTTTTTCTTTTGAAAGCTTAGGATACTTTTGTTCCCCAGGCAATGCTGCAACTGGAAACCCCAGGGTCCTGGCTCTCTTGGAAGGGAATGTGTACAGAGCTGAATATAGAATCATAGCTCCTTAATAGGGAGAACAGAGTCCTGGGCAGGTTGTATCCTATGCTAAGCCGGAGGTTTCTGGTTATGGGGAGGGCCAGCTGGTTCCCAGAAACCGAGGGGAAACTTCTGGGAAAGTCCTGGGGCCACCAGACCACGTGCATCTCTTGCATGGGGGCCTTAACCCTGTGGCTGGGCCAGGCTGGTTCCTGGGGCTGTGGCAAGCAAGGGAAGGAGGGAAGCAGGTCTGCTACCGCAGGGCAGGGAGCTTTCACCCAGGGCAGGACGGCAATCAGCTCTGCCAGGAGCTGGGAAGGGTGTTTTCCCTCTGGAGACCAAACTGTGGGGGCCTCTCCCTCTTGGCAGAAAACTCAGTGTCTGAGTGGGAATTGGATTCAGTAGCAGCTGATAATAGGAATTGGTCACAAAGGATAGAAGGTAGTTGGGCTAGAGATGGAAGAGGCCTAGGAGACCATCTGGTCGGAGCCTCTCCTTTTTAGAGGAACGAGCAGTCCCAGAGAGGCTAGTGACTTGTATGGCCTTACAAACAGAGGAAGACAGGCGGAGATTGGTCCTGGGCCCTTTGCCTTCAAATCCAGGCTCTTTCAAATGAGATCATATTTAGAAAGGGCTTCGCCCAGTGCCTGGTACCTATGAAGTGCTTATAAATGTTTGTTCCCTTCCCCAATCCCCTTTCTTTCTAGTCTATTGGTCTGCCTCCTAGACTGCAAACTGCCTGAAGCAGGGACCCTTGACCTATCTATCCACACTTTGTTCTTCCCCTATGACCTAGCACGGTGCTGTCCACCCAATAACACTGACTGAAGGAATGAATGGGGTGGCACCAAGGATGGAGCCCTGGACTTGGCATCAGGAAGACCCAAGTTCGAATTTCTCCTTTGGCACTTACCAGCTGTGTGACATTGGACAAATCACTACACATCTCTGAATCTAAGTTTCCTCGTCTGTGAAATGGGAACAGTAATAGCTCCTACCTCAGGGTTGTCACGAGGATCAGATATTTGTAAAGCAATTTACAAACCTGTAATTTGTTGTTGTTGCCGTTTCTTTCTCCAGCTCATTTTACCGATGAGGAAACTAAGGCCAACAGGGTTACACAGCCAATAAGTGTCTTCGGTCAGATTTGACCTTGGGAAGATGAGACTTCCTGACTCCAGACTGGGGACTCTAACCACTGAGCCACCTAGCTGCTCCATACAAATGTTAACTACTGTTATTCAATAACATAAGCCTAATGACCTTTCTGACAGCCAGGTTTTTAGGAGTGCTGTAGAATGACTTTAGCGGAGAGAAGTGCCTTGCCCAGTTTCTTCTGAACTAGCATCATCAACATAAGGACATAAGGGAAATTGATGAAGCTCGAAACGTGGAACTGGCACAGGCAGCATTATTAAAGATGGCCCCAGGGAGAACCTATCATTCTAGCTCGTCAGATAGACCAAGCCCTAAGGCCTGCTCAGAAGTGGCTGGAAGCTGGAACTCCATGGGGGTTGATTCGGGAAATGGTGGTGGAGAAGACAAGGTTGGAAAAGAGAAAATGAAATTAGTCAGCATTAGAAGAGGGAATCCTGCCCCAGGGGACCTCTGGAGCCTCCTGCCGGAGGATTAAGGACTGACAACTGGAGGGGACCTCAGAGGCCATCGGAATCCAACCCCCTCACTTTACAGGTGAGGACACTGAGGACTGGGGACATTAGTTGACATGTCCAAGGTCACGAAGGTAGTAAGTAGCAGAGCAAGAATTTGAACCCAGGCTGGAGTCCAGAAGACCTGAATTCAAATCCAGCTTTAGACACTTACGAGCTCTGTGACCCTGGGCAAGTCACTCAATCCTATTTGCCTCAGTTTCCTCATCTGTAAAATTAGTTGGAGAAGGAAATGGCACACTGCTCCAGTAATCTTTGCCAAGAAAACCCCCAATGGAGTCAGGAAGAGTCAGACCTGACTGAAAAAAAGACTGAATGACAGCCTTGGACTCCAGAGCCAGCGCTCTTTTTGCTGTACCACTCAGGATTGCAGATTTAGAATTGCAAAGAGTCTTATTTAGTCCAATCTGCTCCATTTACACGTGAAGATACTCAAGCCTAGAAGCTTTGAGTGACTTGCTTAAAGTCACACAGGAAATAAATACAAGAGTCAGGATTTGAACCCAGGTTCAACACTCTCCACTCTAGCATAGAAACTATGGTGCAATTACAAATCACTTTTTAAAAATTTTTTTTTAAGTTCCAAATTCTCTGTCTCCCTCCACCCATCCCCCCACCCATGGAGAAGGCAACCAATATGATACTCATTATCCATGTGAAGTCATGCAAACCATATTTCCATACTAGCCACATTGGAAAAAAAAGCAAGAAAAATAAAGTGAAAAACCAATATATTTCAGTGTACACTCAGAGTTCATTAGTTCTCTCTCTGGGGGTGGATAGCATTTTTCATCATGAGTCCTTTGGAATCATCTTAGATCATTGTATTGATCAGAGTGGCTAAGTTTTTCACATTATGGCCCTTATTGTGCACAGTGTTCTCCTGGTTCTGCTCACTTCACTTTGCATCAGTTCATGTAAGTCTTCCCAGGTTTTTCTGAAACCACCCCGCTTGTCATTTCTTACAGAACAATAGTATTCCATCATAAGCCCAGTTAATGGGCATCCTCTGAATTTTCAATTCTTTGCCACTACAAAAAGAGCTGCTATAAATATTTTAGTACATGTCAGTCCTTCTCTGTTTTCTTTTGTTTTTTTGGGGGAGGGAGGGATAGAGCCTTGTTGGTGCTATTGTTAGGTCAAAGGGTATGCACAGTTTTATAGTCCTTTGGGCATAGTTCTAAATTATTCTCCAGAATGGCTGGATCAGTTCACAACTCCACCAACAGTACATTAATATCCCTATTTTTCCACCTCCCCTCCAGCATTTGTCTTTTTCCTTTTCTGGCACCTTAGCCAATCTGATAGATGTTGTTTAAAAACAGCCTCAGAGTTGTTGTAATTAGTAGTTGAAACTTGACAAGAAATTCAAAGTTCTTTCTAGATATTGAGGCCTCAGTAAACCAAGTCTTATAAGTAGAAAGCTGTGATTGGAGCCCAGGTCTTCTGATGTAAATTCAGTGGCTTCCCATTGACTGGTGGTTGCTGCGCTGTAGTAAAAAGATGGTTGCTTTGAGAACCAGAGGACCTGGGTTTGATTTCTGATGGCTACTGCTAACCACAATGGCTGTAAATACTAGTCAGTGTTAGAGGTATACAAGTTGAAGCCAACTTTAAAAATTTTTTAACAATCATCAACAAACATTTCAATATACAAAGAAGAGCAAAAAGAAGAATGGTGTGTGAAATTTTGAACTTGTTATATTCAATTTTCTAGAAAAAATTGGATATCAAATCTAGTTGTTATTGTTTGTCCTTTGTTTTTGAGGAGGATTGATAACATCATAGGTCAATTGGATTTAAGTGAGGCAGAGTTGCACAAAGTTGTCAGCCTCACTCTCTCTTCCAGAGTCATTGAAGTCCAGGGGCAGGACAAAAGTCAGGATGACTAGTGATGACCCAGGATGCAGTGGGTAACCTTGGCATCTTCCATGTTTGACCAGGCTCTCAGTGCTCCACAGTACCTGCTTCAGCTGCCTTCGTGGCCATTTGGAACAAATCGTTCTCATCCACCCATTCCATCTGGGGAAGTCTTCATGTGCTTGCGGTAGTGTAATGGTAATTTTAATTTGAAGATCTTTCCCACCCATTAATAGGCCCATGTGACCTGCTTATGTCACAGGTAGCCTAAGTCACATGTGGTGGGAAAAGCTTGCTGAAGTAGAAGAACAGGAAATTCTCAGAGTGGTTAGAGCTGGGGGAGAGAGCAGACATGTTCTAGCTGTTCTGTGAGTGTGTTTGTTGGTGACAAGGCCCCAGCAAGGGGTGGGTAGGTTATGGAATAGAATCATTCTCTGCTGTGATAATGTGTATTAATTTCTTTGCTGCTATGATGGATTGGACTTACTGGTTTTGGGATCTGGTTCTCTGGTGTCTGAATTAGTCTCTTATATTTTGTGATACAGAACTACATAGGTATATTGACAGTTATTGTCTCCATTGTGATTCTTGCCTTGCTGATACAGGTGGACACCGCGCCCCCCCCCCCCAACTCACTAACAGGTTTGAGGCCTGTCAGTTACCCTTAACCTGGTTTAGCCCATCTGCAGAAAATGGTTTACCCAGGTAAGGCCACTGTGCAGGCTACAACTTCTTGGAGCCACAGGTGAGAGCTGGCTGGCAGGTGGACACAAAGGTGGATGAGCAGCCCTGAAAAGGGCTCAGTGAGCCCCCACCCCAGAGGTACTGGTCCTCCCAGATACCCCATACACCTGTACCTGTTCCAGGTATATGAAAAGGGTGTGCCAAGCTGGAATACGCTCAAGAACAGATTGTTAAATTTTCAATGTGACCATTTACACCTCCAAAACTGGCAAGTAATATAAATCAGGGCTTGATTTACTCCTTTGTTGATTGTCTAGTCTTAATAAAGAGGATAAAATGTTAATAATGCAAATTAATTTTAAAAGTGTTTCTGGGGGGGCAGTTAGGTGGCGCAGAGAGTAGATCACCGGCCCTGGAGTCAGGAGGACCTGAGTTCAAATCTGGCCTCAGACACTTGACACATACATACTAGCTGTGTGACCTTGAGCAAGTCACTTAACCCCAATTGCCCTGCCTTCCCCCCTCCAAAAAAAGTGTTTCTTGTGAGCATTTTGTTAAATATTTAAGCCCCCTACTATGGACAAGTGCACAGTACCTGGCCTGGAGACGGAAGACTTAACTTCCCAAATTTGAATATGGCCTCAGACTCTTACTGGCTGTGTGGCCCTGGGCAAGTCACTTAACCCTTTTTGCCTCAGTTTCCACATCTGTACAATGAGCAGGAGAAGGAAATGGCACTCCAGTTACTTTGCCAAGAAAACCCCAAATGGGGTCACAGAGTCAGACATGACTGAAAAAATGATAGAACAACAACAAAAATGATGAACAAGGCACACGTAGACCCCCTTGCTTCCTTTAAAGCTCACCTTAATGAATACTGAATATACAACACCCTGAGCCCAATCTGCCCATTCAAAGTTCCTATTAGACTAACCAGCTCCTCTAACTGCTGTGGGCAGCAGCAGGAGGGCAGGATTAAGAAGACCTGAAGGGGATGTTCCCAGGCACGGTGGTTATCCCAACCCTAGTGAGTGAGTGGGAAGAGGATGGCATGGGGAGTGAGAGGACCTGGGTCTGGCTCCTTCCGCCCTGTGTGCAGTAGAAAGTGAGCTGACTCTGGGGTCAGAGAACCTGGGTTCAAATCTCCCTCCTCTCCTCCCCTCTCCTTTCCTCTCCTCTCCTCTCCTCCCCTCCCCTCTCCTCTCCTCTCCTCCCCTGTCCTCTCCTCTCCTCCCCTCTCCTCTCCTCTCCTCTCCTCCCCTCTCCTCCCCTGTCCTCTCCTCCCCTGTCCTCTCGTCTCCTCTCCTCTCCTCTCCTCCCCTGTCCTCTCCTCTCCTCTTGTCTCCTCCCTCTCCTCCCCTCCCCTCTCCTCTCCTCTTGTCTCCTCTCCTCTTGTCTCCTTCCCTCTCTTCTCCTCTCCTCTCCTCTCCTCTCCTCCCCTGTCCTCTCCTCTCCTCTCCTCTTGTCTCTTTCCCTCTCCTCTCCTCCCCTCTCCTCTCCTCTCCTCTCCTCCCCTGTCCTCTCCTCTCCTCTCCTCCCCTGTCCTCTCCTCTCCTCCCCTCCCCTCTCCTCTCCTCTCCTCTCCTCCCCTCTCCTCTCCTCTCCTCCCCTCTCCTCTCCTCCCCTCCCCTCCCCTCTCCTCTCCTCTCCTCTCCTCTCCTCTCCTCTCCTCTCCTCTCCTCTCCTCTCCTCTCCTCTCCTCTCCTCTCCTCTCCTCTCCTCTCCTCTCCTCTTCTCTCCTCTCCTCCCCTGTCCTCTCCTCTCCTCTCGTCTCCTTCCCTCTCCTCTCCTTCCCTCTCCTCTCCTCCCCTCTCCTCTCCTCTCCTCTCCTCTCCTCTCCTCTCCTCTCCTCTCCTCTCCTCTCCTCTCCTCTCCTCTCCTCTCCTCCCGTCTCCTCTCCTCCCCTCCCCTCCCTTCTTCTCCTTCCCTCCCCTCCCCTCCCCTCTCCTCCCCTCCCCTCCCCTCCCTCCCCTCCCCTCCCTCCCCTCTCCTCTCCTCTCCTGTCTTCTCCTCTCCTCTCCTCTCCTCTCCTCTCCTCTCCTCTCCTCTCCTCTCCTCTCCTCTCCTCTCCTGTCCTCTCCTCTCCTCTCCTCTTCTCTCTCACTAAGGCCTCCATCTAGCTCTAAATCTACAACCCCTCTTTGGGTCTTAATTTCTTCATCTATAAAATGGGGGGGGGTGTTGGACTAGATCTTGGGTTTTTAACCTTTTTGTGTGTCCTGGGCCCCTTTAGCAATCTGATGAAGCACATGGGCTTCTTTGCAGAGTAATGTTTTTAATCACATAAAATAACATATTTAAGATTACGAGGGAAGCCAATTATATTGAAATATGGTTATCAAAACACAGAAAAAATTTCCAGATCCTTGCAATCTATCCCCAGACTCTTGGGAGAAATCCAAAGACTCCAGTTTAAGAACCCTGGGACTAAATCTGATCTCAAAGTTCTTTTCAGGCTCTATGACCTTGGCGAAGTCATTCTCTTTCTCTCATCTATTTCTTCTTCTGTAAAATGGCGGTGTTGGACTTAGATCCAAGTCTTAGCTGGAAGGGATCTGAGAGGTCATTTAGCTCAACTTCCTCATTTTGTGGAGGAGGAAACTGAGGCCCAGAGAGATGAAGTGACTTTTTCAAATTCATCCTAGTCTCACAAGTGGGATTTGAACCCTTTCTACCACATCACACCCAAAGGCTGGCCACTGTTATCGTGTCTCCTCCCAAGATCTGGCTGTATCCTTATCTTCCTGGTAGTGGTCAGTTGTCTTGCTATGTCTATCCCTGCCCTGCCCTTCCACCCCTCTGTCCTCTGTTTCTGCCACCCAGGGCTTACATTGGAAGGGCCAAGACAACAGGATTGTAAGATACAGAGTCATTTCACTAAATGTGTGCAAAAGAATCATTACCAGTCAAATGGGCCTGTTTTTGGTAAAATCACATTATAATGAGATCTTTAGTGACTCCTAAGGGTCACCTTGACCCAGCCTTAGGTCTATGATCCAATGAGAATGCAATTAGGGGTATGGTCTCACTACTACCATTCCCTGTAGACGCAGGGGGTGGGAAACCTGAGGCTTCAAGGCCACATGTGGCTCTCTAGGTCCTCAAGTGCAGCCCTTTGACCGAATCCAAACTTCACAGAACAAATCCACTTAATAAAAGGATTTGTTCTATACAACTTGGGCTCAGTCAAAAAGCCGCACCTGAGGACCTAGAAGGCCTCGTGTGGCCTCGAGGCCAAAGGTTCCCTACCCATGTCATAGAGGTATATGTTAACGCAGTGGATGGAGCCGGGAATGGAATCAAGAAACCTCAAATTCAAATCTAGTCTCAGACACTTATTAGCAAGTCACTTAACTTCTGCCTCAGTTTCCTCCACTGTAAAAATGGGAAAAATAATAGCACCCCGCCTGTTGTGAAAATCAGATGAGATAACATTTATGCAGTGCTTAGCACAGTGTCTGGCACATAATAAACACTATATAAATGCTAGCTATTAATGCAGCAAATCCAAGCTGGCTAACAAAAAAAAAAAGTAGGAAGTTCAGTGCCTTCCATGTGGGGCTTGGCAAGGCAAGAGCCGATTCCTCCTGACTTAGTCTCCATTACACAGAGAGGGGGCTGACAGCTATAAAACTCAACCCCGGGGAGATTTCATGAAGAGTCTGTCCAGGCGTACGGCTCGCCTGGAACCCCATCAATGTGCTTGTATGACTGCCAGGGCATGATTTATCCAGACCCGATGGGGACGTGCAGACCGGAAAAAACAGTAGAGCTAGAGAAGTCAAGAGTCTTGGCCAGCCAAGGGCTGTTGGTTCCTTTGTCCTGAAGGGCAAATGGCTCCCGTTTGTGGGGGTGAGGCTTAGGGGAAGAAGGACAGCCAGGCTTGTCAAGCAACAGCAAGTATATCTTGCAAGTTCTGAAGCCAGGCTTCAAAAAATGGGATGGAATAACTTTGGAGTCAGTGGACTTGGGTTCACATTCCCTCTCTGTGACCCCTTATTACCTGTGTGACCTTGGCTAGGTCACTGAACCTCCCTGGACCTCAATTTTCTCTTCTGTTTAAAAACAAATGAGTTGGACCTGATGGTCTCTGAAGCCATTTCCAGCTCTTTTCTGGTCTAAAACTAACAAGCTTCGTTATTATAGGGGTTAGAGCATTGGCTATGGAGCTAGGAAGATCTGAGTTTGAATTCCAACTCAGATGCTACAGAGCTGTATGATTCTAGGCAAATCGCAACTTCTCTCAGACTCAGTTTCCTCCCCTGCAAATGAGAATAATGGTACCTACTTCCCATGTGGTCGTGAGCATCAAATGTGATAATGACCCTAAAGCAGCTGACAAACCTTAATGTGCCATATCAGCAACTCATCACCTGTGTTGTGGATTAGATAGAAAATCCTATGCCTGGCATTCAAAGCCTCCCCAGTCTTCTTATACCTTATACCTTATACCTTACTCCCAACCTTGTGCTTTTGGATCCAGTTGGTGCCAGCCTCTTGGCTGTTCCTTGTCTCTGATCTCAGGGCATTTTCTTTGGCTGTCTCCCATGCCTGGAATGCTCTCCCTTCATCTCTTCTATTGGCTTCCCTGGAGTCCCAATTAAAAATCCCATCTCCTATAGGAAGCCTCTCCCAGCCCCTCTTGCTTCCAGGGCATTCCCTCTGTTATTTCCCATTTATCCTGTATATAGCTTGTTTCTATATACTTTAGTTTCGCTCCTTGAGGGCAAAGACTATCTTTTGCCCTTTTGTATCCCTGGTGCACAGTACCTAGCACACAGTAGGTGCTTCATAAATGTTTCCTGATTGGTTGTTGTGTTGTTAAGCCCTTTGGCAATCTGGTGAAGCCCGTGGACATCTCTCAGAATAACATTTTGCAATGCATACACTAAAATCTATAGGATTACAAGGGAAACTAATATTAAGATACAGCTAGCAATTTTTTTTCACAAGTTAGCAGACCCCAGGTTAAGAATCCCTGCACTGATGATAATTATAACCACAAGCATTTATATGGTCCTTTAAGATTTGCAAAGTACAACTTGGAACTCAAAATTTTAAAGACAAATGTTTAAAGTTGTTTTACATGTAAGTGGGGAAAAATAAGATGCCAGATTTAAAAAAAAATTGAAAGTTAAAAAAAGATTTGCAAAGTACTTTACCTAAGTTACCTCATTTGATCTTGTGAAGCACACCTCTCTGAGCTCGGTGCTATTATCCCCATTTTACAGACGAAGAAAACCAAAGCTGAGAAGTCAAGTCGCTTGCCCAATGTCACATAGTTAAGCAAGCGTCGGAGGCAGGATTATAACCCAGTTTAGCTATTATCAGTGTTGATAGGTCTGTGACCATGAGCTCGATGATTCCCATCCTTACTTTCTGTGCAGAAGCTGGAGAGGGGAAGGGGAGGGTAAAGATAGCATGGAGAGGGGTGCAGATGGATAGAGGGGCTACTGAGGGAAACATCCAGTTCTACAATAACACAGAGCCTAGCCTGCTGTGTCCAGCCCAAGCAAACCCAAGGCCTGGTAAGTGGATTCCTCTCCCGCCCCAAATTAAAAGCAGAAGAGGCTGCTGGCCAGAGGCGTCTGTGGTTTGCAGTTATGTGCTCTGCTGGGAGCTCCTGAGACTTCCTAAAGGCATTTCCATTCTTTTGAAGACGTGCTATTGAGTTCTGGGTCTTGGGTGGAAATTAGTAGGGGATGGGGAAGAGGAGGAGGCATTTCCTATCTTGAAGGAGAGTGGAATCATGGCATGAGATTTTTTTTAAATGTACTCAAAAGAGGCTTCTCTAGTACTGAACACTGGAAAAATCCATGCCCAGCCCACTGTGGCGTTCTCTGCTAAACTTTCCACAAGGAGTAGGCCAAAAGGCCAAAGAAGCTACTAACAGGGACTGCTCACTCACTGACTTGGCCCAGGGAGGGCTTGGCTGGGAGCTGGTTTGCTGGATGTGCTGGGGGGAAATCACCCAACGAGGAAGAGCATCCACAGAACACTGACCTACAATGGGATGAGGGCATGGACAGGACGCCCAATAAAGACGGGCCTGCTGGACAGAATGGGTGTGGAGATGAAGCTGGAGCCCTTTGACTGTCTGCTTTTTGTGTGCTCATAATGAAGACAGCAGCCTGACCGACATCCAGCATTCCTCAGGGCTCCAGCTGCCTCTACACAGCCTTCTTCCATTCCCCCCTCACCTTAAAACTTGTTTGGGCTTCTCCAGTCCATTTAACCTATTCCAATTTGTATCAGAGATAATTTGTGCATAGCTTCTCTCTCTTAGGAGACTGAGAACAGGGGCAATCTTGTTTCATCCCTATACCACAACCCCTCTCCCACTCCCAACCTGATGGGAGAGCAGAACGATAGCCCTTTAGGAAGTGTTTGTTGGAAAGATAGTAGAGTGGATAGAGGACCAGCTGTGAGTTAAGAATGACCTGGATTCAGGTCCTGCTTCCTATACATCCTAGCTTAGTGGCTGTGGCCAAGTCCCTTATAACATCTACCTGAGACTCAGTTTCAGATGAGTTGCTGATCTGCATCTGTGGAGAGAGTTTTCACACTAGGAGTTTCTCAAGGCTAAAAGGAACATTGGGGATCTATAAGTCTATATTTTATAACTGAGGAAACTGAGGCCCAAAGGTTAGGAGACTTGCCCAAGGTCACATAGGTAGAAAGTAGCAGAACTGGGATTTGTCCCAGCTCCTTCCTCCAGTTTCCTCTTACTCCATTTAGTGCACCTTCCATTGGACTACATGAAGTCACCCAGGTAGTAAGTGGCAGGAAGTCCATGGTTGAACCAAACTGAAGCTCACTGGGCCACCAGGCTTTTCACTGAAATTCATCTCTCTTGGGCCAATCTGCTCTGAATCTGACTTTACTTGCCTAGAATCCTCCCTCTATCACAGCGACTCGGCTTGGGACATAGATATGAGCTAGAAGAAGATGGATTGCAGCTCCTCTGGGCTCAAACCTGGATGACCTTTGTTACTGGTACCCAGAAGCTGAAGGTCCCACCCTCTGTCCAAACTGCAGGGGCCATACCTAGTGACTTCAACTTGAATTTGCTCTGAACCTTTTGGCATTCTGTTAGCATGGGGTTGAACAAGACCTTGGCTCCATGGGACCGATCTTAGCACATCACACTTCTACCCAGGAGAAGAGCACCATCGTCTAAGTATTGGTCTCCAAACCCCTAGAAGGCCATGGTATGACCCGCCCCGCCCCAGGTTATGTGATCAGTCCACTTAATGGGTGGGAGGATGGGTATAGAAAATAGCCAGTTGAGAAGCTTGTTTTCATACAATCACATCCTTAACTCTGTTCCCTCCAGAGGCTGTGAAAGTTCTTATTTCAAGGTGGGTCTTTCCAGGCAATTATAATCTAATCTCCATGGTGTATCTACAGCGACAGTTGCATTGCTGCCATGGGAAAATTCTTCCTCTTCTCCCCACCCCCAGATCACCTTGTGACTGCAGCAGGAAGCCCAAGGCTGGTTTGAGTGCTCAGCCTGCTGGGCCCTCCAGAGCAGGGGCTGCTAAGAGCCTCTCCTTCCAGACTCTGCCTTGTTCATTTTTGAGTGAGTCAGGGCGAGTGGAATAGAAGGGTTGAAATCTACCTCCTAGATAGTCCATGGTCTTCCCCCTCGCCCAAGCTTTCCCATGAGTGTTGAGGGCACCCCCAAGCATCATCCTTCTGCTCCTCATTCTCAGTCATCCTTCCAGCCAATCAAGTGGCCAAATCTTGCCGTTTCTACCTCCATCTCCCTCTCTCCCATCCGTCTCCATCTCTGTATTTTCAATAGAGTCCCACTCTAGGATCTTTTGTTCTTTGGGCATATATCACTCTATCCTAACACAACTTACCAATGTGCCCCTTTGGGGACCAGAACACAGTGTTTGGCTCAGCTCAGATAATTCATCCCCTGCTCCTCACTGGACACCCAGTTCACAGCATCTGACTATGTACAAAAGATGGCATATGCCCGAAAAGCATATGGTTTGGCAGCACGGGAAGGACTGCTGATATTGGGAGTCTCAGAATCTGCATTCAAACTTCAGCTTTGCCATCTATCTGAGACTTTAGGCAAGTCACTTAATCTCTCAGGGCATCGGTGTTCACCCCTGTAAAATGGGAGGGATGGACTAAAAAGCTTCTGAAGTTCCTTCCAGATCTAGCCCTCAGGATTCTCTGCCATTTTGCAGTGATGTTCCATCTCACAAAGCACTTTCCCGACAAGATCTCCATCAGGCTGGGCAGTGCACATCAGAGATCTAGAACCCAAAGGGCCTATAGAGGTCATCTAGCCCCATCTCCTCCTCTTATAGATGGGAAAACAGAGGCACAAGAAGATTTTTTTAAGTGATTTGCCCCAGGTCACACTGGTAGCATGTGCCAGAGGCTGGGGCTAAAACTGGGTCCAATGCCTTTCCAAGGCACAGTTGTTGAAACTCTGCCAGACATGTTCACAGCCTCATAGCTAGGTGAGAGAATGTGGTCTTGAACCTGTGGATGCCTCTGGTGTCAGCAGACACCGCCATCTGAGCCTCTGGGGAGAGAATGAGCAAATGCTCCTGCTAGCCAGAGGGAGATGAACACAGAATGTTCAGGAACAGCCAGGATGATGTGCTGACTGTTAGTGCTTACATGTGGGCATGGGGTGAGAAACAAGATCTCAGAAGGAAAATGGGACTCAATTATGAAATGCTTTTAATGCCAGGATGAGTCTAAAGCTGATTGCAGAGGGAAAAAAGTAACAGGGTGGAAGGGATGAATATTTTAGGAAGATTTTTTAAAATGTCAATAGACCCAGTAGCCTGGAGGAAGGAAAGACTGAAGACAGGCAGGCCCTGGTAGGGCAGCACTTAGATAAACCAATGGTGAGCTCATGACAACCTGGGCTGGAGTGATGGCAAAAGGAACAGGGAGGACAGAAGAGACTTGGGAGAAAAATTTTTTAAATCTTGGTGACAGATTAAATACAGAAGGTGAGGAATGAGTTAAGAGTCAGAGAGTTCTCAGATTTTGAGCCCAGGTGCCTGGGAGGATGTTGGCATTCATAGAAATGGAGAACTGGAAAGGAAGAGTGAAGGTAGTCATCATATACCTTCTCAAGGGCTTGCTTCAGTTGTCCCAATCCCAGTGGCAAGTACATCAAAGGGTTCATAGGATCGTAAATATGGAGCTAAGATGGACCTAGAAGATCATCTTGTCCAACTGCCCCATTTTACTGAGACCCAGGAGGTGACTTATCCAAGGTCACACAAGTAGAAGAATCAGGATTTGAACCCAGCATTCTACTGCTGCACCATTCTCAAGATGGTGTCATCAAGGTCTGGGAAGAAGTGCCTGAGATGTCAACTTAGGCAGGGTTGTGGCTCCCAATGATGGCTCTTGTGAAGTCCCCACACTCGGTGTGTTTTGTTTTTCTTTGCTGAACTTCATCCACAATCCCAGTCCCTTCTTGAGGCTGCTATACCTCAATCCTGGGCAACACCCTTCAGGGCGATTATGCGGTTAACCCTGAATTTAGATTGTGCCATCTATTTGGATGCTGCTGACCAATCCAACAGCAATGCCTGATCCCAGAATGTCAGAGCTGGGAGGGCCTTTGGACACCGTCTCTCCATCTGCCTCCTTTTACAGAGAAGGTAACTGAAGCCTCTAGGTGTGACTTTTCAGAGGTCTCAAATGACAAGGTTGGGACTGGAACCTGGGTCTCCTGGCTCCCAACCTGGCATGCTCTCTACCTCGCCACGCTGGGATATTTTGCTTCTCAAATAGTGGGGGTAGGTCATGCTGAGTCACACTCTCCCAGACTTCCTTGTGACCAAGGCCACCCATGTGCCAGAGAGCAAGCTGGGGTCTGAGGTGCTCTGTGTGGTGAGGGAAAGAGCAAAGCCAACGGGCTCATCACCAACTGACCTCCTGACCTTGATCTCCTCAGCATTCTGAGCCACACATCAAGCCCTTGGGATTCTTCACCAGTGAAGGCTTAGATGCAGCAGGCATGTATATGAGGGTGTGGGTGTCTGTTTGTGAACTGATGTTTTCTTTAAACAGCATTTGATAATGTTCCCATTGCCTGTTAAAGCTCTTCAGCTGCCGCCCCGGCTAGCTGTGATGGTTTTATTTTTTAAAGAATCCTGTGGAATGTGGTCTCTTTAGCAGCTGCTGCATTTCCCCTCTCCCTGGGAAGACTCTCCCTCCTGGGATAGCTTGAAACAAACAAGAGAAGAAACTTGAGTTTCCTCCTGCTCTTTCACCTGAGAATTGCTGTCCAATTTAAAAAATAGCTTTCACAGCTCCGGAAAGTGGAAGGGAGATTGATGGAAGAGGCTGCCCCCAGGCCTACTAGCTGAAAGAGCACCCAAGGTTGCCAGGGACTCTGCAAAAAGCTACAGGACAAAACCTAGCCTCAGGGCTATGGGTTACCTTTATAAAGGCAGATGTCTCAAACTTATTTTTTCCTTAGGTTTCTCCAGGATAATAAATGCTTTGAATCGACCCTCCCCTTTCCCCAAATGGAGAAATGGCCAGATACATACTATTCAGCCGGATGGACTTGGGAAAAAGCTGAAGGTGTTTTGAGGAGACACTAAAAAAGAATCCAGGAAGCCTGAGAGCTCCCAGCTTCCTAGTCTGGGCTGCTTGGCTCAGACAAATCCTGCTCTGTCTCGTCTCCCCAGGCATATACGGCTGAGGGCCCAGCCGCAGTCAGAGGGGGCTCTGTCGCCTTGAGGAGCAGACAGAGGCAGAGGTTGGCCTCCAAGGCCACTAGACACCATGCAAAATGAGCTCTGGAAACAGGCCCCTGGCAACCCTTACAATTGGCATTCCGAGGAAATTTGCCACACTTTCCACAACACTGACACTGGCCAATTCAAGTCGGGGGAAAAGTTCACTCTTGGCCTTAACAGGTTTCTCCCTAAATGCTACGGAAACAGCAGCTGGCAGGGCCCGGAGGATATGCGATTCAAAGGGGCTTTTGGAACCTGTCTCCCTTGAGTAAGACTGATTTTGTAATCATGCCCTAAAAAGGCAAAGAAAGACTCCATCTTCAAATTCTTGCTGCAGATGGAACATTTATCCAGGCAGCACGATGGGACACTGGGCTTCTTTACTTGGGTCATTTGGACAAAGCAGTTTCAGGAACAAGCTTACTACCATGTTGTAGAAGACTGCAGGCTGGCTTAGACGTTCCCCAGCTCCCGTACGACAAGGCCTAGCATGAAGAGCACCTTCTCCTTACAATGGAGCCATACTGGAGCATTAGACAAGCATCTGTCCGCCTGTCTCTCTCTGTGTCTGTCTGTCTCTCTCTCTGCCTCCCTCCCTCCCTCCCTCTCCCTTACATACCCTATACCTCTAAGCTAAAAACGTTTTTGGAAAGCATGGTACTTCCTCGTGGATTTATAAAACAAGATGGTTCTCTTCAGAAACAACCGCATTGCCAAAATTTAAATTCCAAAGTATTTCCAATAGCAGGTAAAGTGCTTAGGTGACTAAGGAGTTCATTAGTGTGCCACCTCCCCAAATGCTATGATCTTAGGAAACATCTCCAAGCTTCAGGGAGGCAGATTTCTGTAACAAAGTCCAGAAGGCCAGGCTCTCCTCAGGCAGCCTGCACAAACACACCATATGCAGTGACATCTGATATAAGGAAAATCTTCCTCATGATCTGAGATACTTAAAAGTGTAATGGGCTTGGTTTGGTGGGTGGTTCCCCTTGACCAGATGGATTTGGGCAAAAGTTGCATGACCACCCTGAAGGCCACTGTAGAGGTGATTCAAGTTCAGGGTTCCTTTAGAGAAGACAACCAAAGTTCCCACAATCCTGATAATACTGGGAGATTCTGTAATCCTGGTTAAGAGGGGCTACAAGATGAAAATAAAGAGAAAATGATCTCAAAAATTCTATGCTTAAAAGGATTCACTTCATCATCAACAGAAACTTCAAGGTTCCCTATAAGTTCTTCATTAAATAAAATAAAATAAGAAAATCCACAAGTGACCAAGCAGTTACTGGAGATACAGAATTAGATATCTTATGTAAATTCTTGTGGGAACCAATCAAATGGTTCCAAATATAAATAGAGTTTGCAAGAGTTAGCTGGTTTCCTGAACAGAAATCTGGAAGAAGAGTCAGCCAAAGAGAAACTCAAAGAACTGGGAAAGGACAAAGGCAGTGGTAGAACAATTTATGAACACTTGGAAGGAAGGGGAAGGTGTTTGCATCATCCCAAAGTTGTCTATAATCACTTCTTTTCTTACTCTCTTCAGCCTTCCTTGTCCCATCCAAAGGCCTTTCTCCAACCCCATTCTCCTCGACCTTTACACTTGGCCTCTGTCACTGCTGATTCCTCTCTCCTCCTCCATAATCTCTTCTCTCTAGATTTTCAGGGCATTACTCTTCCCTGGTTCTTCTCCTCCGACTGTTGCTTCTCAGTCTCCTCTGCTGGATCTTCATCTAGGTCATGCCCAATAAATGCAGGTATCCCTCAAAGCTCTGTCCTGGTCCCTCTTCTGTTCTGTTCCCAAGGCCTTTGCTTGAACTCCCATAGATTCAATTAACATCTTTATGCAGATGATTTGCAGATCTGTCCAGCCCTAGCCTCTCTCCTGACCTCCAGGCTCACACCCTCCACCTGCTGTCGGACCTCTCAAAATGCATGTCCTGTAGACATCTTAAATTCATTATGTTTGGATTCATTATCTTTCCCTCCAAAACCTCGCCTCTTGCAAATTTGCCTACTACTGCCCACGGTATTGCCATTCTCCCCGTCACTTAGGCTCACAATCTAAGTGTCCTCCTAGACTCCTCATTCTCAACTATTCTGTCCAAACTTGCTGAGGTCCAACATTTCTACCTTCATAGTATCTCCTGACCATGTCCCCATCCCTCCTATGACACCACAACTACTCTCTTTCAGGACCTCATCACTTCATGCCTGGACTATATAAATAGTCCCCTGCTTGATTTCCCTCCCTCAAGTCTCTCCATTCAGCGGTCACACCCATCTTCATAAGGTACAAGTCCAACTAGTCACATAGGCCCTTCTCCCCGCACTGAATAAATGCTAGGGGCTTCCTATCATCTCTAGGATCAAGCACAGAACCCTGATTGCCTTTTAAAGCCCTTCATAACCTAGAAAGGTAGGGAGGGGCCAGGTTATGGCCCCTTTCATGGCTGTGTGACTCAGGGATGCTTAACTGGCTTCTCTGGGCTCCTCCAAGCCCCAGCTAAATTTCTACCTTCTGCAGGAAGCCTTCCCCCTGAGACGACGACCCCCAATTTATCCTATCTTTAGCTTCTTTGTGAATATCTGTCTGCATGCAGTCTCCTCCCTCAGACTGGGAGGGCAGGATTCTTTTTGGTCTCTCTTTGTAGCCCCAGCACTTGGCACAGTGCCTGGCACATAGCTGTTGTTGTTCGTCCTGTTTTCAAAAAAGACTGATGACATCACGGCTAATGTCTTCACTTGTGTGTGAAGTGGGTTTAAGTAAGGCAGAACTGTGCAAAAGTCATCAGCCTCACTCTCTCGAGTCACTGAAGCCCACTGTTGGGACAAAAGTCAGGACTGACACATAGTAGGTGCTTAATAAATGCCTGCTGACTTGACTTGTTGCTAGACAAGTATTTTTAGAATGTGCTCATTAACACCGCATCCTGCGCCTGTGCCCTATCTTCAGTGTGTCAGAAGACCCCAGGGAAGGGATGCATCAGCCTTGGGGGGTGAAGAACCCAGACAGCAGAGATGAACACGGCGCCCACATGGTTTCCTGATGATTCTCTTTCCTGCTGTCCACTGCTTTCTGTCAGCAGTAATGAAACTCATTCTAGCAAATGACATACAATAATGGTTTAATTAGCAACAGTGTCACGCTCCAGTATACACCAAGAAATCACTTCCAGATGGGGAACATAAAAGATATTTACGACAAAAAAAAACCATCCCTTTATTGGAAGGAAATTTACATCTTACTCAGGTGTCCAATTTGAGGGCTCCAGAAGCACCCGATTTGATAAATACAAGGAAATAGGAAATTATTTTACATACCAAAGACAAAAACATCCTTTATTTCGACTGGTTTCCCAATATGCCTGTGTATTCGGTATTCTCTTACCACCACCATGCTCATTTTGAATTAAGATCCTGACTAGAACAAGACATACAAGCCATCTGCCTTCACCCTACAAGCAGCCTGCCTCTATCAGAGATGGGGAGCTGAGGCATGGTGGCTAGTGTATCTCTAGCACCTCAACACAAACCACGATCTAAGCACCAACGTCTGGCAGAGCTTGCTGGCTCCCTTGGCTGATTTGCCATTAGTTTGCTGGCTCTTTCTGGGGCTAACCTACAGGCCTTGTTACACTTTTCTTTGGGAGACTATCTGCTAGTGAGCTTGCTCGATGAACTGACTGAAATGTGAGAAAGCAGAAAGGGGCTGAAGGCCTTGGGAGGGAGGGCAGAGCAGCACACCTGGTTTTTGGGTGGGAAAAAAGAAGACCTTGCCTAATTCATTCTGTAATTGAAAGTGCAGGTTAGAACTCTCCAGGAACAAAGCAGATTCCATGCCTATCCCATCATTCATCAGTTCCGATGTCCATGCTATAGACAACATCCCTAATCTGACTTCTCCAGGCTAGGCTCTTCCTGCTCAGATGAGGTTTCTCAATTTTTCACTCTAGATAATCCAAAGGAAAGAACAACCAACGATGCAACCAAGATGGAAGGACACCCACAGAAGGCAACACTTTAGGGGGAATGTAAATGACCAATATTGTATGCAGATATTTGGCTTTAATCACTTTCAACTGTTTGGATTTTCTTCTTTCCTTGAAGGATCTGGGAAATTGAGAGCAGCAGGTACCTGTTTAAAGTTAACCAAATAACAAAGCTGCCAACTGTTGCTCTCATCAGGCAGGTTGCTCAGAAGTAAGGACAATGCTGCTGGATCTACTGTTCTGGGCTTGAATAAGAAAAGAGTCTAGTCAGCGTGGAAAAAGTCAGGCTTGTGGCATGGTTTCTAACATCGACATCAACTATAAATTTAAGCTGTGAGCAATCAGCAAAGAATATTTTTTGTGACATCTAAACTACCTCTAATATACAATAAACATATTCTGGTTAAAAAGCCAGTAAGATGTTTGTTTAAAGAAATCTCTCCATACCATCACAAAGCCCATTGTAGTGTTCAGCCCTGGGGAGCAGAGCATTTCATCCAAGACCTACTGACTCTTATTGGCCCCTTCAGAGAGGAGATGCTGGGGACCCAAGGCATTGAAGTATAAATGCGTCTTAGAGATCATCCCAGAAAGGGACCAATGAGAATGAAACAGCCTCACTAAATACTGAGAACTAGGCCTTTAACAACCTGCTGAGCCAGCTAGCTAAAGAAACCGCTAGGAGACAGAAGAAAATCAGAGATGGACTGAATTCAAACCAACCATCCCAAATATGGTGGGAAAGGGTGAAAGGGAGATGCTATCGGCTCCCAAGAAAGGAAGAAGTAAAACTGAGTTAGTGTCAGCTGAATTACTTTTCCAAAGCCAACCCTGTTACTAGCCTAACCCCACTGAAAGGGTCAGTTGCTGACCAAATATTAGATTACCCTCACAGCAGTCTTCAGTTTACCTTGCGTTAATGTCAAAATCAAATTGTAAATACTCTCCCAAATCCTGATTTTTCATCTGTCTCCCTTATCAATGTCCTTCGGTCTAAAAGGTCCAGGTTTGAAAAGCCCCCTTAATTAGGAAGAAAAGATCAAAAGTAAGGAAATGAATTCGGAAGACCAGAGTTAGGACCAATGAACCAAATCAGGGAAACAGGCTAACAGGATGGAATGATTAGCAGAGAGGCAAGAAGCCTATTTTTTGATTTTCAAAGGTGGATATTTTCTGAATTTCCCAGAACCCTTCCTCACCCTCTCTCTCCTTCCCAGGTCAGGTTGGCCTCCAGCTGCCATCGGATCTGTTGTAAACAAAGGGCTACATCTCCTTCTTCCTTCCCACACTCCCTCTGAAATACATACAACTGAATAAAGGACATGGGCCAACACGGGTCACCCTTATCCTGACATTATTCTCAGAGTAAAGCCCAAATTGGCTTCCAATGAAGTTGGTGTTTACAGACATTTCACACTCTCTGTGGCCACAGGAAATGGCTTCCTAATGATTGAGGAGGAATCATTTTTCTCTAGGAAGTCAAGGAGTTATTGTGCTATTATCTCTGAGAGCAGGTCAGATTAGCCAGAGAGAGGCCATGGGGATTGCTAAGGGAAAGGAGGGGCTGGCACAGTAGGCAGGCTGGAAGGCCTAAGAGCCAGTTCTTTCAGACTAATAGTTTATTTCATGAGCCTATGGTGCTATTTTCATTAGTAATTAAATAAGATGGCATTCCAGTTATGTATGTATATAACATTTGCCACTTCAAACTCATCTTAGGGATGGACAGGGGCAAGGACTGTATCTGAATTAAGGGGGTGTGGGGAATGGGGTGGAAAAGCAATGGAGGCAGCGGCCTGCCCACAGCCCCACCTGGTTGGCATCAATCCACCAAGTGAGATTCCTGGTTTTGCCTCCTACTCAGCCCAGTCCCACTCCTAAGAAGCCAAGAGTTACTGGGGAGAAAGGGAGAGGAGTAGAACAGAAACAGGAATGGGAAACTCAGTTATGCAACCCTACTAAGTAAGGATGCTGAGCAGAATCCTCTCCGCAAAGCAGATGTCTGTCTGCTCTCACAATGACCCCAATATATTCTCAGACACTCAGCCTCTGAGGGCCTGGCCCACAAGCAGAGGGAGAGCTTCCTGAGAAGGCTGTAGAAACCAGATCCTAAGCTGAAAAAGTGGGAAAGAGCAGAGCTGTAACTTGGCCAAATGGTAAGCCCAGGCACAGGCAAACCAGAATACGCTAGGAGAGCAGGCTTGGTAGTGGGCAGGCATGTACCCAGCAGCATCTGTCACTCCACATGCTCAGGACTGAGAGGTCCCTCCAAGGCAGGTCCAAAGCACTCCCAGGGGGCTGATTAGACATAGGATTCTAGATGGAGGGGGAAACAGGCTTTTTATGCAGAGTTATCAATGGGCAGTTTCAAGGTGAGGAACAAGGTCTGGTGCTAGTTGGGGGGATGGCTAGAGGTGGCATGCAGTGAGTCCCTAAAAATGACGTGACAGTGACAAGCTAGTGGATGAAAATAAAAAGCACGCTTCCACTTGTTCTGTCTTAAGACTCTGTTTTTAGGGATTAGAGATGGTTTTGAAACAGGGTCCCAAGCAATGGAAGACATAACCCAACCTGCACTCCTTTCTTTTTCTCTTACCAAACTGGCTTCATAGTTTAGGGAAGGAGTCACACACAATACGGCAAATGTACACTGTCAAACCCAAATTTCCCAGGAAAACATGAGGGGATTGATGCTCATGGAGGAGAGGGGAGGCCTAAGGGACTTCCAAAAGAGCTGCCTGTTGAGGGTCGGAGGATGCACCACTCTCTGGCAAAGGCGGCCCGGGCCCCTCTCCTGTTTGCTTAGAGTCTCTTTTTGATGAGTTTCTCCAATTTTCGAATGCGGGATGATTCTTGTTCAGGTGTTGGTGCCGTCAGGGACGTGGAGCCAGGACCCTCTGATGCTGATGGCGGGGTAGGCAGCCGCTGGCGGAAGAGTTCCAGCATGCTGCTCTGCTCGCTTCTCTTAAGGCCCTGGTGAGAGAAAAGACCCTGTGATGTCAAAGTCCCCACACTGCTGAGAGAGGAGTACATGCCAACTGTGCAGGGATGCGGGTTCAAGAAATGGCTGGATAGTCCAGGCCAGCCTCAGGCCCGCCTTCAGATCTAAGCACACTCCAAAGGGTACCTCTGAATCCTAGCCTGTCCCAACCCCTCATTTTACAAAGGATGAAGCTGAGCTGAGGTGAGAGGGATGAAAGGTCTTGTCAGAGGTCACGAGGCTAGTAACAGAGCTGGGATTTGGGCCCCAGCACCACGAATCCTTCTAGCATTCTTTCCACTACCTCATGCAACCAAACCTATGGCACAGGCAAGGGAGAAGGAACAAAGGGAGAGGGAGGAAGAGGAAAGGGAAGAGGAGGAAAAAGAGAAGGCCAAAAGGGGCAGTCCTTAGAGGGGCTGGGAAGGCCCTGGCTCTGACCTTCATGTCCAGTATCTTCTGGAAGGTTTCTGTGTTACAATCCGTAAGGAGTTTGATGAGGTTGTCAACAAATACCACCAACGGCTCGTGAGGGGCCATCACCACCTACAAGGGGAGACAGAAGAAACAAACAATCTGGGAGGCTGAGGAAGGTCATTCTCTCCCCCAAGGCCTGGCTGCCCACAAACCACTATGAGTCACAACCACAGTCTGACACCTTCTTTGCCTGTGACACAAGTCCTAAAGGACTAACAGACATTTATCTTACAGCCTTGGCTTCTGTTCTTGGTACGTCATTGATCCTGAAAGGAAAAGGGGCCCACAAAACGGTCGGACTGAAGGTTAATTATTGTCTTTTACTCTTGTGCAAATAGGAGAGTTTTCACGTTTTTCAAACTAAGAACACAAATTTTAATTGTTATATATTACCTACACAAAACTGGTTTTTTTTAGTTAAAAAAAAAAGCAGCAAACGATTGATACTGTGCACCCCCCCGCCATATGCCCACGTCAGCTTTGGAGCTTCCGCCGGGGGCCCTAGTCAGGGGCCTCCCATGGTACCCTCTCTATCTAGCCAATGGCAGCCATGCTTCACTCACTATCCTGCCACCTTCTTGCCATCCACCAAGCCACCACACTCACGCCCTCCCTCCTCCCATTTCCAGTTCCAACCATAATTGATTCAATACCGCCCCTGTTGCAGTATTGTATGTACCCTTTACTCTTATGACCCTGCGGCTCAACTCATCTACGCCGTGACTTTCCAACCCAAAATGTCCTTCCTTGGACACCACTTCTCTTTGCTCCATTGGAACAGAAGTTCCTGAAGACAGGGTTGGTTTCAATGCTTTCTTCTCAAGACTTTGCATGGGGCTTGGCACACATCAGGCACTTAATAAATGCTTATTTCACCAATTCCTGTAAATCTACACAGCCCTCGCCCACAAAGAGTTAAAATTAAGCAAATAAGAGCTATACAAAGCGCTCCCAGACATAAAATCTAACTCTCAGCAGAGGCCCCTGGATCCTGGCATGTCCTTTACGCCTTCCAACACATATTCTCTGGCAAAGAAATGCTGAGCTGGCGAGGAGTCATCAGAGCAGTGTCTACCCTCCAAGGTTTAAGTATTATCAGTGATACCCAATTTTTTCCACTTCAGAATATGGAATGTGAACTTTCTCTACCAGTTACTTTGCCTCCCTAATTATGTTCTTTTGGAGTACAGCAGCTAAGGCGGTGCCTAGGGCAGTGGTGCCCAACTCAAGTAGAAACAGATGCCTCTGGGTGGTATGTTGACTGAGAAAATCACAAACTAACATTATCTATTTTGTATTAGATTTTTAATTATTTTGTTAAACATTTCCCAATTACAATTTAATCTGACTGTGAGTTTGGCACCTCTGGCCGAGGGGCCCAATATGGGATTACAAACTTTCTGGGGTTAACTCACACTCCAGAAAGGTAAAGGGCCAAACAAAGAACATCACCTGTTGCCTGCCCCAAATGGACTTAGTCTCTGCGTCCTCATTGCCTCCTTGCCTCCTTATACAACTACCCCTGGAGCATCACAGGACTGAGTGTGAGAGAAGGGACTCAAGAGATTATTAGTCCAACCCCCTCATTTTTACAGGAGAGTAAACTGAGGCCCAGAGTGGATTTGTCCAACATCATCAAGAAAAGGAGCAGAGTCAAGATTCAGGCCCAGGTCTCTGACTCTAGTTGGGGCCAGAGGGGCAGCACGGTTCTCCAACATGGTGGAAAGTTCTCAGAAGGAGTCACTGTGGGGGAAGTGGGAAGGAGTGAAAGGGAAGAGAGAGTCTCCCAGAAGCCCAAAGCTGACAAAGGATGACCCCCTCCCTGCTGAAGGGCACTGTGGCTG
This sequence comes from Trichosurus vulpecula, assembly GCF_011100635.1. Classification (NCBI taxonomy): domain Eukaryota; kingdom Metazoa; phylum Chordata; class Mammalia; order Diprotodontia; family Phalangeridae; genus Trichosurus; species Trichosurus vulpecula. The sequence goes on from NC_050579.1 coordinate 33,165,890, forward strand.
CAGCAATGTTGGGGGGGGCGGTGTAACCATCATAACCATCGACCATTTCTTCTTCAACTCTCTCCTCTCCTCTAATCACACCCTGGCTGTCCCAACAAGTGGCAGACAGGGAAGGCTCCAGTCTCATGCTCTTTCTCTGTATCGCTCAATGCCATTCTCCTAAGAAGCAAGAGTTTGCTTCAAAGGAATTTTAAAAGCTCGACACATAAGCCATTCATGGCCAGCTTCAGCTACCACGACAGTTTTTCCACAGTTCCTAGGTGTAGGTGGCAGAGCAGCATTGTGAAGGAGCAGGTAACAGTTCACTGGGTCTGGAATTCCTCTTGTAAACTAAATGGGTCACTCATTTTCCCACCAATGACCTCTTCAAGACACCCTATTAATGTTGGCTGTCCCACAGACCTCTCAGCGAGGCAGCCTCATTACACCAGGCCCCAAGGCAAAGATTACGTGATCAAAGAGGCCTAACAGAAAATGAGGGTGGGGAGGGAACAAGCCATTACCTTCAGGATCATCTCAGCCCGGGTCATGCCCTTCACGACAATTTTGGTGTAGCTGGCAGGTGCTTTCCTTACCACCTGGGAGCCAATGGAGGGCAGATCCAGGAGGACCATCTTCAGAGAATGTGTATCTAGCAGCAGCTGCAAGAGCAAGAGAAGAGCTGGCCAGATCAGTGTCCAGGCCACTGTTTGTGGCTACACAGCCTCATTGCTTACCTTGAAACATGCTTGGTATCTACATCAGTGTCAAATGGGAAACTTCACACAACAGGAGGAGCAGCATCATTTTGCTGTTAGCTTTTTTAAAGACGTGTACTCACGTCGCCTAGGCTGCAAGTGTAGGGGCTGCTTATGGGCCCAGGCCTATTGGAGATCAGCATGGGAGCTTGGATCTGCTGGTGCCCACCTCACCCTCTCTGCTCCTCCCAGGGTCTCACCACAATGTGGAACACTCACCTGGGACAACCCACAGCAGCTCAGAACTCCTGAGCCCCAGAAATTTGCCAGGCCCGCCTCACCAGCAGCAGGGATTTATAGGCAGGCACTGCCATGCCCAGCTCTCAGCAGCCCTGGGGGAGCAGTGAGCTGGTTCAGAGCCAGGACCCAGGTCCTGCCACTGCCTTACACGGCCTGTGTGACCCTGAGTACATGACTTCCCCACTTGGTCCTCCAAGACTAGAAGCTGCAAAGAAGGTGGGCCCAGATCACAGAAAGGCATTTCCACACCTGAGAGCCCCTGTGTCTTTGAGATACCAGGTCCAGTCCCTGTCCCTGTATTCTACCAGCCACTTTTCCCTTTTCTGCTTCTTTCTGTATCTCAGCTGCACAGAGAGGGCAGCTGGAGGAAAGCACTACATTTGGTAGGCTCCTTCTGGTGCCAGCACATATGGACACAGAGTGGAGTCATGAAGACTTCAGATCTGGGGAGTAGCTGTGCCAAGCACAGGGAGCCCCCACTGCCTGGGCCTCCCCATGTCCCCACCTTCTCCTCATCTCTGGTCTCTTGGAACTTCTCAAGGGCCTGAGTCCATCTCTCTGAAGCCCTTCCTGCCTCCCCCCAACCCTCAGCTGATGGTGCCCACCCTCCCCAACTACCCCACCACCATGCTTTCCTCATGGCAAGCACAGAGTCCTGCTACACATGCAGTAACACCACCTGCCTCCTGGCCCTGCTTCCAGACACCTCAAGACTGAGCAACACCAAGAGATCTTGGACATTTGAGGGTTCTGGCTTTCATTGGCGGAGCTTCTCCCACCTACTGATCTTCTGCCTAGACTTACTCCCAAAGGAAACATCCTCCAGCCTCCCTTACCCTCTTCAGCCTCCTTACGTCACTCCATCTTTGTCCACCTCAACTCTACACCACCAGTGCCTACTCCTGATCTGTTTCCCCTCCCAGGGGGCCCCAGGAAGCTTCCTCTCACCTAGCTTCCACCTCTAGCACTCAATAAGCATTGGTTCTCCGAGGTGACACGGCATCTCTGGCATCCCTTCACTCATAGCTGCATCCTCCCTTCTACTCCTGACTCACTAATCCCATGGAGGGAGTCAGAAAGACTCCCTGCCATGCACTGTCACTTCCAGACTCTGTACTGACATCACTCAGCAATGCCTCCCCTTCTGAGGTTCGCTGTATCCACATCTTCACTGAGTCTAGATGCTGGTGGTCATTTTATATCGACCAGGTCACATCCTCTCCTTTTTCAGTGAGTTCAGCACCAGCTCAGTCTCGCTCTCCACCCCAACCAATGACGTGCCTTCTACCACCCTACCTGCCAGCTCCCCAGCCCTTGCATCGCCCATGACCCACTTCTCCACTCCACTTCAGTTACACATACAGGGGCAGTCAGAGACCACTGCCCTCACCTGCCACACCCCCATATTAAATGACTGTGAATTTCCATTACCTGTTCCCAGTCTTTTATCATGCCAGCTCTCTCCCACCACCTCGAATCCTCACCTTGACCTTTAATCCCTTGACCCCTCAGTAGACTCCCTGCCCATCACTCCTGTACTGGCTGTATGCTCCTCTCTGCCCAATACACGATGAACCATCCTCTCCTCCTCCTGCCCTTTCCTCTCTTTTCCTATCATGGAGGTGATGACCTTTGTCCCCTCCCTCCTCCCCATATCCAATCAGATGTCAAATCTTATCATTTCTGACTCCATAATTTACACCCCCATTTATCCCTTTACACGGCCACCAGTATAGTTCAGACACATCACCTCATCTGGATTCCTGCAATCCCTTCTTAACTGATGCCAAGTCTCTACCCACCCAGCCCACCCTCCCCGAGGCTGCTGAAGTGATTTTAAAAAGTACATTTCTGATCATTTTATTCCTCCTACTCAACAAACTCAATGGCTCCCCACTGCCTCTGGGATTAAATATAAGCCCTTCTACCTGGCATGTGAAGCTCTTCAGAACCTGGCTTCTTCCACATTCTCCTGTCTGTACGTTCTATACCCCAGTCATCCTGAGGCATTCAAGGTTCCTTACAGATGACGTCCCATTTCCCATCACCACACCTTTGCCCTAGCTGTGCTCTACTATGCCTGTAGTCTTTGCACTCCCTCCTTTCTCCTCTGTCTCTTAGAATCCTCAGCTTCCTTCAAGATTCAGTTCAAGCTCCACCTTTTGTAGGACTTTTCTAGTTCTCCCCCTCTCCCTCTTAGGTTACTTTGTATGCACCTTGTCCACATCAGTTCTAATCTATGATGACTGGGTTTACTTTTGTCTTTTTATCCCCAGAGACAAGCACAGTACTTGACACAGAGCAGGTACTTCATTAGTGTTTGCTGGGCATGAGACTCCTGTGGATCTATCTGTTAAGATCCATGTACCTTTGTAAGGTGTCCACGAGAACAGTGAAGATGCTAAAAGTGAGTAACTCAAACATTTTCAACACTGGCCAAGAAGAGAACACAGACAGGAAAACATACAAGAACCCCGCTCTCCCTTTTCTGTGGAGGCTCAAGTTTCATAGTGAATCCTGAGTTCAGGCTCCATCAACTTCTTGGCAAAGCTGAGCCGGCTGAGATTAGGCTAAGCCACTGCTTTGAATTTCACGGCCTTTGTTACAGCTTCGGTTACAACCTCCCCGGAACACAGTGTGGATCTGTTTTGGCCTCTGAGTCTCCCTTTGTGAATCTCCTGTCTCAGGTCCACTGCCCAAGTCCAGGCTGCTCAAGCTATGCCACCCACCCTCTTGGGTTTCCAAAGGCTGGGTATTATCTAGCAAGGTAAGCGTGGGCCAGGCGCAATGAGTCCTGAGAACAGCAAAAGGGGGCACTGCCTGCTTCCTCTCACCCGTTTCTCTTGATTCCCCCACTAGTATTTGGTCTCCCCAGCACCAATATAGCTACGTCTGCAATCCGAGAAAAATTCAACAGGATTTAAGAAGAGTTTTCTCATTTCTAAGTGAAAGTACAAGTGACTGTGGGTGCTACTGAATTAAACTGACATCCCACTTACCCACACACCTCATACCCACCATGATGGCTTTACCCTGGTGCTGAATTACTCAAATGATCTTTTGCGGGTTGGGACAGGGAGAAGGGAGAGAGTAGAAAGACAGAGAGGGAGAGGAGAGAGACAGGAGAGAAAGGACAAAGGGAGAGAACGGAAGGAGACAAAGGGGCTGAAAGGAAGGAGGGGGAAAGCGACAGAAAGAGTAGGCAAAGAAAAAATGAAGGAAGGGGAAAAAAAGAAAAGCGGCAGGAGGAGGAGGAGGAGGGAGGGTAAACCTGAGAAAAACAGATGAGGTATTGGATTGATGCAATAAAACAAAAAGATTGTGGTTATCAGACATTAAATCCTTTAAGTCGGCTAGCAATGACTTGGCAAAGCTGCAGGCACATGAAAAACATTTTTTTGGTGTGAATCTACTTTATGTTTCCAGTGGCCTCAGCAAATCTGGAGTCAGAAATATCAGATTAGAATGTGATCTGCTAAAGGGGACAGGAATCCAGGAATCACCCAGCTTCATCTCTGATGGCATTCAACAGTCAGTGAACAGATGCCACAGCCTCGAATCCCCAGATTCATATGCTAAAGAAACTGGAGACAACATGTTGGGGCATTATTCTGCTATTTCCAATGGAAAGAATTAGCTCTCTGTGCTGAATATGCAAGTCAGAGATTTCAGAACACTGGAAATCTTCAAGTTAGTGAGACTCAGTCAAGGGCTGATTCAATTTAACCTCCCGGGACTCTTGCTGGGGTTGTATTTTAACTTCAGTGATCACTGACTAGCTCGCTACCCTCTGGGGCACTAAGAGGCATTGGTAAGACACAGGCCTCCCGAGAAATCTCAGACCCCAGCTATGAAAAGAAAACACACGCAGGAAATAATTCACAAAGAAAACTCACAGAACCACTAGCTACTCTTATGAATTCAGAACAATCTGATGGGAGGAAGGCTGAGGCTAGGTAAAGGCCCTTCCTTCCAACTCGGCCATTCTGTACTTCTGGAATTACGTTACAAGGAGGGACCTGGGTCCCGTTCAAATTCACGTCATATTCTAAAGCAGCAAAATCAATAAGCGAAAGGACAAGAGCCCTATGTCTCTCAGGACTGAGGAGACACAAAGTACAAACAGTGGGAGGATGGGGTCTACGTGGGATGCTTCCTAGAGGAAGAGAGCAGAGTTTATTAGCATTGGAAAAAAGTTCCCCATAAAAGGGAAGTTTACCTCTGTCATCACAGGCATGTAACAACCCTGCCCCTAGGATTTTCAATTGGACAAATATGTATAAAGAGCCTACCAGATGAAAGGCATTGTGTGCTGGGGGAGAGGGCACAGAGATTAACACAAGAGAGTCCTGCCTTCCAAAAGCTTCCAATCCATAGGGAGGGAGGACAGGAGAGGGTGGTGGCTCCCAGGGCCAGTGCAGTGACATCATTAGTCCCTTAGAAGCAGCCCCCACCATAACACTCCCATCTCTGCTGCTCTGTTACCTGGGTGATTAACCAGGAGCCAATCCTGTCACGATTTGATTTCCCCTCGCACTGTGTTCTTGAAGAAACAATGTAAGGTGGAAAATGCTTACCCAGGAGTCTGTTTCTAAGGTTATTTTATGCAATTATATTTCTACAACGGATGAAAATGGTCTCTGTAACTACCCACAGCCACCTCAGCCCACCATGCTAGCTTTGGGAAGATTATTTTTCAAGGAGAGCTTTTAATAAAGGACCCTTGAACTTCTTCTCTTCCCTTTAATCAGAGGCAGCCAGTCAGCCTGTGCTAGAAGAGCATTCCAAGCCTAGGATCCCTGTTGCCCTTGCCATCAGCGGGCACCTGGGTGAGGCTGCCCAACAGTCTGGGGGCACATCACAAGCCAGTATTTTCCTCACCTGTTCTGCTCCCACCATGCTAATTGGCTTGCACTTGAAGAGATGATTGATGAACTTGGGAATGAAGGAGCTGTGAAAAGAGGTCAACACATCACAAAGTGTCTCTTGGACTAGAGAACCACCCACCCTTGCCCTCATTCCTCAGACCCACAGGAAGGGGAGTGAACAGATCAGCTCGACAAGAATTGTACGCACGACTGTTATTACATAAAGACAGAAAACAAACCAAAGACTGGGGACTTCAGAAGGATTTGGGCAGAGACACAGAATGAATGTGCTAATATGCTCAGTTTACCTTTGTAAAACACTCCAAGTTTTATGTAAGATTTGATAATTTATTTGATAAATGAGAGGAGAAGCCTGGTGTTGAGTATTAAGTCAAGAGGATCTTGGTTCAAATCCACCTCTGATGCTTGCTGTGTGACCCTGGCTAGGTGACGTCACCTCCAACACCGCTAAAATCACAGGCCCTTGGCTTACATTCGACTGCTTGCAGTTGGGGTTTTTGATGGTTAAGTTTATATTTCGAAATTGAATTCCACTAAACATTGCTTAAGTAGCTCTCCCATATGAGGCGCTGTGCTAGTGCTGGGGATACAGAGGTAAAAAGGAAAGGTCCTACCCTCACAGAGCTTACATCCTATCAGGGGCTAGGACATGAAAGAAGCAAGTAAAAAATGCAAATTCTGGACCAGAGGAATCTACAGGGGGAGAGGGTCTAACAAACAGGAGAAGGCTCCAGGAGAGGGCTCCAGCACAGTGGGCTGAGCTCTGTCTACAGAGGAAACCGTTATGGGGCTCAGGTGCAGAAATGCCAAAGGCAGAGGGGCTCGTGAGAGCAGCTCGAAGTCTAAGGGGAGAACCCAGAAGAGCCTCCCCCTCTCTGGTCTGGTCACACTGAGTACAGGGGACTTACTTCCCATAGCCAAAGCTGGACCTCCCGATTCCTCCAGGCTGCAGCAGCGTTTAGCTGCATCTAGCGGATGGTGCTAAAGGGGGTAGGGAAGAAGGAAGGCTGTGCCCGGAATGAGGAGTAAAAACACTGGCCACTGGAGTCAAAATTCTAACTGATGCTTGCTCCCTGTGGGATCCTGCGTAGGTCAATGAAGCTTAATAAGTCTCGGTTTCCTCCTCCTTAAAATAAGGGGTGAGACTAGAAAGCTTCTTCTGGATCCAGAGCTTTGGTCCTATGGTCTGATTGTTGCTAGAGAATAACAGAAAGAAGAAAGCCGAGGATGGAGAAGTGATTGCAGAATCCTCTCTCCTTCTGCCTGGAAGGAGATGGTGACATGATGGTGGCATCAGAAGGAAGACAGGAACCACGTGGGGAGGGTGCTGGTCTTCTGGCCCAGCCTCAGGCCAGGCCCCATCTCATGACAGACGCGTCTCAGCTTTGCAAGGGGCTTGAGGTCAGGCCCTTCTGAGTTCTTCCTTTAGACTGGACCTTCCTGAGAGGCAGGAGAGTTTATGCTCCACCTACTCAGTGGGGGCTTTATGGGACGTTTAAAGTGATGTGGCAACCCCAGGACATTAAGGCTCGTGCTGGGACCAGCTGAGAAAATGGATTTCTGAGTTCTCTTTATGTTCACTAAGGCAAGCAAGCCGCTGTGCAAGCCGCTGTGCAAGCCCCCTAGGAGGTTTTAAGCATAATAAATTTTCACTGAGACAGAATTTCTAACAGTGATTATGGGGAGCGTCAGGATATGATTTATCAGGTGGTGCTCTTAATGCAAACTAATGAGTACCCAGAGAGAGAAGAAGGAATGTTGGCTCTTAGTTCATTTGCCACAGTGCAAACATTAACGCCCCGCTGGAGATCCCACCATATCCTTTTCCTGACAAACTAGAACTGAAGTTGACTGTAAAACCCAGCCCATACTTGTTATTCCTTAAAGATTTATTGTTGAGAAAGGCAGGGGGAAAAACAACCTCAAAGCCTTAACTGAATACAAATTGGGAGCGATTTTTGGGAGAGAATCAATAGGCGGGCTGCAGGTGCATGCCTCATCACTGGGGAGCCCATGGAGTACAATGTGAGCATGGCCTGTGGGTCAGCCCTGGCAGACCCTCCTGGAGCCTGTCCCTGGTTCCTTCTCCAGAGCTCTCAAAGGTCTGAATGCTACTCGGCTACTTAGAGCTGCCTGACTCTCTGATGGGAGCTCATCACTTCTTCCGTGCCACAGAATCCTCTGGCAGTCACAGGATGCGTGTGGATCAGACCCCTTATCACAAGAATATTTGTTTATCTTCACTCATCACTGAAGGAAATGTTAAATTTCACTTAGAGGTTAGTGAAAATAAATGCAATCTTTTCTCCCATCCAAGTTCATGCCCCCCTGAAATGTATCCACAGAAAGGAAGCCCAGGTTAAGAAGGCCTGTTTTATGTACTTGAACTGGCACACTCTCAGGGGAAGCCAGAAGCCTGCAAGACCCGGCTGGAGTCAAGCAGCAAGTGCCTATTGCTTCAAGGGGCCAACATTCCTATGTTCAAACTCATGCCTGAAGAAAACCGTGCACAAGTTCCTGGAGACCACAGGGGCCTGTCCACAGGCACTCTTCCTGGGCTTTCCCCACTGCAGCTGCTTTCACCCATTTAAGAGGCACACATGTCACTGCCTATGTGTTTGGTTTTGGCCCATGTGCTGGAGCTGGGCATCTCTATCAGGAACAATAAATGTCACAGATCCTGAGCTGGAAGGGACCTCAGACTACCTCATTTTACAAGTGAGGAAACTGAGGCCTTCACCTGACCTGTCTAACTCCCTCATTTTATAGGTGCAGGGAGGTAAAGGGATGCACGGGCAGGAAGCACCAGAGGTAGGATGACGGGTTTTGCCTTTCTTTGTATCCCCAGCTCTTAGCATGGTGCTTAGCACACAGTAGGTGCTTATGATAAACACTGGGTGGATGAGTCACTAAGCCAATACCCTAGGATTTGGAGCTCTTCCACTAGACCAAACTTCCTGGGAAACAAGGCTGCATTCAGTCTATCAATAACATTTTAAAGAGAACCAAATATATGACAGGCCCCAAGCAGAAAGCAGGCACAAAACCAAAATACAGACTAGACGTTCTTAACTCTGTGTGTGCGCGCATGTATATGTGCGCGTATGCGTGCATGGGTGTGTGTGCATGTGCGTGCGCATGTGTGTGTGCCTATGCGTGCATACATGTGTGCATGTACGTGTGTGTGTGTGCGTGCGCGTGCATGTGTGTGCATGTACGTGAGTGCGTGCATGCGTGCGTGTGTGTGTGCGTGCGTGTGAGCGTGCATGTGTGTGCATGTACGTGAGTGCGTGCGTGCATGCGTGCGTGTGTGTGTGTGCGTGTGCCTATGCGTGCATACATGTGTGCATGTACGTGTGTGCGTGCGTGTGTGTGTGTGTGTGTGTGTGTGTGTCCTGGATGCTTTGGGCAGCAGCCTGGGGAAGTCCAGGAGCCCCATCCCAGAAAAATGTTTGTAAATGCATAAATACAATAAACAGGACAGTAATGGAAACCAAACCATCAAGACAGGGGGAAATAAAGGTGTCTCCTTCTTTGCGATCCAAATTCACAGACTCCTTGAAATCTCTCCACAGACTGGTCCATGGACTCTATGTTAAGAACCCCTGAGAGAGAATCTATGGCCCCTGTACTTAAAGAGTTTCTAATATAGTTGAGGAGACAAAATACCACCAAAAATAAGTCAGGAAAGGTCTTGAACATGCATACCAGGAGACCGGTGCAGCTTGGACAAAACCTCAGCTAATAACAGCAGTGGCATTTCTACAGCACTTGAAGGTTTGCAAAGTATTTCACAAATGTTATCACATTTCACCCTCACAACAAACCTGGGAGGCAAGTGATATCAGGATCTTCATCTTACAGCTGAGGAAACTGAGGCACAGGGAAGGTAAGTGACTTGCCTAAGGACACAGAGCTACTGTTATGTTTTCAAATTTGAACTCAGGTCTTCTTGACTCCAGGCTAGTGGAGTCCTCTGCCACCTTGCTGCTGCTGATTCCCCAATCACTTCCATTTGGCTGTCATATTTTCTGCTCTACTGACTCTAATGATGCTCTTCTTAGACTAACACTGAAGTAAGTCTGCCTTTTCTGGGGAATGCCTGGGGGGTTGGGGGGTGGGGGTGGTTAATTGGGAAGAATTGGCCAAGACCATGCTAGAGGACAGGTCTGTCTTAACAAGAGGGCCAAGAATGGTCCATGGTGAACTGAGTCACCATCAGACAATGGAAAACACTCTACTTTTTCTCTTAAGAAAAGGCAAAATGGTAAAAAAGAAAAATCCTGGACTTACTTTGCAAATTTGATGCAGAACTGAGTGAAGTACTTGCGTGTGGAGGCCAAGTTGTCGCGGATGATGGGGACATTCTGCTTTATATGGAGAATCACAGAGGTGACGTATGGACTCTGGTCACCAACATGCTCCACATTTTGCCACTGCATCTGGAAAAGGGAGTATAGAGGAAGAGCGTGAGTCCTGGAGCGGGGGGGGGGGGCAGGCAGGAGGCAGGAGGCAGTGCATTCACAATTGGTGGAGATGGGGCAGGGGGAAGAGAAGAGTCTGAAACCTTGGGGAATTCACCTGGTTGCCAAAGGCATCCATCTGGCTTGCTTGGGTGGGGTAGGGTGTGGGGTTGTCAAGGCACAATGTAAGAGCATGTACTGTTCTTAGCCCAGACATCCATTAACAAAGCCCATGCCTTCTCTCATCTTGTTACTCATGCTTGGAACAATATTTTCATCTCCAACAAAATTACATCCACTTAGGGAATTTAAATGTTGTTTTTCCGGGGCAGAGCCAACTGGGGATCCCATCTGTCTGTCAGCTACCCTAGCCCTTCTCACGGGGATTACATCAATTCATCATATGAATTTTGTGAAACTTGAAGTTACACAGAAACAAGTCTATGAATGGATCCTTTGTGTGGAAGAGGATCCTGTACGTGCCATTACACTGTCTTTGAATGTATTCTCTTCTAGTTTGAGGACCCCCAGCAAATGCTCCACTTAGTGCCCTCTCTCCGAGTACACATTCAAAAAACCTTGTACACTCAATGAAGACTGAACGGAACCATAACATATACCAAGCACAATTCTCTACCCAAAATGATATGTGTTTCCAGCCTTCAGTGTTCAAAGCCAAAGCTTGTATTACTCCAAAAGAAAATAAAACAAGGGGAATTATTATTCCTGAGTATCCAGACCATCAATGGTCTGTTATTAATTACCTGTAAGGTTGGACAGAACCCATGATGCAAATGATCCAAAGCAACAGATAACTGAAAAATGCGACATTCTATGATTCCTACCCAATCTTAGCTACGTTTTGCTTTAGTGGATAAGAAAATAATTTGCACCACTTAAGTGTACATGTATGGGACAGCAGGGAGATGGAAGTCTGGTGCCTCGCTGGGAGGCAGGGAGAAGCCAACCTAGCATCAGAATCTGGAGGATGGGTCACATTGTGACGGATTAACAAGGAGATCCTACTTATCTATCAAGGTCCAACCCAACTAACAGCTCCTGCCAATCTATCAATCAATCAGTATTTATTAAGGGCTAACTATGTGCCAGGTACTGTGCTGCGGGCGCCCCTCTGGGCGGCCACTGGAGTTTAAGTAGAGGAGCAGCATGATCGTATCTTCCATTTAGGAAAATCACTCCAGTGGCTAATCAGAGTAGACTAGAGTGGGGAGACACTGGAGGAAGGCCGCTATTGCAATAACCCAAGTGTGAGGTGACAAGGGTCACTACATGGTAGCCATGCCAGAGGAGAGAAGTGGGCCTATCTGAGGGATGCTGCGAAGGTGAAATGGGCAGGTCTTGGGAAGAGCTTGGATGTGGGGGGTAAGAGACATTGAGGAGTCCACTGTAAGTCTAAGGCAATGGAAGGAAGATTTAGAGGAAGAGATGAGTTCCATTTTGGATGCAATGAATTTAAGACTCCTACTGGACACCCAGTTCAAGATGTCTGAGAGGCAGATGGAGGTCAGCAGAGAGATTCGGGCAGGAAACATTGATCTGAGCCTCATTAGAGTATGGTGATTAAATAGAGATGGTAATTAAATCCCGGGGAGCTGATGAGATCACCAAGCCAAGTAGTATAGAAGGAGAAGAGGGCCGAGACAAAACCTGGAGGGCACCTATGGGTAGAGAGAGTGACAGGGAGTGATCAGAGAAGGTAGGATAAGAACTAATGATATCCTAAAAAACCAGAGAAGAGAGTATCAAGAGGGAGCAGCAGTGTCAAAGGCTGCAGAGAGGTCAAAGAGGATGAGGATTGAGAGAGGCCTCTGGATTTGGCAGCTAAGAAGTCACTGGTAACTTTTAGAGGGAGCAGGAGGCTCTGGAGGAGAAACTGTAACTCACCTCCAGTTCTTGCTTGTGCGTAATGTTTCAGTAGAATGATAAGATCGGAAACTAGATCATAAAGAAGAGAATAGGAGGAGAGAAAGTAAGGGTATCTGTTGCAGACCGCCTTTTCTGAGGAATTTAACTATAAAGGGCAGAAGAGATATAGGATGATAGTAAAGATGGAAGGATCAAGTGAGGTTTTCTTAGAATAGGGAAGACATGGGCATGTTTGTAGGCAGCAGGAAACAAGCCAGGAGACACAGAGACACTGAAAATTAGTGGAAGAGTGGGGATGATGGGGCTCTGCCGAAGACAGGACAGAATGGGATCATTTGAACAAGTAGAGGGGTAGCCTTGGCGAGGAGCAGGGCACTTCTCCATGTGAGACAGCAGTGAAGGAGGAAATGATCTCTCTCTCTCATGTGACCTCATGGTAACCAGTACTACTCTTAGGCACTTCTCCCAGGTGAACCTGCACTGCACTAATTCGTCTACTGGCTCCGGCTCCTGGAGGGTCAAGACTGTCTTATTTATCTCTGTATCTCTTCTGGGGTTAGCAGAGATCATTGCACAGGCTGTAATGAGCAGTTTGAGCAATTAGTTCACATCTGCTGAATGAATGAAATCTAGAAAGAAAGGTCCAAAGTAATCCACGCCTCTCTTGGCCTGTGTGGTGACTTTCTCTGACCAGGACGGCAGTGTCCACCTCCACTCCATTTCTGTTTTGGAGCCTGGGTACCTCCCCTTCTCTCCCAGGGTGGAAGTACAGTGGCCACTTAAGGGCTCAAGCCTGGGCTGACTGCACAGAAACTTCAGCCTGCTCCGTTTTTCCAACCTGAACGGAACCTTAGGCAGACTGATGGCCCACCAAATTGGTGCCAGACTTAAGTGGCCTTAGCTCTCCAGAATGCTGAGGCTCCAGGGACCTAGCAGCCTCATCCTTTCCAGCAGCAGGGACCACAGGTGTGCTACCCACCACCAGATCATGTTCTACTCAGACCTTGCTCGCAGTAGGATGTGGAAGATAAGGAATGGCATCTCTTTATGGCCTGCCTAAGTGTGGGTCCTTTAATAATGAGAAGAATGAAAGTAATTCTGCTAAGTTGGCCTCCCAAAATGATGCTGACCCTTCCTTCAAAAGAGTATCAAGCCAAATACTCTGTGCAGAAATGGAGGTACGGAGTGCTGAGGTCTTGATGTTTCTTGGCAAGAAAATAGGGTTCTTAGGAGAAGGGGGAAAAAAGAAAGATGATGTGGATGGTTCTGGAGCTTCTATAGAGCTCCAATGAGCCCATGAGCTAGTATTTCTCCATACCAGCCACCAGTGCTGTGCTGCTCCTCCAGGTGGGAGCTTCACACATGTGCAGGACAGAGGATCAAATTTCCAACCAAAAAATAGCTTAAGAATCATCTATTCAACCAACTTCATCACTTGACAGAGGAGAAAATGAAGGCCTAGAGGTTTAGTATGTTGGTCCAGGTCACACAGCACTTAATGGCCAGAACCATGACAGACACCACCAGACAGGTCCAGAGGGTCTAGGCTGTTCCAAAGAGTGTTTGTCCAAGCTGAGATAAATCACTTTATCAATGTTGTGCCCACACCAATCTGAATGCCTTCATGCTTTAAGACAAGGCTCTTAATGAGCTGTCATGGCTAAAAAACAACGAACTACATAGTGCCCAATCCCCTGGTGATCAGCCTCTCCGTACTTCGCTGGGCTGGTCCTTAGGAGGACACAAGGTCCATCCTGGGCATGTCATCAAAGCCTTCAGACCTGGCAGGTCTGGCGTGACAGAGCTTGCCCTTGGGCAGGACCCAGGGTCAGCTCTATCCCCTAATGAGGCCCTGGAGGAGAAGCTGTAACTCCTGCTATGCGTAATGTTTTCCTCATTACTTTTTTATCTTATTACCACGGCTTTTCCCTCAATCTGATTTTAGGGAACTGACTCCACCCAAATGATGAGAAAATCCTTTAGGTGATGCTAAATGATCTCATTAGGGAGAGGGCAAAACCTTCTTATGCCCTTTATATCTCCAAGTAATTTCTTTCCTCCCCACCCCTGCCTCCCAACCTTCTTTAATAAAATTTTTTAAAAAATTAAGACTGCTTGGGAGATGGAGGGAGGAACAAGGCAAATTATGCTAAAGATATTTCCTAGGTGACCGTGGGATGCTTTCTTTGTAATGCCATCAATTTACAACTAGCAACAGCTATCAACACAGCAACAACACTATGGCATATGTTGGCGGCCGCTGACGTGGGAGAATCACCCATTCATAAGCACCTAATTAAAAACTGCAGTGTTTCCATTTGGAGATGTGGAGCCCCAAAAGCCATGGTGAAATGGTGAGGAAGACTCCTTCCTCCTCCCTTCCCCTTCTGATCACATGATAAGAGGCAGCCTTGTATGGTGAACAGAAAGACAGCCATGGAAACAGGGAATACTGGGCACACATGATGACTGCGTGACCTGGGCAAGTCACTTAATCTCGAGTGCACTAGGCAACTAAGACTATCTACTGAAGAGACACTAACATGCACTGGTAGAGGGAGTTTCTTCACCTGGAAGTTCCCTCTACCAGGTCTAATCCCTATTCCAGTCCATTAAATAGTAGACACATATGTGCCCATTATCCCCAAAATGAGAAGTCTAGCTACTTCTAATAATGGCTGGCCACTGTCAGGCCTGGCTGGGCACTCGGGCCAGTATTTAACATGTCAAAAATCTGTGGGATTCTTGTGGGAACTCCCACATCGGAGTAGCCTGAAGCCAGTCTATACCTGAGCAGCTAAGTTTCAGAGGCTCAGCAGCAAATCTGAGAAGGAAAGGAGCTGCTGAGAAGCATGAGCTGTAGGATCAGAATCCAGACCTTTCTGACCCCATGTCCAGCACTCTATCATTGTGCTATCCTGCCTGCAAGGATCACATCCACAATACAAATAGGAGACAACTTGATACGATATCTGAATACACAATCTAGGCAGTTGGTCTAGCTTAAGAAAGTCAGGAAGGGGAGAGATCAGTGTGGGCTGGAGTTGCTATACATAGACTTCAGTCAGTAGGTCGAGAGACATTTATTAAGTGCCTACTATGTGCCAGGCCCTACACTAAGCATTAGAAATAAAAGTACAAAAAGGAAAGACAGTCCCTGCCCTCCAGGAGCCTCGCATCTAAGGAGAAGACAACAGACAAAAGGAAGCTGAAAAGGGGAGTGGGGAATGCAGAATGAAGAGACAGCTGGCCTGGGTGCGCTCCTTAAATGGAGGCTTTAGGAGGAGCTCTCTGCTCCACCTTCCGACTGAGCACAATTGAGCTGGATCTTGGAGGATGCTGGGCTGCAGATCAGTGTCCAGGCAGGGCAATCAGTGAGTACCAAGTGAAAACCTCTGTTTGAGGAACACAGCTTTGGCATGCACCACGGAGGCTGCCCTGTCACTCACTGCCCCCAATGACTGGAGAAGGATTTCAATGGCTTTGGTTAGAGAGAGTGACGGCTCATTAGCCGTCCTGGCCAATCTGTGGCTTTGGCTGTTGACATCCCCTGACAAACAAATCTACTGGTAAAAGAAATCCAAGCACTCCACTGGCCTTTCATCCAAAGTAGGTCTTGTTCCTTAAGGTAAGGATGATATAAACGTATTTGGATTTTTAAAAGTCAGGGCTGGGGGGAGGGTGGTAAACAGTAGCTCAACTGGAAGAAAGAACAAACATCATGAAAAACCATCAGTGGAAATATGAACCTAACTTCTGGTAAACTTTGCTCCTGACATCTTCAATGGAGTTTTCCAACTTTCACGTTTTTCCTTTTGTGCTTTTCTTGGGATTATTCCAGCTGGTATTTAACTGGCAATGAGTAAACAAGAAAAAACAATGTGGGAAGAAAGCAGGACCCAAGAAGCAGGGAAACGAAAATGCCAGATAAGGAAAGTAGTGATATGTTGATTGAGGAGAAAATGCTCGGAGGGCAGCCAGGATCGGCATAAATGAGAAAAGGTGAGAGGTAGAGGAAAGAGGAGATAAGGGGAAGGATAGAGAAAGGGGTGAGAGAGAGTGGAGAGGATGAGGAGAGAAGAAAGGAAAGGAGAGAAGTGAGGGAAAGGCTTGAAGGGGAGGGGAAAGGCGGAGAAGAGAAGAAAGGGAGGGAGGCTGAGGAGAAAGGTAAGGAGAAGAGAGACAAAGGACGAGACAAAGAGGAAAGAGGAGGGAGAAGGGGTGAGAGAGAGAAGAAAAAAGGGAGGGAAAGAAAAGAATGGCAGGGAAGAGAGAGGGGAGACAGGAAGAAGGAGAAAGAGAAGAGAGGAGAAGGAAGAGGAGACTAGGAAGTATCGCTCTTCATAATGTCAGAAGGCAAAGACCCAAAGGCAACAGTAGCTTTAAAAGTAATGTTCCACACTGCACTGGTGGTGGAGATGTGAATTGGTCCAACCATTCTGGAAAGCAATTTGGAATTACATAAAAAAACTGACTAAAATATTCAAAGTTCTGCTAGGCATATATTCTAAGGAGCTCAATGATTTTCTTTTAAAGGCCCCATGTGTAGCAGTATTTCTGCTGAGCGGCAGATACCTTCAATCTACTCTGTATTTACACTGTGTATGTTCTGATTTATAGGTCTATCACCTCCCCTACTAGAATGGAAGTCCACTGAGGACAGGGCCTCTTTGTTCCTCACAGTCTTTGTTCTTCTCAGTGCATGCTTAATAAATGCTTGTTGATACACCATACAGAAAATAGCTCAACAAAATGTGGCACATGAATGTAATGGAATGTTACTACGCTGTAAAAGAGATGACTTCTAAGAATTCACGAGAACTGGTACAAAATAAAGTAAGTAAAACCAGGAATGCTGTGAAACTAAAATGACCAAGCTTGACTGCAAAGACGTAAGATGCCTCCCCACTTCTTTACATTAGGGACGTAATGTACTATAAATAATGTCGGGCTGTTTTATGTTCTGGTGGGTTCTGCTAGACACTTCCTTGTTCCCACCCCATCTTCTTTATTCCTCATTATGAAGGATGGATCTGGGAGCAGGGAGGAGGAAGGGATAGATAGTTCTTGACTTTAAGATACTTTAAGAAATGTAGATGATATAAAAACGAAGATATCAATAAAGTGTTATCTTGAAAAAGAAATGAGGTCAAGTCAACAAATACAACGAACCTTTTATCATAAAAATAATCATTATAAAAATCTGCAGAATGTTCCCCTAAGTCACTGACAGGTTTGAGGTCTGTCAGTTACCCTCAACCTGGTTTAGCCCCTCGGAGGAGATAGGTTTAGCGGGGCATGGCCACTGTGCACCTCCAGCTTCTTGGAGCCACAGGTGAGAATTAGCTGAAGGTGGACACCAAAGGTGCCCTCCCACCAGAGCTGCTAGCACTCCCTGAATACCTGACCAAACCTTGAACTAACTCTCCCCAGTCCTCGGGTCTCCATTTTCTCTGTGCCCTCTGGATATCTGTTATGCAGTGGGAAAAAGAAATCTCTCTATTTTTGAGTCAGATGAGTCCCAATCATTGCTCTTTCACTCTCAAGTTATTTAATCTCTCTGACCTCAGTTTCCTCCAAGGAGTTTAGACCAGATGACCTAGAAGGTTCTGTCTAGCTCAATCTATGACCCTGTGATTCCAGATTTTTTCCTCCCTAATTCCTTCTATCTCCTGGGGCTCGCTGAAACCTAGTTTTTTCCTTAAGACAACATAACCCTTTGCACCCTCTCTGAGGCTGGCTGCTCCTTCTTTCATACTCCCTTATATACAGGGCCAGGAAGGGGACTTGGCATACATACTCCTTGCACCTCAGTGCCACTTTCAGACTTCCCTCCTGCCACCATTACCTAAAAGTTACCTCTCCTCTGAACTTCACTCCATCCTGCATGAATCCTTGTTGTTAGCGTCTGTGGACTTCCAGGTTACTCTCCTTTCACCCCAACAAGTTCCATACCTGAATCCTAAGTCTTCATTCGAACCTCTGCCCTGAGCTATTCTGCTGGCTACAAAGACTCATCAGACTCTACAACTCTCCTTCCTTGCCCCTTCCCTTACCAGTAGTTTTCCTCCTACAATAAAACAGGTTAGTCTTAACACCAGCCTAGAGGCCTCTCTCCTACCCTGAGGATACCAGTAACCAGCATAAAAGCAGGGAGAGTTTAGGCCTATTAGGGTTATTGACAACAGCTATTTCTATCTTGTCCCGGTAGAAGGACTAAGGTGGGGTGGGGAACCTTTGGCCTCAGGGCCAAACATGGCCCTCTGGGTCCTTGGGTGTGGCCCTTTGAATGAGTCCAAGTTTTACTGAACAAATCCTTTTATTAAGGGGATTTGTTCTGTGAAGTTTGGATTCAGTCATGTCCCACCCCCCAACTCCATACCTGAGGACCTAGGAAGCTATGTGTGGCCTCAGGGCTGCAGATTCCCCAGCCCTGGACCAAGGCAAGTACACAAGAAACCATAAATTAAGTATACAGGAGAGTTAAATCAGAATTACCAATCCTTTGAAGATGGAGAGAATTAGGGAAAGCTTCATGGAAGAGATGGAAGGACACAATTTTAACAGATGGTCAGCATATTGAAGTAGGGAGTTTAGAGGACGAGGAAGAGTATCTATTAAAGCTGTGGGGTAAAACATGTACGTAGTCCCCAAAGTGGGGTTGGGCAATGACAAGGACTTAGTAAGGAAGATCTGAAAAGGTTGGGCAGAGCCAAATCATACAGTGTCTTGTATGTCAGAGTACTGCGTTTGTACTGAAGACTATTTATGGGCCAAGGACTTAAGGCACATCTCAATTACTCGGTGCTGATGGAGCCATACTGATCAGTGATAAATAAGGACATGATCCTGGAGAGATGAGCTTAACACTTCCACAGTGTTCTCAACAGACTGTTATCAACCAATGCTGAAGCCACTGATGGCATGCCTCCCACATGGTTAGAGCTTTGTCTTTTTGCTGGTGATGGTAGCAATTTGGTTTTGGTTAGGACCTGTAATACGTAACGAGTCTGAGGAACTCCTGGGGTGGGGACTCCCTCTACTAATGTAGATTGATTTATTCATCAGAGAGTTGCCAAGGACTGGGAGAGGTTAAGTGACTCCCCACGGCCACATAGCTAGTGTGTATCAGAGGTAGGGTTTGAACTCAGGTCTTCCTGACTCCAAGGCCAGCTCTCTAAGGAGAATTTAAAAGTCACCAAAACTTCAGTAATGAGGGAAATACCATAAAGAATTATTATCTGACACTGACTTCCTCCTTCATGAACATTTTATAAATAGCACTTACTATGAGATATACTGGTATTAGAAAGAAATTAGAGCTTTTCTGTACATAATAATAGTAGGAAGAAATTTAGGTTAGTTTCTTGTAACTGACTGTTACACAAAAGTAATTTTTAAAAACTAGAAACATTTCTTTTTATAAAAGTGTGAACAAAACCCTTGCGCTTTAAGGTACGAAAGGTCCAGGTTAATTTGATTTTTTGTGAGGCAATGGGGTTGAGTGACTTGCCCAAGTTCACACAGCTAGTAGGTGTCAAGTGTCTCAGGCTAGATTTGAACTCAGGTCCTCCTGACTCCAGGGCTGGTGCTCTAATCTACTGTGTCACCTAGCTGCCCCTAAGGTTAATTTTTTTCTTTGGTGGAAGGGATAGTGAGGAGGGAAAGGTAGTGTCACATTTCTTTAGTTTGAGTTTCCAATGAGAATCCTGGGGGGAGAAAACACCAAAGACCTTTAATTGGATGACCTAGTTATAGCAGCACCAACTCCATACTTGCAAACACACTGGCAATACTATACATTTTTTTTGTAAGTGCCATCTGTATAACTTAAAACACAAATAGCTTCAACTGGAAAAAAATATGTGTGTATGTATAAAATAAAAACCCTAAAACTAAAAAAAAAAAATCTGGAGAATGAACTGAAACATTTCTCAAACAAGGAGGTTCAAGGAGTTTTCTGAGATAGCTCACTAACAGTCAAGGCAAATGAGGACCATGTCAACATCTCCAAATGCCTTCAAGGATGTTAATGCAGCCTAAGAGATTCTCAGGCCAAAAGAAAGGTAACATTTTGCTTCTTCTAGGAATTTTCTAAAGGTACCTTTGCTTACTTGTCATAGGAATTTCAATTAGCAGGTAGAGACTAGGTTTATTTGAGAGACCTGTCTTTTCACCATGGGGCCATAAATGAAAAAGAGGCTACCAGGGCAGGAAGGGGTAAAGTTGGCATCACAGCCTTTGACTGTCCCCACCAAGGTCCATGCTCCTAACTTCTTTTCATTTTAATTCTCTAATGTTAGACATTAAATTCAGAATCACCTATTAACTATAATGTATTATCCTCAAAGATCATCGGCCATTCTTTGACGTCTTTGAGAGCAAGTACAAGCTTTTGACATGAAGAAGACTTTTAAACCAGCACTATCTGCCACCCCTTTCTAACCCAATCAACCCAAACTTTTCAGTTGTCTGGGTATGTGCATGTGTTTTTATTTTATTTTACTTTATTTTATTGCTTCCTTATTTCATTGGTTAGTCCACTGTGTCTCCAAGGTTTGACTATAAAGTCCCTTCTTTATGGTAAGTCTACTGTGTCCAGCCTTAACTACATAAGCCCCAGCGCTCCCAATATAGTGTCACGCATCTCCTGCAGACTCAAAGTGTGTTTTATAAGGAGTGGTCATTTGGATACTAGCTAGTCAACAAGAGGCAAAGCCAAATGGAACATGCCACCATAAATAACCATATCACAAAGTGGAAGGGTTCCAAAATCCTAGAGGAAGAAGTCACATTTGACAACCTGATGGGCAGAAAATACAGAACCTCGGGACAAGGAACAGAAAGAATTTGTTTAGTCAATTTATGACCACTTGGCTTGTTTATATCTGGTCATTTTCATCACATGGATTTCATTTTCCTCCAAAGATGCAGAAGAACAAAACATAATGGCCTACCAGCTGCTACTTTCCCAAGTCTGTGGTTTTTCTATGGTATAAACAACTCCATCTAAAGACTCAGTCTTTGTTAATATTTTCTGGCTAGGAAGTTTTGGGGGGCGAGGGTGGGGGATGGGGAGACAAGAAGTGTGAGGAAAAGCCACCTAATGAAATGACAGTTCATATAAGCAACACCTGGAGTGTTAAAGCCCTACAAGTGTTACTTTACTTGGGGAGAGCAGGCGAGGAGGCAGGGAGGCAAGATCCACTCTTCCTCTGGTAAATGTAAAAATTCTTTCCCCAGCTGCATTCCAATCTAAAGTGTGCGGAGGTTTGGGGGTAGATGGCAGCTGGAATGCATCACGGTCAGGATACAGCTAATGTCCAACAGCAGTCAGGGGATAATCAGAGCCTACAAAACGAACCCTAAACTCTCTGTTTCTAACTTTTTCAGGAGGAGAGATCAGCTTCCATTATCCTGCTCAAAGCAGAAGTACCTGCTTGTACACGAACAAGAATGTGGAAAACAGGGCTCAAGTGGGGAAACACCAAAGTCTGATCACATGTTGGTGAAACAATCACTATTCTGGAAATGTAACTTCATAACACTCACATTAAGACACCTCGAGCTCCCCATCTTACCTCCCCAGTTCCCTCACCTTCGGTCGAAACTAATGAGAGCTGCAGTTTTAATTCTATTCTCACTAAATATTTACAATACTCTGCTAACCCAATTTCAGACAACTTTCTGCTTATATAACCTTCTGGCATGGACATCTACCCCCAGTCCCCCACCTTCCTACACAGAGCACTGGCTGCTGACCCAAGCTGCCCCTGGAAAAAAGCTTTTCTTCGAGTTCCCAAGGCCCAGCAGTGGAACCTGGGAGCCTAGAAGCTTCCAAGGGTGGCTTCATTCCGGTGGTGCTCTAGAAATAATAACTTCACACTTCCTAGCTCACCTAATCTACAGGATGTACCAAGTGGTACTCAGATGGGAAGCTTTGGCTAGAGCTCTGTGGGACATAAACAAGGCATGGGATCCATTCGCTGCCCTTAGAAGCTTGAGATCCAGTGAGGGAGACATGATGCATCTGGGCATGCACACAGACACAGGCAAAGGCACAGGCACACACAGACACAGACACAGACACACACAAACATGAGAAGATAAATAGCCCATGGTAGAAGCTGGGAAGCACCAAAATAGTGGTTTAGATAATAAATAATGAATTATTGACAAAAAATTATTCCAAAGACTCAATGAACTCAAGGCTGGTTCTCCCATCTGGGTGTCTCCTAACAAATACACCAGGAGCCAGAAGTGAGTTCAGAGGGAACTGGGAAAAGCTCTCAGTGCATAAGAATGAAAGGTAGTAAAGCCAGTGAAGATTTACTCATTTGCTGAGCGATCCTCCTGAAGATGCTTATCTCACCGTGGTGAGGAAAGCACTTTGTGTACCTGAAAGCTACAGAAAAGAAAGCTGTCCTGTTACAAACACTAATTAAATACCATCTGTTTGCCGAACACACACACGCACAGGAGACACTTGTTCCATCTCTTGCTCTAAAAGGACAAGAAAATGATTTCATTCTTTCAAACTCATTTTTTTGGGGCACAGCATCTGTTGCTGCCTCAGTGGTTTAACACCAGCTTCTTGCTTCCTAGGGCCCTGAGCCCTCTGCCCTGGTGGGGCTCCTGGCTAGTATGAAATAAGACACAATATCATATGGCAAGCACCTGAATCAGGTACAAAAAAGGACCTCTTTCCTACTCCTCAAGCTGATACATGGGGAGCCAGCAGCTCTCAGAGAAGGGCCATGGAAACCTTCTGGAATGATTCATCAAAGTTGAATGGGGATCCATTCCTTGAACACATACCTTGCTCATGGCAGTAAGAGCAGGGTCACAGGCGGCATCAAGATCCTGAACCAGCAGCTGAATACTGTTGGAGATGACACTGTAAGGCAAACACATTATATCGGTCGGTGACAAGCCTAAAATGCTACCAATCATTTTCTCTAAACTGGGGTTCCCGGAGTCTCCATCCTGTGAGAAGGTTCCAACCATAAAGTATTCTAATGGGCTCAATATGTATTTCAAGAGGGAGATGACAACAACATTTCTGCCATTGCCACTAGCTGGTTTATTCCTGTTAATACATCCTGTCATCCCTCCATGCGGTCTAGACATGGAATTCCCATGTGGACTCTCCCTGATCTCCATCCCTAAATCCCCTTTGGTCTCCCACAAAAATCTGCTATACGGTTTCCCCTAAATACTTGTATTAGTGCTGAATACAGAAGCCAAAGAAATAGGAAACTAAAAAATGCCCCCATGGCTAAAGGGAATTTCGAGCTTTCTTCAATTCACTTCTTAAGTGAAAGCTGATCCCTGGCCTCTCCTGCTGAACATGGGTGGAACAGCAACTGATCACATTTGGTTCATCCTGTGGGGGAACACCAGGAAGGGAAAGACTCTGAAGGAGCTTTTGTTCTCAACTGAACTGCGCCTTAGTTCTCAAAGTGTCCTATCAATCTCATAAAGACAAGCCTGGTCCCCAAGTTGGGAGCTCTAGGCCTCCCCATGCACACCCACGTGAACACACATGTATGCACATGTGTACGCACACACGCACATACAGAGACACTACTAAGATCAAGCATCATGCTTTTATATAACTCAGCAATGTTTGGCACACTTCCTTTCATGCACTCACTTATTCCATCTAGTAGGCAGAAGTTAGGCTGGTTAAAACTCGCTGTGAGAAGCCCTCTTTGACATAGGGTGGCTTAGAAGGATCCCTGCCCCATTCAGGGACATTGAAGAATGAGGCTTTTCTCCCTTCCACCATTGCAGAGACCAGACTGGCTCCCACCCTGATGAGCCCAATCATTCACAGGCTGCTAGAATGTATGGGATGCTATCTACCCTGGGGCCCCAAAACAGATGAATCCTGCACCAGCAAAAGGCATCTTCAGCCATAGACCTTGAGGGAAAAAGCAGGCCAACATCTTGGTGTGAGCTATGTTGGACAGGATGACAGGAAGGGGAAGGACAGCCCCCCTGAGGGAGGCTGGTGGCACCTACGTGCTGAATGTGTCCATCTCCCCTGTCAGGTTGATCCTTTCAATAAGGCTTGCATCAACTTTTTCTTTGAGTTTTTCTTCAAGCTGTTAGGGAGCAAAGAAAATTATGACATACTTAATGATGGCCCCAAAAGAGGATTCTACAGAGCATTTCATTTAAAGAAGTGCTCATTTATGCCAACAGGTAAAGAATATGTGATATTGTCACCTTGAAGAACTCCAGGTATGGGAATGCCTTCTGCTAATCTATAGTTTAGTGGATAAACTGAGGGAATTAACGTCTAAGACAAAGAGAGATTAAGCATCTTGCCCAGTGATCCTGGGTGAGTGTCAGAGGCAGGATTTGAAACCATATCCACCTGACTATGAGCCTATTACTCTATCCACTACACCACACATGTTATCCATTTTAATGGTCCCCTGCTAAAAAATTCCCTCCTCATCATCACTAGGTTTGCCAACGAGCTCTGGGAGCTTTTGTAGAGGTGAGTGGGCACCACAGGTTCCCCTAGTCCACTTTCTCCCAACATCTCAGAAGAAAAATGCTCTGGGCTAGGAACTCCAAGAATCTCCAAAGGTGCCTGGGAGTTGGCAAGCCCCGTCCTCGAGTCTGTGTACCCTTTATAGCCATCAGACTGACTCAATGGGAGCCTCAGCCCAGACTCTCATCTTGGAACCTTCCCTTAGGCTGTACCTTCTAGTAATGTACTGCATGTGCCAGAGACAATTGGCTTTAGTCACCAGAGATGGAAAACAGGGCCCTCCCATTCTCCATGATGACTGTGCTTGTAGGACTGAGGGTTTCCTACAGAAAAGGTCAGTGAGGAAAGTGGAGCCAAGTTTCTTCTCTCAGCCCCATTTCTTGTTTCTGGAGTAGATGAAGGTGATGCACAACAATGGGACCACAGGGAATCATTTGAAGCCACTGCTACAAATCCCTACCCCCCCACCCCCACCCCGCCTCACCTTTCCCTTCCTTCTCTTCTGATTCCCCTTCTTGGCCCTCTCCCTGACTTTGGGCCCAGGGGCCTAAGAGGCAGCTGCCTTCTGGCAGCCCGTGGCTATTTTCAGGACAGAGAGGGGCATGGCTGGAAATCCCCACAAGGCTTCCTTCCCTCCCCACTGACTCACAGGCACTTCAAGTGGGGGAGGGGAAAATATGGCAGGTGGCCATTGGCACATCAGGCCTAACTGGTCAACTCAGGGACTTCTAGGTCAACTCACATCCAATGCCATTGCTATGAACCCAAGGTTTTGGGAAAGCCAAAAAGGCTGCTTGGAATAAGAAAGTTGTGAAGCTGTATTTCCCAGGCAGTGACAGGCACTGCTGCTTTTGACTCTGTAGGTCATTCACCGGGCAACCCCACACAACCAAGTCCCCCGTCCCCTTCCCCCCAAACATTACTGCTAACTGCCCCCTCCCCTTTTCAGTGGGTCAACATGAAGAGTGAAGTCTCTGGGGAACACTTTCTACTTGGCCTCGCATGTTCTTCCTCTGGCAATACAAGAACTACAAGTTATGCCGACTCAGTAATAATTTATATCAGTCTTCCTTCGACCCAGACAAACATAAAGAATCAGCCCGAACAGGAGGAGAAGGCTGAGCCTTTAACAGTCGTCCTCTGGTGAGCTTCACGTTGAGCACAGAAAGGCAGCCTCCGCTCCCCGGCTCACCAAGACGCCACTACTTTTGGTGGCTCCGACAAACAGTCGTCAGCCTTTCCTGCAGCGCACTTCCTGAACATCATCGTCCCAAGCACAAGCTGCTTATTCAGGCAGAGCGAGGATGCAATGTCAATTTCAGGAGAAAGACGTAAACCTCCAGGGACCTCCCTCGGCGAGTACCACTCCTGAGAATGGAATCACTGGCAGTGACTCATCGTGGCTACAGGCCAAGCATCAGCACAGCCCTTTTCCACAAGGATGCCAGTGTTACCAGGCACATTAGTGTCCTCCTTGTATAAGAGGATGCTAGTGACCCACTTTCAGGAGGAGGGCATGCTCTGAGCCACCCACTGGGCTCCCCTGCTCAGTCATTCCCCTCTAGGGGGTAGCTTCTGCTACTGAAAGAGCTGCTCATGTTCACAGGTGGGAGCTGGAGAAGAGAAGCAGTGAGGTGGATAGGAAAGGTTTGTGATGACAGGACCTGGGCTCGAATCTCACATCTGCTACTCATTCCCTATATGATTTAACCTCTTTGCACTTCACTAGCCTCCTCTGCAAAATGGGAGGATTAGATTAGATCTAATTAGATCAAGGTCTTCACCTTCTTTGTGCCCTGGACCCTCAGGCAGCTGTCTGGAGAGGCCTAAGGATCCCTTCTGATGTTTTCAAATGCACAAAATAAAGTATACAGGATCACAAAGGAAACCAATTATACTGAAAAAGTTACCCAAATGTTAAAAAGAACACACTCACAGGCCACAGGTTCAGAACATCTGGTATTACAGCGTCTCTTGTGTACTTTTCTGCTGCCAAGTCTATGAATCTAAATTTGGGGTCATGTATAATGAAACATGACCATCCAAGTTCAAAACCATCCAAGGTCAAAGGCATATGCTGCCCATCCACAGACAACTAAGAA
This sequence comes from Trichosurus vulpecula, assembly GCF_011100635.1. Taxonomy (NCBI): domain Eukaryota; kingdom Metazoa; phylum Chordata; class Mammalia; order Diprotodontia; family Phalangeridae; genus Trichosurus; species Trichosurus vulpecula. Next base: position 33,192,716 of record NC_050579.1, read on the forward strand.
GTTACCGAAGGAGAAAGAGCCATGTGTTAGCAACAACCATCAGGTTACCTAGTGAAAGAACCAAAGGCCCACAGATCTAGAGCTGGAAGGGTCCTCGGAGGTTGCCCAGTCCAAACCACTTGCTTTACAAATGAGCAGCCCAGGGAACTGAGTGACTTGACCAAGGTCACGTAGCAGGGTCACAATGAGGTTTCCTTTTGCTTGAACTTTTTTGAGGGAACAGACTTTTAATCAAAGTTTGCTTAAGTGGCTTTTGAGAAGTGTCCTTTGTAACAAAACAAAGTGAATTAATACACTTTTTTAAAGTTTCTTTGATCAAAACAAATGAATCAACCTGATGCATCTCTAAACTGTATGGAGCTGGCACCTACCACCTTTCCCCACAGCTCAATCTGCTTGCCCTGAGAATGGGGTGAGGGGACATTGGCTTGCTCACCTGCTGGGTTGTGGCCAAGCAGTACTCTGCTGTGCTTAGGATGCTGCAGATGAGGCAGAGCTCCTCTAGAGTGAACTTGGCCACTTCTGAGCCCTCCTTCTCCTTGAGGAGGCTACTGATGGTCAGCCCTCCACTGGTGCTGGTGGTCCTGAGGAAGAGGAAGAGGTGATCAGGTCCAAACTCTTAATGTGCTTCCTGAGCAGGGAAAAGGGCAGCTTGCAAGACAAAGCACAAAACGGACTGGACTTGACCCAAGTCCAAACCTAATAAACCTCTTTCCTACTGACCTTACCTTGACCCTCATCTGTTTAAATCCTCTGAGCAACAGTTGTAGGAAGTACAGACATCAAGTCTTACCTAGTCATCAGTGGGATGTTCATTCTATATTTGATCATTAGGGAGCCTGTAGGGGTTGCCTAGTTAGCCTGGTATTTCCTGATAGGAAGAACTCATTCTGGCTCATTAGAGACACAGAAACTGGTTCCTGGTTTATTGTTTTCAGATAATTTTGCACTGGAACTGAAATTCTGCACTTTGATACAAAGGCCTTTAGACAAGAAAAGCGTGTGGAAACTCAAATACCAGCCTGTACTAACGGGTTAGCTATTACAATCCAATGCAACATGCATTTATTGAGACCCTACACTATCCGCTAGGCACTATGCTTGGTACTGGGTCTCCAAAGGAAAAAAACAACACGGTGGCAAGCTCCAAGAGCTTACATTCTACTTGTCTACCATGTGCAAAGCAATGTATCCAATAAAACACATGTAGTTCCCATATGACAAGCATCTAAGGTTAACTAAATATTTACTGAGCGACTCCTAAATGTAAAGTACTTTTCAGGCCCCCTGGAGACACAAGATGGGTCTGACATGGCCCCTGCCCTTGTTTGAAGGTGACAAGAAACAAAAATGACAGCCAAGGTAACTTCCTATAATTCTGGTGATGCGCCCATATTCTAAAGGGAAAATCTAGGATTAGAATACTTCCTACCTACTCTGACTACTAAAAGCTCAAGTCATTCAAGAAAATAAAGTAGGCCTCCTGGGCAGAGAACAAACAAGATCTCCAAAATGACATGCTTACAGAACTCAGCCCTGAGTGCTGGCACATATTTTATTTTTCTTTCCAAATAATGCAGAGAACATTCACATGTAACCCACTTTACCGATAACAGCAGAAGGCCAAACAACAGCCTTGGGGACTGATTATGTAGAGTAAGCTGAGAGGCAGACTTCTTGGTTACAGGTCAAATCCTATTACAAGGAAAATCTCTAAGTAACCCCAACTATTTTCAATCCCTAATCAATGACTCATCAGTTGTAAGCAATAATCAATGACAAAATAACTTGGATAGTCTCTTGGATTTGACTGTAGCTGTCCACACGCAGTTCTTTTCCCCAATAGGCACAAAGGGCTTGCAATAAAGAGGAAGTTGTTCCAGATCCTTAAAAACTCAATCAGGGCCTTGGCTTCCCTCATACTCACTATTTTCTGGCTGGTACTTCTCACAACGAGGTGAGCTTAGTCTAGTAACTTGCCACAACCAAGGAATTTCCTTACCAATCTTAAGCATATAATGTTAGAGCACAGTATTTAGGATAACTCTTCCCATTCAGATCTGGTGTCAACACATGAAGAGTGGAAAAGAGAACACAACTCACTTGGGTAAGTTGCCGGAGAGTATTTTCCAAGCATATTCCCGGAGATACTTCTGGAATATGGTGGTCAGAGCAATCATTGGCTCCCCGGTGCTGAGCTGTGAGCACTGTACCATGCACTTCTTGTAATAGACAAAGAGGTCGGCACAGCTGGGCAGCACAGCGCCACCTTCATCCGTGTTTGGTTTGGGGGGCCCCATGGCCTTGAAATCAGCCACAAATCGATCAATCAGTTCCCCAAGATTCCTAATAGGAAGGCAGAAAAAAAATGGATTTTTTTTTCCAATGAAGGTAAAGTAACTCCAACAATAATATTTGTATGAGCTGATAATTTCTGAAGCACTCCACAATAAGGACACTAATGAACAGCCTTGTGTTTGCAGAGCATTCTGTATTTTTTTAAAGCATCCTCCCATCCATAAACTCATTGACCCACGTGAGAACGTTGCCACACAGGAGGAGGATATACTGGGCTTTCCACTTTACAGATGGCAGAGCTGAAGTCCAGAGAACTTAAGTGATTTTTCTATTTTCACAGTCGTTTAGCAACAAAACTGAGACCAGAACCCACCCTTTAGGGAGACTAATTCTAATATAATACTGGTATGCTTCTACAAAAGGAAAAACTAAAGCATGGGGAGGCCCAGAATTCAGAGAAAACTCATGGGAAATCCAGGACGAGAACTCATGGTGACCAATCCTCCCCACCTCCCACCCCCATGCTTAGAATCACCCAGTCTCAGAACTGGGAGGAACTTCAAAAGTTATATGGTGCCTTTATCTAAATAATGACTACCTATGGCATCATTCACAATTAGTAATCATTCAACCTCCAAGTGAAGACCTTGAGTGATGAGAACCTCAGGTCTCTTCCCTCCTTCCCCACTCCAAGAAAGGCCATTGTATTCTGGGCCAGCCCAGTAGATAGTTTTATTTATGCGAGCAATAATCCGTTCCCCATTTCTCCTAGTTTTGTACTCGAGGGCCAAGAAGAATAAATCCCTCCTCTGGGACAACTTTTCAAATACTCAAAAAAAGCTATCTTGCTTTCCCCAAGCCTTCTCCAGTTATCAGCAGTCCAGCATCCAATGCTGTCCCCATTACAGTCGCCCACTGGCTGCCCTCTTTTCAATGTACTCGAGTATCTATTGGCCAATGGGCCGATCTGGTTCTCGGCTTCTTTGAGGCCTGCCTGCCCTTGAACTTTCTCAGCTCAAACTGCCTAAGATCTGAGGAATGGAGGTGGAGGGGGTTTTAGGAAGTTAAGATCTCAGGCAAACTTCTGGAAATGACAGCTTTTATTGGTCTTCCAATTTCATGTAAAGATACTGTCACTCAGGCCTTGACCCCTTTGGCTATTACGGCCATTCAGGCTCTATTTCTGGGCTTAGCAAAGCAGACATCTAAAAGTGCTTGGCAAAGCTCTGCCACTGCCTGGTACCCCCCTTCCATATGGTCATCAGTAAAACAAAAGGGGCTTTTCCCACCTTCTGCAGACTCTGGGCTTACCAGGGAGTGTTCTAGAAACCCAGCTGTGCTTTTTAAAAGTATTTACATTAAGGGACAGGAAGAAAAAGAGAAAACCACACATACACACACACACACACACACACACACACACACCCCACCAATGTGTTTTTGTTATTGAAAGCTTATTGCAACCAGATGTGGTGGAGCAACTAATTGCCCTCCAACAGCTTCAGATTTCTTCTAGTCCTTTGTTTGGTATGAAGGCTGGAGAGAAGAGTAAGGTCTGGCCCTTCTGAGCCTAGAAAGTTCAATGGGCTCATCCTCTAGATCTGGCCTCACTTTACATATTCCCCAATCAGTACTCTCACACAACTGGGTGGTCTCCTGGCTATGTCATCCCTCTCCTGAAACACTATTTTGGGGGGATATTAATGTATCATTGGTGGAGTTGTGAACTGATCCAACCATTCTAGAGAGCAATTTGGAATTATTCCCAAAGGTCTATAAAACTGTACATACCCTTTGACCCAGCAATATCACTACTACATCTGTATCCTGAAGAAAAAGGAAAAGGACATGTGTATATGTCTATATACATATATATGTGTGTATACACATACATACACACACACACACACACAATAATTACAGCAACTCTTTTTGTGGTGACAGAGTTGAAAATTATTATTAATAGGGCAACAGCTGAACAAGTTGTAGTATATATCATTGTGATGGAATACTATTAAGTTATAAGAAATGACCAGCATTATGGTTTTAGAAAAAACTTGGAAAGACTTATACGAACTGATGCAAAGTGAAGTGAGCAGAACAAGGAAAACATTGTACACAGTAACAGTAATATTGTATGATGATCAATTGTGAATGACTTAGCTATTCTCAGCAATACAATGATCCAAGACAATTCCAAAGGACTTACGATAAAAAACGCGATCCACCTCCAGAAAGAACTGATATAGTCTAAATGCATATTGAAGCATAATTTTTAAACTTTATTTTTCTTGGGGTTTTGTGTTTTGTTTTGTTTTCGCCACATGGCTAACATGGAAATATGTTTTGCATGATTTCACATGTATAACTAAGATCACATTTCTTGCCTTCACAATGGGTGGGGGAGGGGTGGGAGGGAGAAAGAGAATTTGGAACTCAAAATTTAAAAACAAATGAATATTAAAAATGAAACAGCATTTTTGTTTCAGCCTCTTGCCTTCATTTAACCTGTTTCTCCTTGTTAACATGCTCCTCTCTTCTCCAAATGCCCCATTCTTCAAGTCTGGCCTGAGGACCACTGGCTGCACACACTGATCAGAGCAGAATCACTTCACCCTTTGGGCTCTTTTCCCAACACCTTACATGTAGCAAGCTCCCAATAAATACTTGATGATTCACTGGCTGCTTGTTTCTCTCTCCCCTCTCTCAATGACTGTGTTTACCATCTACATCATCACACAGACACTTGAATCTTTAGTTCCTGATCACATAGTGTATGGCTTTCTAACTCTCATAAATATAAGATCTAGGAGGGACCTGAGACATCATTTTAGTCCCATCTATTCTACACAGGAGGAAAAAAAAAGCCTAAAGTATGAAAATGGCTTGCATAGAAAGTATGTAGGCAATCTAGCCTCTAAATCCAGTTTTATGTAACTATTATTTGTACAGCTCAGGAGTAAGCTCCTTGAGGGCAAGGTCAGAGTCATATATGGGGAGGCAGGGAGTCCCCCACAGCACCTTAATACAAGGCTACGCAAGAAGGCAGGTGCTCAGTAAACATCTGACTAACTGGATTTCCAGGATGGAGTAAGATTATGAGAGCAGAAGAAGCTGTGTCAACCTTCTGCTTTAAAAGATTCTGATCTCCAAGCCTGTAATGCATACCAAAACCAGGGCCAGCACTGGGATTTTCTTCTGTTAATTATTCATCTGTTCCTCAAGAAGTTGGAGTCAGAAAACTTACTCATTTGCTCCCTCCTTCAGTGCCAACCCTAGTGAGACGTATTATAGATTAATATTTTTTGGAGACTATAGATACCATAAAACATTTTAGCTTCTAACTCCAGGAATTTCCAGTATTTTTTGGGCCACCTGTCCAGCTCCTGTATTTTGGGTGCATTCTGCCAGTGCTGCCTTTCATCTTCTTAGAAGGGGCACAAATTTGTCAGAGAATTTTTTTTTTTTGAGATTTTTTATTTTTAGTTTACAACACTCGGTTCCACACAATTTTGAGTTCCAAATTTTCTTCGCCCCACCCCCCCAAGATGGCATGGAATCCAATATATCTTCTATATATAACTTCATGTTGAACTTATTTGCATAATAGTCAAGTTGTAAAGAAGCATTATGACCAATGGAATGAATCACGAGAAAGAAGAAACAGAACCAAAAAAAACCACCCCAAAACAAAAACAAAAGACACAACTAGTGTCTCTCATAAAGGCCTCATCTCTAAAATATACAGGGAGCTGAGCCAAATATATAGGAATACAAGCCATTCCCCAATTGAGAAATGGTCAAAGGATATGAACAGGCAGTTTTCAGAGGAAGAAATTAAAGCTATCTACAGGCATATGGAAAAATGCTCTGGATCACTACTGATTAGAGAAATGCAAATCAAAACAACTCTTAGATACCACATCTCTCCTGTCAGATTGGCTAAAATAACAAAACAGGAAAATGATAAATGCTGGAAAGGATGTGGGGAAATTGGAACATTGTTGCATTGCTGGTGGAGTTGTGAGCTGATCCAGCCATTTTGGAGAGCAGTTTGGAACTATGCCCAAAGGGCTATAGAAATGTTCGTACCCTTTGACCCAGCAATACCACTTCTAGGGTTGTATCCCAAAGAAATCACACAAGCGGGAAAAGGACCCATATGTACAAAAATATTTATAGCAGCTCTCTTTGTGGTAGCCAAGAATTGGAAATCAAAGGGATGCCCATCAATTGGGGAATGGCTGAACAAGCTGTGGTATATGAAGGTGATGGAATACTATTGTGCCATAAGAAATGGGGATGATGCAGACTTCATAACAACCTGGAAAAACCTACACGACATAATGCTGAGTGAGCGGAGCAGAGCCAGGAGAACGTCGTGCACAGCCACAGATATATGGATTCCGTGAGGACCAACCCTGACATACTGCGCTTTTCTCAGCAACCTAAGGGGCAAGGGCAACTCCAGGGGACTCACGATGGAGAATGCTATCTTCATCGAGACAAAGAACTGCGAAGTTTGAATACAGACTGAGGCACACTACATGCTCGCCTTTTTTGCTTCTCTTTTGTTTTTGTTTTTGGGTTTGTTTTTTTTTTTTTTTGGTTCTGTTTCGTCTTTCTCATGATTCATTCCATTGGTCAAAATTCTTCTCCACGACTTGACTAGTGCACAAATTAATTCAATGCGAAGTTATACATGACAGTTATATGAGACTCCATGCCGTCTTGGGGAGGGAGGGGGGAGGGAGGGGAGAAAAACTGGAACTCAAAACTATGTAGAACCGTGTGTGGTAAACTAAAAATAAATAAAGAAGTTTATTAAAAAAAATAATTATGTTCATATAGGCCCTGAGTTTGTCTTGGCAGATAGACTCCCAAATATTTTATAGTGTCTACAGTAACTTTGAATGGAATTTCTCTACCTCTTGCTGCTGGGCTTTGTTACTAATGTATAGGAATGCCGAGGATTTATGTGGGTTTATTTTATATCCTGCAACTCTGCTAAAATTGTTTATTATTTCAAGTAGTTTTTTACTTGATTCTCTAAGTAAATTATCATATCATCCGCAAAAAGTGATAATTTAGTTTCTTCTTTGCCTATTCTAATTCCTTCAATTTCTTTTTCTTGTCTTATTGCTACAGCTAACATTTCTAGTACCAAATTGAATAGTAGGGGTGATAATGGACACCCTTGTTTGACCCCTGATCTTACTGGGAATGCATCTAGCTTATCCCCATTACAAATAATGCTTGTTGATGGTTTTAGGTAGATGCTATTTATAATTTCAAGGAAGGCTCCATTTATTGCTATGCTTTCTAGTGTTTTTAATAGGAATGAGTGTTGTATTTTGTCCAAGGCATCTATTGAGATGATCATATGGTTTCTGCTAGTTTTGTTGTTGATATAATAAATTATGCTGATAGTTTTCCTAATATTGAACCAGCCTTGCATTCCTGGAATAAATCCTACCTGGTCATAGTGTATTATTCTCATGATAAGCTGCTACAATCTTTTTGCTAATATTTTATTTAAAATTTTTGCATCAATATTCATTAGGGAAATTGGTCTATAATTTTCTTTCTCTGTTTTGACTCTTCCTGGTTTGGGTATTAGTAACATATTTGTGTCATAAAAAGAATTTGGTAGGACTCCTTCTTCACCTATTTTCCCAAATAGTCTACAAAGTATAGGAATTGATTGTTCTTTAAGTGTTTGATAAAATTCACATGTAAAACCATCTGGCCCTGGAGATTTTTTCCTAGGGAGTTCATTAATGGCTTGTTCAATTTCTTTTCCGGAGATGGGGTTATTTAGAAATTTTACTTCCTCTTCTGTTAACCTGGGCAATTTATGTTTTTGTAGATATTCATCCATATCCCTAAGGCTGTCAAATTTATGAGCATACAATTGGGCAAAATAATTCCTAATTATTGTTTTGATTTCCTCTTCATTAGAGGTGAATTCACCCTTTTCATTTTTGATGGTAATTTGATTTTCTTTTTTTCAATCAAATTGACCAAAGGTTTATCAATTTTATTGGTTTTTTCACAAAACCAACTCTTTGTTTTGTTTATTAATTCAACATTTTCTTGGTTTCAATTTTATTAATCTCTCCTTTGACTTTCAGTATTTCTAATTTGGTATTTAATTGGGGGTTTTCAATTTGTTCTTCTAGCTTTTTCAGTTGCATGCCTAATTCAATGATCTCCCTTTTCTCTGTTTTATTCATGTAAACATTTAGAGATATAAAACTTCCCCTAAGAACTGCTTTTGCTGCATCCCAGAAGTTTTGGTATGTTGTCTCATTATTGTCATTCTCTTGAATGAAGTTATTACTTGTTTCTATGATTTGTTCTTTGGCCCACTCATTCTTTAGAATTAGATTATTTAGTTTCCAATTAATTGTTAGCTTATTTTTCCATAGTTCTTTATTACAAATAATTTTTATTGCATCATGATCTGAAAAGTATGCTTTGACTACTTGTGCCTTTCTGCACTGGATTGTGAAGGTTTTATACCCTAGTACATGGTCAATTTTTGAGTATGTGCCATGTACTGCTGAGAAGAAAGTATATTCCTTTTTATCCCCATTCAGTTTTCTCCAGAGGTCTATCATATCTGCCTTTTCTAAAATTCTGTTCACCTCCTTAACTTCTTTCTTATTTATTTTGAGGTTAGATTTATCAAGCTCAGAGAAGGGGAGGTTGAAGTCTCCCATTATTATAGTTTTGCTATTTCTTCCTGTAACTCCCTTAACCTTTCCTCTAAGAATCTGCATGCCATACCACTTGATGCATATATGTTAAACAATGATACTGCTTCATTGTTTATGATGCCTTTTAGCAGGATGTAGTATCCTTCCTTATCTCTTTTAATTAGATCTATCTTTACTTTTGCTTTGTCTGAGATTAGGATTGCTACACCTGCTTTTTTTACTTTAGCTGAAGCGCAATATATTTTACTCCAGCCTTTTACCTTTACCCTGTGTATATCCCCCTGTTTCAAATGTGTTTCTTGTAAACAGCATATTGTAGGATTATGGTTTTCAATCCATTCTGCTATTCGCTTCTGTTTTATGGGAGAGTTCATCCCGTTCACATACAATCTGTGTCTTTTTCTCCATTCTATTTCCCCCCCCCCTTTTTATGCTTTTATTTCTCCCTTTCCCCTTCCACTACTCAACAGTTTTGCTTTTGACCGCCACCTTCCTCAGTTTACCCTCCCTCTTGAATCCCCTCCCTTATCTTACTGTTTTCCACTTGCTACTTCTTCCCTCCCTTCTGACCACCCCCTTCCCTTTTTTCCCCCTTCTCCCCTCCTACTGCCTGTAGGACAAGTTAGATTTCTATACTTATCAGGGTATGTTATTCCCTTCTTGAACCAGATCCGATGAAAGTAAAGCTCAAATGCTGCTCCTCTCTCTCCCTTCTTTCCCTCTACTATAATGTGTTTTTGTGCCTCTTCATTTGATGTAATTTACCCTTTTCTACTACCTCCTTACCTCTTCTCCCAGAACCCTCCCTTTACATCTCTTATGTTTTTTATTCTTATATCAGTTATTTTATACAGACATCCACAGTCTATGTGTATCCCTTTCAACTGTCATAATAACTGTACTATTCTCAAGACTGACACATATAGGTATTTATCATACATAAGATATAATCCTATATAAAGATGTAAATAATTTGCCCTTATTGATTAATAAGGTTTGTGGGGGTTTCTTCCCCCTGTTTACCTTTTTATGTCTCTCTTGAGTTTTATATTTGAAGATCAAATTTTCCATTGAGTTCTGGCCTTTTCATCAGGACAGTCTGGAATTCCCTTATTTCATTGAATGTCCATCTCCTTGCCTGGAAAATTATGCTCAGTTTTGCTGGGTAGTTGATCTTTGGCTGTAGTCCCAGATCCTTTGCCCTTCGGAATATCATATTCCAACTTCTCCTGTCATTTAATATAGAAGCTGAAAGAGCCTGTGTGATCCTGACTATAGTTCCACAATATTTGAATTGTTTCTTTTTGGCTGCAACAGTATTTTCTCCTTGACTTTGTAATTCTGAAATTTGGCTATAATATTTCTTGGTGTTTTCAATGTGGGATCTCTTTCAGGGGGTGATTGGTGGATTCTTTCAATGACTATTTTACCCTCTGGTTCTAGGACCTCTGGGCAGTTATCTTTGATAATTTCTTTGAAGATACTGTCAAAGCTGTTTTTTCCATCATGGATTTCCAGTAGACCAATAATTCTTAAATTGTCTCTCCTGGATCTATTTTCCAGGTCAGCTGTTTTTCCAATCAGATATTTCACATTTTATTCTATTTTTTCATTCTTTACATTTTGTTTTACTACTTCTTGATGCCTTATAGAGTCATTAGGGTCAGAGAATTCTTTACCCCCATTTACCCTCTCTCTAGCCCAAAGGCCAAGTATGAAAGAGCAGTGGAGCCAGTTTAGGTTTCACAGTAAAAAAAAAAATGATAGAAACAATAGGAACCTACTGGAAATGAGTGAGGTCAAGACACCTTCATTCACTTTGAGTAGCTGATCAAATCAAAGCAAACCCATAAATACATATGGAGGGCCTACAAGGCCCTCTGCTCCATGCTGAGGAAGGTAAAAAGAAGTCTAAGACTTCTTGATTTCTGTCAGTGGCACCAAGACTGACTCAACAATCCAGGCTTGGGTGTTGTCTTCAGCTCCTCCCTCTGCTTCTGCCAAGTCCTCTCACCTCTCCAATATTGTTAACATTTTCCCCTCTTTTTGATTTCCATTGCTACCACCCTACTATAGAATCTCATTCCCCTCCATAAGTACTACTGAAACGGTTTCTAATGAGTCTTCCCTTCTCTTTGCTTTTGCTTGGTGCCAGAAAACAAAGTCTTTTATAGAGGACTGATATTATCTTCCCAAAACACACCCTTATCAGCAAATAATATGCATCTGGGCAATTTGATGAATAAAGCTTTAAATATTTCACAACATGATTGATAAAGATACAAAATGGTTAGCTAAGTTTTTTAAAAATAGAAAACAAAGGTTTCGGCTTTTTTTTTTCAAGCAATCTCTGGACAACTATGAGCAAAAGTCATACAGAATTAGAGGGCCTGTTGCAATTTGCATTTCAGAGGGAGCACCCACATCTTGGAGGTCACAGAATCTCTGAAGCATCTAAGTAAGTATTTTTGTTAAAAGAGGCCACAAGTATATATGGCACTGCAGCAACAGCCACCCTAGGTACACTTGGAAGCCTGGTGTCTGCACATTGCTGGGATATTTGAAATACTCCAAGGAAACCTGTCAAGGACCACAGGAAAAAACCATTTGCCTTAGAAGTTAACCATATGGGGTCAGGCTATTTCTGTAAGAGTTGCTCTGTGGAGGGAGCTTGCTCAAACTTTTACAATACTTGAATCCATGTAATTGTCAGGTGATGGGGATTCTCACCTATCAATGAAAGCCAAAGAGGGGGCTCAGTAGATCCTGAAAAGGCCTCTTGAGCACCTGGCTGCTCTCAGTAGGATATGAAATCTGTGAAGACAACTTAGCTCACATAAGGTCTGATTACTAATACTAGTTGTAATTTCTTTAGGGTTCCATCCATCCATCTCTCTCTCCTTTGGGATGCTTCCAATAGCAGGGCTTGACCACTGCTGAAGTAACACAAGTCCGCTTCCTCTGTGCTACCCAGACTCCTTTTCTAGTGACAGGAAGACAATGCAAGCATGTGGCTGTGAGCTCTTCCTTTCTTCCCTGAAGTTTAGGCTGTGAAAATTTAGCTTAAGCTGAGACTTATGTGTGCATCTGCAGATATTTCTTGAGATAGCACTGTGATTTCTACACAAGTGGAAGCAGAGATAATGGGAGTATCCTGGGAGTAAAGATAATGGCAGCAGAAGAGCAGCAGGAAGGAGGTGAAGAAAAGGAAAAAGAATCCTACAAAAAGCCCAACTTCTCCCAATAGAAGACATTATCTCTGACCTGATCTAGCAAAGGTGACCCAAGTAAGAGGAGAAGAAATTTTTCCATTATAAATGGAAAGTCCATAATCCCAGGTATAAAAGACCTATTATCTTCTTCCTTAAGTGTAAATGAAAAATAAAAAAGTCATGTTGTCTAGTGGCTAATATTTTTCTTTTTTTTAAATGTTACTTTTATTTTACTTTTTTTTTGGTTCAACTAACAAGCATTTATGTTGTTGGGTGTAAACGTAATTCGTAATGTATGCAAATCTAATATAAAATGTAATCTAATGTTAAACAACCATGAATAGTAAAGCAAAACAAATTCCCACATCGACCGTGTCCAAAAGTAAGACTCCTTCTGTACCCCGAGCCTATCGCCTCTCCATCAGGAGGTGAGCAGCACATCTCATCAATAGTTCTCTGGAGTTATAGGTGGTTATTGGGCTAGTTAAGAGTTCTTCAGTCTTTCAAAGTTGTTTGTCATTTGATGACGCTGTTGTTATTACGTAACTTGTTCTTCTGTTTCTGCTGGTTGCAATCTGCCTCAATTCATATGAGTCTTCCCAGCTTTCTCTGATACCACCTGCTCTCATTTTTTTCTGTTGCAATAATATCCCATTACACTTATTTATCATTCACTTTCCAAATAAAGGGTACTTCTTTAGTTCCTTTACACTACAAAATGGATACTATAAAAGAAGTTTGTACCTTTCTTCTTTCTTTGATCTTTTTGGGGTACAGGCCTACAGAGGCATCACTGGGTCAAAGGACATGCACAGTAATGCTTTTGGAGCACAGTTCCAAAATAATTTCCAGACTATGGCTAATATTTTTCAACCTCAGGTCCTAGAATTAAGGTAAGGCCTACACAGCACTGCTAAAAGGATGGCCAGAGGGACACCTCTGTAACTGAATACCTCCTCCCTATGGGGTATGCTCAAAGAGCCTGGTTCTGGTCTCCTTCAGACACTAGCAGTATTACTCTCCCTAACCTTCTGCTAGGATCTCCCAACCACTAGGGAGGTATTCAGGAAATTGGACTCAAAGCCAGATGGGATGCTGGGGAGATGTTAGCAAGAAATTAACAGCAACAAGATGGACAAGCAGTTAGCAACACTCATTGAACACCTACAGAACATTATGCCAGGAAGCTCAGGAAAAGGCAAAGGATCGAGAAGACGTGCTCTTTGTCCTCAAAGAGCTCAGGATGTACACACACTGAGCCAGGTTAATAGACATGGAGTGGGGGGACATTTACAAATGTGCAAACAACGCAAACTGACTTACTGTCATGATCAGTATGAGCATAAAAGGATCCAGGCTGGTCATCCAATGAAAGCATAGACACACGTGGCTAGTCTGAGCGATCTACTGATACTGATGAGATAGTAAAAGACCTGGAGGAAGGCCTCCAACGCACTGGACAGATCCTCTATGGAGGCCTGATGGAAGGACATAGACAAGAATCATAGAGGGATGAAGACACATGACCACGAGCTGCCCTGGAGACAGTCGTACTCACCTTGGTGAGCAGGAATCAGAACGGTAAGAAGTGAAGTGGGGGAAGCCTGAGGCTTAAGGTGTCAAGAGCTGTAGCCACTCTTTTCTTTAAATGAGATTCAAAGCCTCCTAGGGGAGAAGGGGGCAGAGGACAGGCAATAGTAATGGCCAATCCTGTGGCCTGGCAGTTGATAACCTTCACTCTCCTCTTCCTCGTCATCATGCCTCCGACCCCACTGTATCTTTGTCACCCTAACGTTGACCTGCCTGGTGTTCCTCCCTTCTGGGTCATCTCTTTTCTGTTCTCCCACCATGCTTGCTTGTTGTTCCTTACCCTTTGTCACTGACTCTTTCCACACCCTGCTTCCATGACATACCAGCCTACCCTCTCCTCTCCCCAACTCTTGCTCTATTTTGCCCTTGGGGGTGATTCAGAAGGTGTCTAAGAGAAGCACCCAGCTTCAGAAAGATTCTGGCAGGCCCAAGGAAGAAGTAGCCTCCTCCACTTATACCAGCGAGTCAGGAGATGTTTCAAACTAACCCATACTCATCACACCTATTTGATGAAACTCGAGGGCTTCAAAGACACACATGAAACAGTTCATGACTCCAGGGAGTCACAATTACAATTTAATAGGAGAGTGTAATATGTTCACAAACAATTATGAAACCAAATAAAATGTGATAAAGGAAAAGCATGATTGAAAAAATCTCCCAATGGGCAGACTGGTTTTCCAATGGGAGGAAAGGGAAGAGAGATCAAGGAAGTCTTCATGGAGAAAATGACTCCTATGTTGGACCTTGAGGTGAGAGAAAGTTTGCAGCCTGTGGAAATACGGAAAGAACACCTTCTAGATACAATGGATGGTCTACACAAAGGCACAGGGGCGAGAGAGTACAGGATAAAATTGGGGAAGGGGCAGGCGTTCCCCTTGTCTACAATGAAGAGAGGCATAAGGAGGGGAATCACCTCAAAAAAAGCTGAAAAGGTGTTTTGGAGGGAGACCGTGAAGTGCCTTCAATACTAGTGGCAATAGGGAACTACTATAGGTTTTTGAAAGGGGAATGGTGACCCAGAAAGTCCTGCACCTTAGCAAAATTATTTTGGTAGCTGTGTGAAGGACAGACTGGAGGGAACAAAGATAAAGAAGAGACAACAGGTGGGAAAACCAGTGAGGAGATTATTGTAGGAATCTAGCCTGACTGAGGGTGGAGGCAGTGGACTGTGAGTGGACAAAAAAGGACGTACATAAGACAAATTCTGGAAGCAGGACCAACAATATTTGGCTACTGATAGGATTGAGGGTAAAGGAGAAAAAGGAGTCAAAAACTGCCTCCAAGCTTAGGTGGGGTGAGCCCAGGGACCAGCCACAAGAGTCACTAATTGGCACTGGTTGAGCTGCTCGAGGCAGGAGGGAAAAGGGAGTAAGCAGAAGAAACCCAGAGCAGTAAATTTCCTCCATCTCACCTCTAAGCGTTTACTCTTAGGATTTATCAATAGAATGTCTGTACCAAAGAACACTTTAAGATGACCTAATCCAACACCTTTGTTTGACATGAAAGGGAGCTGATAAGAGTGCTAAGTCCTGAGAACCTAAGTCCTAATACTTATTACCTGCAAATCACTTAGCCTCTTTGGGCCTCAGCTTCTCTCTCTGGCCCAGATGACCTCTACGGGACCTTTCAGTTCTAGGATTGTGTGATTCTAGGCCTCCTGCTCCTACCTCCTGCTGACTGCTCTGAATCTACAGGAGCATTACCTAGTCCAGCTCACAGGTCTTTTATGAATAACTTTTGCTGATCTCTTGATGCTATGGTAACATCCCTGTAGTGAGGCCAACAGCAGCCAGAGCAGCCAGCACTTCATTTTTCACAGGGGAAAAGGAGAACCTCTGTGGAAGAGATCTGGCTCCCTGCCCAAAGCATCACAAACAATGAGTGCTTTGTGAGACCTCTTGGTGAAAAGAAGAGAGTGGAGATCAGAGCCACGCCGACGGGAAGATACCTCTGGGAAAGTCAAGTTGGTTTCAGGTCCAAGCCATGGCATTCACAAGCACATGCTTTGTGCATTTCAATCTATGCCATTCAGGCTTTTGGAAAATGAGTAGTTAGGTGATATCAGACCAGGGTGATTAGAAGTTTCGGGCCTGCAACCAAGGTAGAATCTGATCTCCAGTCTAGTGGGGAAGGGGAGGGGTGTCTCTGCAACTTAATATTCCAATACAATCAACGACTTCATTTTTCAGCAGTACCTCTTAAATCATCTTTAGAGCTCCAAGTCCAGAGTTGGGTGAATGGGTGAACAAACAATCTGCCAGTATAAAGAGGCCCAATTATTTTCAGCCAAAACAAAAAGATGTGGAAATAAAAGACTTAACTAGCCTACCTGCCCACTGACTTTAGGTTGAACTGCCAGGATTACACAGTGATCAGATAGCAGGAAAAGAGATGTTTTAAAAGTGCCATCAAGGGGGGAGAAACTGAGCACAAAAAAATTTTTTTCAAGTGTAGCAACTTGTATTCAAAATCCATTTTCTGGGATTACAAGTCTAATAAGAAATATTTCCCTTACTGGGGGAAGGGGAAAGATAGAAAAACAGAACTCTATGAAAAGCAGATGAGAGATAATACTGCCCCACAGCATAATCCTCTCTGCACAGGGTAGCAAGAACTATTTTTTTTCCTCACATAGTTCAACTCTTGCAATAGTCCAGGAAAGAGGAGTCTGTCAAAGCCTTGAAAAATTATTTTAAGCTCAGAAGTTAAATATTTTCCTGTACCCTCCCTTCTCCCCCGACCACCCCCCCCCCCCATTCCTCCCCACTAGATAATCCTCCTAGCTCTTTAGGTATCCTGAGCTCCTCCAAAGATCCACTTGACACCCTCAGCAGGGGCAGCAGTAGCTCAGCTAGAAAAGAGATCTTTTGAAAATCTGTCCCCTGACATAAAGCAGCCATCAGCAGCTTGTTCCACCAGGGCAGTGTCTGGAGGGGGCTCTCATCTGCTCCTGACATTTCACAAGGCAATCACAATCACACTGCGGGTTGGCAAAAGGCTTTTTACCTTCTCCTCAGCCCGGGTGTTTGCAAACAGCATCCCTGTGAGATTGCACATTTTCTTCCTTCCTGCATTCCCCAAATGCCTAGCACCTAAAATTAAGTCCTGAGTCTTGGCAGGCCTGGAGTTGGCTGTGAGGGGCTGGGCACCCATGCTACAGAGGGGAGGAGGTAGGGACCTTGCCACAGGTTCCCCAGAAACACACATAAGCACCTGTGATTTATATATACAACAAACTATAAAATTCACGGCTACTAATGTTCAGGAAATGAAATGCCCTTAACGGATTTTCAGGGGCCGGGCCTGCTGTCTCTCTCCTCCAACACCTGGAAGTGGCTATACCACTGTAACATTAAATGTGGAAAGCAGATTGTAGGGAGACCCAACAGTTGGTTAGAGACCAAAATGCACTGGTAAGAGAAGGAACAAAAAATGCTCATAACTTACTTGTCCTGGGATTCGATGTACACGTAGAGATGAGGCTCAAAACACTTGGAAATGATTCCATGAAATGGGTTTTCTGGAACTTTTGGCTTCTTTGGCTGAGTGGGGAGTCAAAAAGGGAGTACATAAGCATTCTTTGGCCACTTACAAGCAACTCCAAAGACAAGAGCCCTTTGAACCCGCTCCCAGCCCCTGACATAACTAAGTGAGCACTCTCCCTACACCGCAGCTGACTGAAACCAGAGGACAGTAAGTGAACTCTTGGCATCATTCACTTGCTTTGTTCCCCCCAAGCTTTAGGGCTACTTTGATAACGGGCCTTCCATTTACCAACTGTTTGACAAATCGCTTCAGTGACTCTCCAGCAAGCTGTCTAGACAGGCACACAGATTGTAAAACTACAACCATGAATTCATTCCTTTTACAAACATCGCTCTGAAAATAAATGGAGAGTCTTAAAATTCCTACTTGTCACCTTTGTTTCTCTAGGCCTTCAGATTTATCACTGTCATCTAAAGGGCCTTGAACTAAATGGCCTTACTAACAGAATTCTCTCGGACTAGTTAAACTAGAAGGGATTTTAAAGATCATCTGTCCAGCCCCCTGATTTATGGGTGAAGACACTGAGACCAAGAGAAGTGACTTGTCCAAAGCCACCCAAAGAGTTGGAACTCAGACCCACGTCTCTTGAGTCCTCTAACCTCAAGTCTATGACTCTTCCCACTCACTATAACTGGACACACATAAACACTCTGTCAAACTCAACCACTTATACCTCTTAACAAACACAACAAAAAGTATACATGAGGTGAAACACTAGAAGGAAGGATGACTTGGGCAGGAGGCTGGTAGGACTTCTTCCCATGTAACTGACTGCACAGAGAAGGAATGGCCGACACATTTCTTAAGAACTGATTGTGTTCACCAGAAGCTAAGAGCTAACCTAACACACATTCCCGTCATCCCTTGCTTAGCCCTAGTTACATCTTAAGTGTTCCAGGCTGCAGATTTGGAGGGGGGGAGGAGGAGGAGAGAAGGGGAAGGGTGGCCAGTGGAAGCGCACGGTCACTTACAATGGCCATGAGTTTAACAGATGTTTCTTCCTTATTTCTTAGAAGCAGAATTTGTGTTGCTTCCATTAGCTCTTCCCTGGAGAGGAGAGGCGATCAGGGAGGCCCCCAGGACCATATCAATGGGGGCCACAGTGGGGGAGCCTGGGGCTCTACGTTGATCCAAGGTCTCCTTTCTGCAGGTCTCTCTCCTGATTTGGAGGGCCTATGCATTTCTGGGGCCCTTTATGGGTTCCCAGACAGCCTAGGGAGGTACATGAGGTCTAGGGTTTAGCAGAACCCTGGGTGAAACTGTAGGACATCTGAGAGAAAGGACCTTGGAGCACTTAGCAGTAGCATCCTGGCTTCATTTTACCATTTCAGGTGGCTACACGTAGGAAAAAAGCATGGGTGGGATATCCGAGCTCTTCACCAGGATTGTCTCATGATGTGGAGTCAACACGTGCCCGGGAAGTGACATTTCTAGAGTGAGGCAGCAACTTGGGAGTCTGAGCCGACACTGACAATGCCTCATTTCTGCATTGTTCGGTTTCCCCAGTGGTGACTTCTCAGCTTAAAGAAAAGACTCAATCATTCAGCAGTAGCATCTAGGCTGGATTTCTGAATGTGTGAATTCAGTCCAAAAGCTGCAGATGTTTAAACTATTTCCTCCTGGAGTTTGATGGAATAATAAAAGGTTCCTGTTGTCACAGTCAGGAGGGCTGCAGCTGGCCCTGTTTCCTTTGATTACCATCCAACATAAACAGATCAGATCAAACTGCTCAGATCCCCAAAAGGGTGTACTTGAGACCCTGAATTTCTTATTTCTTGCCCTGCCCCTTTTTATCTTGATGCCCTCATGCCCTCTGGTCAAGTCAATATGCCTTTATTCGATGCCTACTATGTGCAGGAATTGTACCAAGTGTTGAGAGCCACTCCAATTCCTCCCCCTCCTCAAATGGCGTCTCTTCTACCAGCATCATCTCCATAGTGAGCCCTGCTCTCCCCTAAAGCCCAGAAATGGCAGCTGCCTAGATGACTGACAATGCATTGGCCTGCAGTTGGCCCCCAAAGAGGATGGAAGCTTTGTTCCCCCTTAGTTCTTCTGGCTAAATGTCCCATTAGCATCCTGCAGTGAACTGACATTGGTCACAGGGTTCCCACCCTCACTAGCCCACCTCCAAACATGCCCCACAGAGGGATCTGAGAAGCTGTTGGAGAAGATGATCCCACTTCCTCTTTCTACCTGCTGTTGACCTGCTACATCTGGGGCCAGAAGAACATTAGGAATGATACTCGGAAGCATAAGGTCTAGAAGCTCTAGTGATGATGATAAAATCCTAGGAAACTTGTGAAGCCCTGCCTACCATGCACCTATTCTCAGGTCCAGCCGTGTCCACCAGAGAAGGGAAGTTACATTTTTCCTGGCGACGTACAGCTTCCTTCCATATAACCCAGTTCCAGAATACTTAGAGATGACTAGCTAAGCATCAAGATAATGCCCAGCAAAAGCAAGCACTGCCAAGGCACTGTGATCATGGAAGAGGGGAGGCATGACGACCCTGTGAACATCACTCTCAAAATTCCAGACAAATGTGGCAGCCACAAGGAGCCAGAGGGGCCCAGGTGGGTCTGAGATTGTCCAAGAATGTTGTTCTATGCCTTGAGTACAGCCCTCCTCTTCGCCCCTCTGTATCTGAATCTGTTTCAGCAAAATGTGAAAATGTCCTTATTTGGTTTTTAAGAAACCTCTGGTTTTGGACAATGCTGGACAATAATATGGGGATTACTGAGCAGTTGATATCTTTCTAAAGAGATTTGCAGAATGTAACATTTCATTTCCTGCTCTCCCCCTTCTACCCTGTTTAACCAAATGGCAGGACAGAAATAATCAGCAGCCCTTTAGAAACTCATTCTGGAAGGCCTGAGGGCTCTATGGCATGACAGACTGTGTGACAACCACACAATCAGCCTCACCACAGTGGGAAATGAAGAATACTACCCAAAAAGCCCACAGTTTTCAAGGGCTCAGAGATGGCTCCTTAGGTTGCGTTCCCCATTCACCTTGTGAATGAACAAAAATGTCATCATGAAATAAGCCCCCAACAGCCCAGAGAAGCTAATTAAATAGCAAGTGTCACTAATAAACCCAAGAAAAAGCCCTGATTTCCTGCTCTGACCTGTCCTGTCATAAACTGGAGCCGGAGCACCACTGGCTTGCAGTAGGACAGGAGGGGAAGAAATCTGGAGTTGAACACAGAGGCAAGAGGAAATTAAGATCCTCTCTCCTCATCTACCATTGGCCTCTCTGGAATTTCCAGGCCATTAGCTCAACTGAGACCCTTCCTTCTCTCTCTGTGGGCACTGTAAACTTCTCTGGAGATTCAAAAGCCAATTCTGTACAAATAAAACCAATGTAGCCAAGATTAGAAGGAAGGTGGAAAATTGAGAAAAAGATTTCATAAACAGTGTCTTGGATAAAGTCTCATATCTCAAATATATAGAGAACTCTGTCAAATTTATAAGACGATGAGTTATTTCCCAATTGATAAACAATCAAAGGATATGAACAGGCAATTTTCCAATGAAGAAATCAAAACTATACACAGTCATATGAAAAAATGCTAAGTCATTATTGATTAGAGAAATGCAAATTAAAACAAATTTGAGATATGATCTCATACCTACCAGATTGGCTAAGATGACAGAAGGGAAAAATGACAAATGTTGGAGAGAATGTGGAAAAATTGGGACACTAAAACACTGTTGGTGAAATTGTGAACTAATCTAACCATTCTGGAGAGCAATCTGGAATAATGCCCAAAGAGTTATATAAAACTGTATACCCTTTGACCCAGCAATACCACTATTTGGTCTGTTTCCCAAAGTGATCAGGGAAAAAGGAAAAAAATGTGTATGTTCTGAAATATTTAAAGCAATTCTCTTTGTGGTGGCAAAGAACTAGAAACTGAGGGGATGCCCATCAACTGGGGAATGGTTAAACAAGTTGTGGTATATGATTGGGGTGGAATACTACTGTGCTATAAGAAATGATGAGCAAGTTGACTTTAGAAAAACATGGGAAAGACTTGCATGAAATAATAAGAGAGAAATGAGCAGAACCAAGAGAACATTGTATACAATAACAGCAAAACTGTTGGAAGAATAACTGGGAACGACTAAATTCTTCTGAGTATTATAAACACTCAAATGAACTATAAAGGACCTATGAAGGAAGATGCTATCCACCTCCAGAGAAAGAACTGATAAATACAAGTATGTATAGTATGGTTTTACTGTGCCAAATGGTGGCTGTCTCTAGGGTGGGGTGGGGAGGGAAGGAACTACGGAGAAAGACAGTTTGGAACTTAAAATGTAAGAAAAAAAATTTAATTTAAAAAAAAAAAAAGGAAGAAATTTGAAAGCCAAGCAGTGATCTTTCAATATCTCACATTGCCACCAAAACAGATGATTGTGCGACAGAAAAGTGAGCTGACAATTTCAGGGGATGATGAATGAGGCAGAACAGAATTTTGTTTGCTCTTCCAGATGGGCTAATTATGTTTGTGCATGTCAATAAGTTCAGTGGTAAGAATCCAGAGACCCCTCTAGAGCAGGGAGACAGAGCAAGGGCTGCTTTTTCCACCATTTTCTTAGACGTATTTTCAAGTAGAGAAATTACACAATGACTGCCAAGCTTCTTCCTCATCAAGTACATATACAGTCATTGGTCATACCATTTTTAGATTTAAATATTAGGCTGTTCAGAAGACTGCACAGCAGCCGGGGCTTACCTGATCTAAGTCCCCTTTGTCCATTGTCAATTCCTCCATCTCGGGTCCAGGATCATCTTCCAAGAAAGGATTGGTGGATGGAGGAGGGACCTCGACCTTTTTCTATCAGGAAAACAAAAGAGAAGAGGAAGAATTTGTTTCTGATCTTCTCCACAAGCTCCTGCCCCTCCCCTCTGATTTTCTGCCCTCTTAATAATTCTCTGATAGGCAAGCTTATCCATGGATTCCAATATGAGGACAGAGAGAGCTGAGACACAGCCATAAGAAAGACTCAATTCAACCAATATTTTTAAAGGGCCTACTATGTGTGAGGCAGTAGACTCAGTGCTGGGGGATGGCTGCTGACCCAGGGGGCTTGCATTCAACTAGATAATGATGTTCCCAGCAGTGCCATCAACACACTTAACACTGTGTGCTTTAAGATTTCCAGGTCAAATCTGTTTACCACAAAAAAATTATACATAACATAAAAGATTTCCAACCCCCACCAACATTCCATTTATTTTAAGCAACTTTCAATACATTGAGAGGCAATGTAGCCTAAAGGAAAGTGCACTGGACTGGCAGAGCCAGATTTAGGGAGTGGATTTCATGCTGCTATGAAAGAGCTGTATGACTCTGGAGAAGTCACTTCATGTCTCCAGGTGTCAGTTTCCTTATCTGTTAAGTGGGAATAATTATCCTGGCCTCCCTGACTCACAAGCAGATTCACAGCTTCACCTCCTCCCAGACGTGGTGGGCTCAGAGCACAGAAGGAGAGCTGCATCTTAGGACCTGACCACATTTGTTCTAAGGGCTTCGCTTTGTTTTTCAAGTGAGCAGAGTTGGGAGGTGGGGAGGAGAAAAGGAACCACAGACAAGTATGACACCTTTGAAAGTTATAAATCAAATTTACAGCATACTTTTAAAAAAAAGCAAACTCTATATGATTAAGATCTGTGGGTAGATATAACCACCACTTCCTATTCTACAAGGAATGTGGAAAATCATCGCTTCATTTGTCTAAGTTCAGAATTATAGAATCACACACACACACACACACACACACTGATCACTGCTACTGATCGAACCAAAATCCATCATACTATAAGAGGCGCCCTAGACCCCAGGAATACAATGTCCTAGAGCTTGAGGCCCGGTGGGAAGGGAAAAAAAGGGGATGTGCAAAAACAGATCAGCAGCTGCTAGGAAGAGTAGGTAAGAAGTCTATGCAAAGTCAAGGCACACAGGTGCTCCTAAATGGATCTGTAACATGTTAGCCTTTGCTACCAACATATATGTTAGTGAATCTTTGGGCTGTAGGGAGACCAGATGGCCCAGAGGATGTCACGCATGCCCTCGATTTTCAACTGGAAAACAATCACAACCCTGGTTTAAACAGCTTTATTTTCTGAAAAACATTTTGGTGTAAATGGGTAAAATCAGCCTCCTTTATCTACAAAGAAAGTCTCACAAATTCTGACCCGCCTAAGGGTAGCCAGCTACTAATATTTCCAGGATTTATGGAAGACTTCAAAATGGCACTTGTCAAATTTGGATTTGACAAACCAGCACTTCTTTGTACAGAACTTGATTCAATAATTCAAAACTGATTATGGGTCTACTGAGTATGCCACATTGTACATGAAGACCTAAGAGAGATGAAAAGTTTAGTGAAGATGTGGTCTCTGTCCTCATGGAGCTCACAGGAGAACAAAAGGATAAGAAACAAATACTGATAGATAGAATACACAATATTTTTAAAGCATATTAGAGAGTTTCAAAACAAAGTGCTATAGGATGTCTGAGCAAGATGATTACCACCAATAGCAGGGGAAGCTTCACTGAGAAGAGGGCATTTCAGTGGAGCTTAAAAGAATGAGTAGGCATTTAACAGGAAAGGAAAGGGAACAAATTTATTCTAGGAGGGAAAAGACTGAGTAAAGGTACAAAGACAGATGCATAATGGGCACGTGGGACCATGAGATCGTCCTGCTGAACTGGAGCACAGAATACAGGAAATGGTGGTATCAGATGATAAAAGGCCTTGAATGCCAGGCAAAGAAGGTTCAACTTTAGTCAGCAGGTAATCACTGCAGATGTCTGAACAGAGGAGGAAAGTGACCGCTGGCTCTAGATACAAGGAATATTATTCTGGCATCAGTATGAAGAAAGACAGCGGAGGCTGGAGGGCCTGTGATGAAGCTAACAGAGCTCTCCAGGCAGGTGGTAACATGCATCTGTTCTGGGGGTTGCAATAAGAGTTGAGTAGAAGCGATGGATGTGAGAGATGCTGAGGGGGAGGGGAGGGGGTGCGCCTCAACGGGAGGAGGTAACTAAGAGATACGAACAGTGAGGGAGAGGGATGATGTCACTGCCAATGACAGAAAGTGGCATTAGAAGGAGGTTTAGAGGCAACGATAATAAGCTTGGTTTGGGGCATCTTGACTTTGAAATATCAGTGGGGCACTACTCTGCATAGTTAGCTGAAGGTCAGATGAGAAACCAGAGGCTGGTTGGGGGAGGGGAGTTGTCCCCTAGGTCTCACCCAGGCATGTCTGATTGGTTTCCTACCCTGAATGGAACATAGGTAGAGGCCAATTAGCAAACGTACACAGGACATGGAGGTTTACAGCACAGAAGTTTCCAGGCATAGAAAATGCCAGAAAAGGGATGGGTGCCAGGCAAGGAGAAGAGGGCACACATCTAGAACAGAGACAATTCTGCAGAAAAGGCCCTCACAAAAGTGTTGTTCTTTTTTCCCAGACTACAAGAGGGATCCAAGGCCAGGGCTCTACCCACTGCACTACCCTGCTCCCTCTACAATAGCAGCTGGCATTTATATAGCATTTTAAGGTTTACGAAGCTAAATATTAACCAGTTTTAGTCAGAGCAGTTACTGACTCAATGAGGACCCAAGTGGCAGGGCTGGAGCTGCTGGGCTTGGCCAAGACAGGCCATGTTCTACCTCATCCCCCCAGTCTGTGGCCTCCGGTAGGCTGGGATGGAATCACAAGCTTGGGTTTAGATTCTGCATAACTCAAATGACACAGTCCACTCGCTTCAGGACTTCTAAATGAAACCAAGAGGGGAGAAAAATCTGCCAGGAAAATTAAACACATTTTCCTATTTGAAAAGCTCTTCTTTTTGTTATTATTCAATTATGACAACATTCGCCTTCATACCATTCAGAAAGGCAAAATTCTTCCAAGAGAAAGTTCATCCCCTCAATTAAATCATTTAGGATTCCCAGCCCCCCCTTATCCACTCTTCAGAAAAAGGAGGCTCTGGGCTCTGCTTCAAAGCCAGCAAATCTGCTGAGAGTTAAAGAGACACTGGCTGAATGAGCCCTGTCTGTATCTGGGCACATGGTTCCCTTAACTTCAAGAGATATCCAACTGTCAAAGAATGAAACTCTTAAATGCCAAAGTCATGTTTATGACTATCCCTGCCAGAGGGAGGACTCCATCAAGAAGTGAGAATTTGGAGAATCTCTGAAATCCTTCCCTGACTTATTTCTTGTATTATCTCAAAAGAAGGCTGAAGAGGCCTGGTGGTCAGTCTGGGGGCCAAGTACAGCGCTATCCACAGAGCAAGCACTTGGTAGACATGCCTGGGGACAGTTTAATTGGCTAAGAAAGACTACGTAAAATCTTCTTCTGAAACTGGAGAAAAATAACGGACTAATAGGGAGGCTTCCTTCCTAACAGCTTCTCTTTCTGGCTGGAATGATTCAGTTCTGAATCACTGCCCTTAGCTGCTGTAAGGGCTGCATTAACAAAACTGCAGAGTTTGGCCTACTTTAACAGCTTTAATTGATCTGCTGATAAGAAAAAGGCAGTGGAGTGACTCACATCTTCACGATGAGTACCAATCCCATCCCCAGCACCAGCAGAGTAGGAACACTAAAACAATGAGGGCCAGCCACATCTGCTTCCTAACAGTCAGCTCAGAGATTGCCATCCATTCTGAGGACTTGACTCATGAGATCCCCAGATGCAGTTGCTACTTAAAACAGGGCTCTCCTGATTGAGATGGGAAGCTGCCTGCTCACTGAAGCCATCACCCACTGCAGCCTGGCCCTGCTCTGGCTTCCTGTTCACTCCAAACCCTCCTTCCCTTACTCCACCCTCAGCCTCTGCCTCCCTGCCTAGTTCCCCACCCCAAGTGTCAAGTTGCTAGAGGGCAGAATTGGGAAAATCTTTGGGCAGAGTCAGCAAGTCATCAGCCTCCAGTAACCATGGTGGGCCTCAAACTTGAAACCACACCTATGGTTTTTGAATTCTGGATATATTAAGAAAAACTTGTTTAAAAAATGTTAAATGCTAAATGTTAAAAAAATAAAAAGCAGAAATTTGTACTAAAAGAGCCTTGGAGGGAAGGAAGAAGGAAGAAGGAATGACGGAAGGGAGGGAGAGAGGGAGAGGGGAGAGGAAGGGAAGGAGGAAAACAGGGAGAGAAGGAGAAAGGGAGAGAGGGAGGAAAGGAAACATAAGAGGAAGGAAAAGTCCAAGGAAGCCCAAAGGCAGTAAAGGAGAAAAGTTCATTTGGTTTCAAGGCTACTTGGCGGCCAATTAAAAAACCTTTCTCTTATTCACTAGACTAAGAATGGAGTGCTGAGTACTATGCACCTGGAATCTAATCATCATGTCCTAAATAAAGCACGTGGGTGTAGTTAAATCAAGTTCAAACATTTGCTTTTGATTCCAATGTCCACACTATTTTCAATCCCACTCTCCAGGGCCAGGAGTTCGAGCACAGCCTCATCAGCCCACTCTTCCTCAACCAGTAGTTACAGAATCACTTATATTTGTTTTATTATTCCTGTTGTTGTATCATTATTATATGTGTATATGTGTGTGTGTGGGGGGGGCACCAAGAGTATACTTTCAAAGAACTCTCCCTGTGATATCTGAATTCAGGCTGAAAAGGCTGCCAACCCACAGCACTGGGGCTCTACAGGCCAAGCAAAGGACCAGAAGATGAAGAGCTCCAATATTCTACAGGCTCACTGCTTACAACATTTCAAGAAGTCATTTAATTTCTCAGGATGTCTCCTTCATCATTCGCTGAGCAGGTTCCTCATTGACCAAAATGAGGTGTCTGATTTCACTTTCATGGCAGATGTTTTTTGTTTGTTTTTTATTGAATTCAATGATTTTTTTTTCTTTTTCTTTTTCTTTTTATTAAATTTAGCATCCAGAAAAGACACTGTTATTCTTCATGCTCGATGAGGACCAAAACGGCATCACTACTTTAGAGTCAAGGTACAGTGTGTCCAACTGTGGCTGATCAAACCAATCCAAGCTCCAAAGGCTCTACCACAGGTCGGGCACAAAGAGTCTACATGAACATCTGCACTGGAGATGTCTCAAAGTCTGCGCACCTCACATTTCTTTTGAGTGATTGCAATTCTGCTTTGCCCGTACTGTATGCACGGTGCCTTTTTTGATGCAAGGATGCCATGCTGAGCAGTCCTTTGCCAGCATCCCCCATGTCACATAATCAATTCCAAAGTTCTTCAGAGTCCTCAAGAGTGTCCTTGTATTGCTTCTTCTAACCTCCATGTGAGTGCTTGCCTTGTGTGAGTTATCTGCGGACAAATGTACATTTGCCATTTGAATAATGTGGCCAGCCCATGAGAGATGCCCTCTCTGTAGAAGAGGTTGACTGCTTGGCAGTTCAGCTCAAAAAAAGACTTCAGTGTCTGGTACCTTCTCCTGTCAGGCGATCTTCAGAATCTTCCTAAGACAATTCAAATGGAAGCGATTCAGTTTCCTGGCATGGCACTGGTATACTGTCCAGGTCTCACAGTCATACAACAATGAGGTCAGTACAACAGCTCTGCAGACAGTTTCATAGGCAGCTTAATACCTCTTCTGTCCCACACTTCCCTTCAGAGCCTTCAAAACACTGAGCTAGCTCTGGCAATGTCTATCAATCTCTTCATCTATGTGGGCATCCCTAGAAAGTATAACGCCAAGGTAAGTGAACTTATCCACAATATTCAAAGTTTCTCCATTTATGGTGACCAATGGTTCCATGTACAGACGGTGTGATACTGGCTGGTGGAGAACCTCTGTTTTCTTGTTGACTGTCAGGCCGAAATCAGCACAAGCAGAGGAGAATCACCCCACACTCTGTTGCATCTCAGCCTCAGAGGCTGCACTGAGGTGTATGAGGCTGCATTGAGGATATAATCATCCACAAACAAAAAGTCAAGCACCAACTCTCCCTCCATTTTAGTCTTGGCTTGTAGCCTTTTTAAGTCAAATAATGTACCACCAGTGTGGTAATTGACTCTGATGCCATTTCTGGCCTTGTTGAAGGTGTTCAACAACATTGCTGAAAGCATCACATTAAGAAACACGAGAGCAAACACACAGCAATGTTTCATGTGAAAGCTCAAGAACATCATCTGTTATCCAGAATCCATTGCAAGCATGCCATCATGAAACTGACAGGCAATACCGAGGAGGTTCTCCAGGCACCTCTGTTCTGCTCCTGGCATTACTCTTGGAATTGTTGGGCAGCAAACACCATACCAACTGTTCCCCGGCCCTTTCTGAAGCAACACTGGCTCTTAGATAGATGACTATCTTCCAGGTGAAGGATCAACCTGGTAAGAAGGACTCTAGCAAGAATCTTGCCAGCAATGACCAAGAGAGAGAGAGAGAGACCTCTCTGTGATTGTCACAGGACAACCTATTTCCTTTTTCTTATAGAGAT
Organism: Trichosurus vulpecula; assembly: GCF_011100635.1. Taxonomy (NCBI): domain Eukaryota; kingdom Metazoa; phylum Chordata; class Mammalia; order Diprotodontia; family Phalangeridae; genus Trichosurus; species Trichosurus vulpecula. Next base: position 33,221,536 of record NC_050579.1, read on the forward strand.
GAACAATGGAGGCATCCTTGAACTCCTGGGGGATAATCTCCTTTTGCCATATAACCCGGAAAATTTCAGTTGGCTTTTGTGGACCTCCTTCCTTGTAAATCTCAGCTGAAAATAGAATCAGCACCAGGTGCTTTGCCAGACAAGAGGAACAGAATGGCATTCAAAACCCCCTCTTCAGTTGGAAGTTTGGCCAGAGAGGGATTGACCTCAACCTGAGGTATGCAAGCCAATGGCTTCAGCAATGAATGATGATGATCTGTTGAGAACACTATAGAAGTGTTCAGCTTATCTCTCCAGGATCATGTTCTCAAGGTGGCTCCATCAGCACTGAGTGGCTGAGATGTGCCATAAGTCTTTGGCCCATAAATAGCCTTCAGGGCATCATAAAGGCACTTTGGATTATTACTATCAGTGTAACACTAAAAGTTCATCTGCCTTCTCACTAAGCCAATAATCCTGCATCTCTCTAAGCTTCACTTGTGCTTTACTTTTGATGGAGTTGAAAGATGCCTTCTTAGAGACAGATGTACTATCCTTCTGGTAAGTCCTATGCAGTTCTCTAGTAGCTTCTAAATTTCCCCATCATTTTCATCAAGCCAATCTTGATGTTTGCTAGTATTCTGGCCCAGATGAGTAAATGCTACGCTGTACACCAAATCTCTGAAAGTTGTTCACCCTTTTTCTGCTCCACCGTTGCCAACTATGTGTTGGCTTAGCTTTCCCTCCAAATTAGCAACAAACTGTTCACACTGGGAGAAGCTCTCTAATAAATTGACATTAAGTCTCCTAGTAGTTGTCTTGCCTTGGGGCCACTGTGTCCTGGGCCATCGCCAGTTGTGTTACCTTCTGTCTTTTTTTTTTTGAGAGGGGAAGGCAGGGCAATTGGGGTTAAGTGACTTGCCCAAGGTCACAAGCTAGTAAGTGTGTCAGGTGTCTGAGGCTGGATTTGAACTCAGGTACCAATGTTTAGCTTGGAGCGGATACGTCTATGATCAGTCCAGCACTCTGTGCCACATATCATCATTCTCACATACTATCTATCTCTTTTCCTTAAATGCCAATGTCTGCTCTGAGGGTGCCTCCACAAAGTTTTATTGCACTTAGGTAAAGGGAAGGCAGTGTTGGTGATGGGAAGGTCATGAAACACACAAGTCTTCGGTAGTAAGTGACCTTGCTGTTGCTCTTTCTAATTCTATTCCTCCCAAGGACTCCCTGCCACATCTGACAGTCTGTGCCTATGCTGGCATTAAGGACATCCATAGTTACAACCTTGTCCTTTTTCAGCACAGTGATGATGAGGGTCTCCAGGTCTTCAAAATTTTCTTTGACTTCACCAGGGTTTGTCATGGTGGAAGCACATGCACTTATGATGGTGGCATGCTGCTTTTCTGAAAGTGGCAATTGCATTGTCACGAGCTTGTCATTCACTTCTTTTGGGAGGCATAGAAACTTGTTGACTAGATTAGTTTGGATTGTGAAACCTCCTCTGTGCTTCACAGCACTCCCGATCACTGCAGCCACTCCAAAAGAATATGTATCCATCACAGACTTCAAGAAGCTGGACTTCATTTGTCAGCCTTCTTTCACTAAGGGCTGCTCCTTGGATGCAATACCTGCTGAGGTCTCTCCCAACAAGAGCTGTATGTCTTTCAGGTCTACCGGATTTCATGTTGTCCATAAGTGTGCACACATTCTATATACCAGTAGGGACGGGAATCATCTTCACAAAAGTTTCTGTATGTATTTTTGTATTTCAACTCCAAAGTAGGATCCCCACTTGCCATGGTAAACAAGCTGGGGCTAGGTTTGGTGAAACAGATAATTGTTAGGGTACCTTTTCTAGCCCTTTCTCACATCAGAAGGTGAGCAGTACATTCCTTTAAAAAGGCTGCTTAGACACCCACGGGCTGCCCAACCCTACTGCTGCTTCAGTCCAATGAGAAGACAACTCTATGGCCAGGGCCGCCTGTGTGCAGGGTTGTGACTACAGCTACCGGTGTATCTGCTGCTTTGTCAATCACCTGTCGCCACAGGACTTGGAAGTAGGTAAAAAAATGCTATGGGTCATATCCTGACTTGCATATAAACTGGATTTAAGTGACGCAAAGTTGCATGAAATTGTTGGCCTCACTCTCTTCTAAAGTGAGAAGTCCAGTGCCACTGAAGGCCAGTGGCAAGACAAAAGGTGGGGTAGCGAGGTGGCACAGTGAGTAGAGCACCAGCCATGGAGTCAGGAGGACCTGAGTTCAAATCCAGCCTCAGACAGCTGACACACTTACTAGCTTGTGACCTTGGGCAAGTCACTTAACCCCAATTGCCCTGCCTTCCCCTCTCAAAAAAAAAAGGACAAAAGATAACACAACTGGTGATGGCCCAGGACACAGTGCATCACCTTGGTGTCTTTGATGTCTGACCAAACTCCAAGAACTCCACAGCACCTGTTTCCACCACCTTCATGGCACACCCACCCTTTCCTCCTGGTGAAGTCTTCACCTCCCCCACCAACTCACCAACAGGTTTGGCCTGTTGGTTGTTTACCCTCAATCTGGTTTAGCATATCTACCAAGATGGTTTACCATGGTGTGGCTGAGGGACATGCTATAGTTTCTTGGAGTCACAGCTAACAGTTGGGTGGCAAGTAGTCACCAAAGGTGGAAAACAGCCTTGAAAAGGTCTCAGAAAGCCCTCATACCACAGGTGCCAATCTTTCTTAAACACCCATAGATCATGGCAGAATTTCAGGACTCTTCTAGGCCTTGTGGTGTAATAGATAATGCCTGAGGCTGGGATGCAGGAAAAATAGGTTCTGGTCTTGCCTTTGCCACTTAACTAGATGGAGGACATTGAGAAAATCACTTTTTCTTTGTAGATCTCAGTTCCCTCCAGGGTGAAATGAGGTTGAACTTCATAATCTCAAGGGTCACTTGCAGTTCTAAAATATGATGACAGGAGGGACTGACCTGCCATCCCAAAGTGGGATGGTGGCTGAGAGAAGTTTCCAAGTCAGCACTGCTCCCATAATTTTTAATCAACTTCAATAAAATTGTGTATGTGTGTGGTTAGAAGCCAGAGAGATGTGTGATTACATATTCTAGAATCACTAGACTGTAAAATGAGGAGGACACTTAAATCAAAATGACTGTAAGCCACACTGGGGAAAACCCTGACATTCTCTGTAAAGGACCAATAATACTCGATAACAAGAATTTCACGGCATTACTACTTTGGACGGGCTCCTCAGCAGCAAAATGAGAGGGTTAGAGTCAATAACTTCTGAGGTCCCTTCAAGCCTCTCAGCCTCTAACCTGGGGTGTATGGGTCTATCGGCAGGTAGAACTTAGACTCACTGGCTCTGTAGGAGTCCCCTCCCCAACAAGTCCTCACCGGGGCTCCGTCTGTCAGGGTGCAGCCAGAAAAGCGCTTGGCGAGGAGTCCCTCAAAGTTGGTTGTCCTCTGGATGGCAAACAGAAGCAATTTCACTTCTATCTCCTTAGCTCGGGTACGCATGATCTTGGCAAGCTCCACCCTTGAAAAAAGAAAAAGCAACATGAAAAGCCTGTCCCATGCAAGGTAAGAGCTAACTTCTGTGAAGAAAAGGCAAATGGCTTTAGTGGACACTCAGAAAAACACGTGGAGGCATGTCCATCACTGAGACCAGTCCCTGCCTTAGTCTAGCTTCTGGCAAGTGGGCACCAGAGCCTCAGGAAAAAATTTTAGAAGAAGCCAGCAGCACAAAATCAGGGACTGTGAGGTCAACTTTGATCACCCCTACGACTTACTGAAGTTAGTTATTTGCTTCTGCCTCTGCTGAAATAATTACACTAAGAACTATCAGGAATTATGAATCAGATGATGGTTTCGTAAATTGTCACCTTATAACAAAACCATAGCCTATTAAAAATAACTGTGCTGTATATAAAATCACTCCATTTTATACATATAAATATGTTCTGCTGCTGTTGTTTGCTCAGACTCGTGCTTTCACTAGTATAAGGGATGTCCCAGGTGAGGAAAACCCCTTCCACCAACACTGATTCCAACAGTTCTGAAACATATAGCCTGGGGCATGGAGAGGTTAATAAACATCTCAGGGGTAACAAAGCTATTATTTATTGAAGGGAAAGACTGGAATCCAGGGCTTCCTAACTCCTAAACTGGATTTAAATGCAACGCAAAAATGTTTAATGAAATAAACAGAAATGCAATACAGAATAGACAATGGTAATTTATGGTTTTCTAAGTCGATATGTTGCGGGATCCGTTTCTATTTCTGTCTGACACCACTGCAGTATACCACGCTGCCTCTCATATAAAGGAGTTCCTAAGGCATTAATTCTGAACTAGGAACAACCCCCTTAAAACTATTCTCAAACAACTGCCTCTCCAAGGGATAAATGAAAAGGGCAAATTCACTATCAAAGGTGATGATTCATCTGTTTATGTGGCCTCCATCAAAATGACAGATGTGTTTGGTCACCAGATTCTATCTGGAACACAGGTCATGGGTAAGAGGCTTTATCAGTGTGGCACACTCCCAGCGTGGAAACTCTCTCAACCATGCAGATGGCAAGCTCCCCCACCACCCCCATCCCAGGGAGGGCTTGAAGGAGGCTGGACTGGAACCCAAGGCTTCCTGACTCTATCAAGTACCGCCTTGGCTCCTGCTTCTTAAGTGCTAACCTGCTTTCACCTTCCCTTGAGGGCTAAATGACAAAGCTCAAAACCAAGAGGTTGGGAGTTTATTTGAGAATGCAGAATCTGTGGGGCCTTTTCGCCAGCTTTCTAACAACTGAAGTTTGGCAAGAACCGTGGCTTTAAGTGAAGAACAAGAGCAGGTTGGGAAGTTTAGAAGACCTTGTGGCAGGGCCATGGTTGTAGCCTCTCCGAGACTCTACTGGTCAGTCAGCCTATGAGAGGAGAAGCAGCTCCTGACCTCTTTGAGAGGGAAGCTAACACCCACACTAACTATGTACTGATATCTGAATTCACAGGCACCTATTGTTTTTCAAGAAAGGAAGGAAACAAGTATTTATTAAGTCCCTACTGCGTGCCAGACACTGTGCTAAGTGCTGTAACAACTGAGAAGTAGGTGCTATTATTCTCATTTTACAGCTGAGGAAACTGAGGCCAGGAGAGGCCAGATGACTTGCCCAGGCTCACACAGTTAGTGAGTATCTGAGGCAAGATCTGAACTCCAGTCTTCCTGACTCCAGGCCCAGAGCTCTACCCACTGAGCCACCTAGCTGCCCCCACAACAACCAATCCAATAGCCCTTTTACTGTAAAAGCTTTCCGACAAGGTTTTTCAAACACATAGATGAATCCTGCCCTGATTCAAAGAAAGACAGGAATTGATCTGAGTTGTTGGAGTATTTTGATTGTGTTGAGGTAATCATCAGCTTGTTGGCATCATCTTCATTCCCCACTGTCTTCCTCCTCCCACCCCCTTCCAGAGAGCCAGGGTTTATAATGAGGAACAAAAAGGAAGATACCATGGCCAGCAAAACCAGCCAACACATTGAAAAAGTCTGACTTTACAGGTAGTTTTCTGCATCCCTGGTCCCTCACCTCTCTCTGCAAAGTCATGGGGAAAAGTAAGACCTAGCTTTTCAATGGGTATTTAATTTACTTCATGAAGGGGTCACTGCTTTTTACTTTATCCGTACTAAACACTCGACTTAGTGTGCATCTGAACAGGCACCATGAGACTCTGAGCCAAATAACTGAATTATTACCAATCCCACCTAATGACGACCAGTAGTCTGGCAGATTTGTTCTCGGCTTTGTCACTGATGTACTGACTTCGTTTTTGGGGACTCCGGTCCTCCCACAGCTGGAGACTGTCCTGGCCATGGTCCACCTACTTGGAGGTCTTTCCTGACCTTTCCACCCTTCACCCCCCAAAACACAGTGAAATGACTTGGCGTATATTTTATATTCATTTATGTATGTACGTGTTGTTTCCCATCGATGCAAGGTCACTTGCTTGAGGGCAGGAGCCATTTCACGGCTCTCTGTACCCCCAGCACCTAACACAGTCCTTGGCAGGTGGGAGGCCCTGTTCATTGAATTAATGAAGGCTCTCCCAACAAATGCACAGAAGACAAATGATGTGGTATCTGTTAAATGCTTTGAGCTACTACCATCGCCTGCCAATAACAATTAAGCATCAAAGGTCCACCTGACCTTACAGAGGAAACAAGAGGCTAAAACAACCTGATCCTTGAGGAGCTTCCTTATTTTTCTCCACTTACCTTCCTAGCAAATCCAAAACAGAAGTGCTACAGACTTAGATATTACAGCATAATGACCCAAGAACCCCTAGGGTAGAAGGTGACTTAGGGTCAATGCAAGGGGGTTTCTTAGAGAAATGTTTCTGAGCTAGGGGCTTAGTGGAGGAGGGAAGATTAGCTGGGCACTAGCTAAGACTCTGCGGTATCAGGTCGGACACGCGTTAGAGAAGCTCAAAGCCCACCCATCGACAGCAATCTGTACTTGGAGCCACTGTGGAGTGACAGATGTGAGAGTTACTCCTCTGAAGCACCAGACTCAAGACGCGCCTGGTATTGATTTACCTGGTGACATGGCAGAACTCTACAGCAATCCTCTCGGTCATGTACCACTCATGTGGAAACATACGCCCATATTTCTCTTCATAGTCCACGAGCTGGCGTTTTATCCAGGCATAGCGTCTGTCGATTTTGTCGAGCCAGGCAACCTGGTTAAGACGTGGAACAAAAATCACCTGGTGCCCACAGACAGCACTGACAGTCAGCTTAAAGACAGAAAAAGAACACAGCCGCCCCCTCGGCCTCTCCCCAATACTCCTAGGAGGCTGGGGAATAAACATTGGATGACCCCCACGTTGTTCATCTCAGTCACTCCTACCTCACAGGTCAACGTCACCAGTCGGCGGCGCTAAGGAATGACCAGGCCCAGAAGGGCTGAGCACACAGACCCAGGCTCCCTCCATCACCATCAGATCCAACCCAAAAGGTGCATCTGAGCAAATCTGGTCACTACTCACATCTTGGTTTTCTTGAAAGAGCACCAGGTACTCAGAGAGGTGCTGCTTAATAAACTTCTTGATGATTTCCTGTTTGATCCTGGGGTCCAACACATTAGCAACCAAACATGCATCCCGCAGGACATTGCTGGGGCCTCCAGGTCTCTGTTAAGACAAACAACAGGCAACAGCTCAACAGCCAGGGCAAAGCAACACAAAAGAAAAAAGAAGCCTTTAAAACCTGCCTGGCCTTTGATGGCTTCTTCTTTTTTTACCTTTCTGTTGTTTCCCCCGCTTTCTTGACACTTGTTATTCCTACAGAGGATGGGTATTTTGTTTATCTGTTCCCCATGAAAGATTCATCTCTCTCTCTCTCTCTCCCTCCCTCCCTTCTTCCCTCCAACCAACACAAAAGCTGCTTTATGAATTAGAGAGGAAAAGATTGGGAAAGCAAGGCCAGGTCTGACTTGGGGGGGGGGGGTCTGAAAAACAAAACAGAAGCCAGTCTGTTGAGGCCGTCCGAGCAGCATTCTTGAAAGCAATAGAATAACCCTAGCTTCCCCCTAGGTAGAGCCCTTCCATTTGACTTGAACCTCTGGGATTCTCTAGTCTGAAATCACTATATCTGGGTCACACTGGAGGGAGAGGGGTTGGTCTCTTAAACTCCAAAGGGGTGCCAAACCACAACACTAGTTTTGCTAATGGCCAACTGTCCATTGAGGCCCCCTAAGCTTTTAATGGGTCATAGAGAGGCACAACACATCAACATTGTATCCTGAGTGAAGGCTTCTCAGTAGGATGACCGAAGCAAGCTTCCAATCCATTGTAACTTTCTCAAAAGTAAGTAATACATGGAAGGAAAAGCACCAGACCGGAAGTCAGGAGGCTTGAGTTCTAGTCTTGGTTTTGCAACTAGCTCTGGGACAAGTCTCCTCTGTCCCTTCCCCTCTCGAAACCTCAGTTTCCCCTCTGAGGCCTCTTCCAATTCAATCATTCTCTGTTAGTTCCAGCTATTTAGATACTGAGGTCAGAATACTTGGCAAATATTTACTAGAAAAGTGAACCTTTCTGTAACCCTTTAAGGTTGCAAAGTGCGGTCCATCTATTCTCTCACTGAACATCATTATTTAGAGAAGGAGCCTGGGCTCCTTACCCAGCTCTGACACTCATGAGCTCTGTGACCACGAGGAAAGTCACTTCCCTTCTCTGATATCCAGTTTTATGATCTGTAAAATGGGAACCATACAACACCTATAGAGCACCTACCTTTTAGGATTCACATAAGATTCAAATGGGCTATAAAATGCCTTGTAAGTTTTTATGTATTACATAAATATGTCAACTTTTAAATACACTAAATATTTAATAAATATTAGATAGATTATTAAATATAAATGCCAACTATTTTTATTATTTTCATTCCTGTTTCAAAAATGGAAACTGAGTCACCAAATAGTCAAAGGACCTTTTCTAAGGTAGCCCAGCAAATTCATATAATACCAAAAATGTGAATTGATCTTTTCTGGCTTTCGATGTTGTCACCTTCCCCTAAGTGTACAGTTTCCTATAGAGGCCCAGCTGCAGAACTGCCCCAAGGTCATGCCTTCATCCCAAGGCAGGGCCACTACTCAGGCAGCAGGCCAACCTTTTGACTTCATCATTAGACTCCTTGCTTCCTAGTCTCACAAAAGCAGCATTTCAGTTGTGCATGTTTCTAAAGTGCCACAGTTCCACAAAAGATATTTTAAGACCAGCCAATATGCTATTTAAAAAAATAAAAACAAAACTTGAAAAATAGCAGGGGGCAGAAAAATAGGCTAGGTTAAAGAAAATCATCCTAAATGCAAAAAGCTGGTGGGCCGCCCATGAAGGCCAATTTTGTTATTTGGAAGAACTCAGCCTTCTGAGGCCTGTCGCTTGAGAAGCAAAGAACAAAGAAGTGTCCGTTGCTTCAGGTGCAGGTTAGACAACAGAGCCTCTGAAGTCTCTCTGGATAGAAAGATTAGGATAAAAATCAAAGGATTTGAATCCTCTCTTTTCACCAACGTGTCAAGTATTCTCAAGTAAATGACTCATCTATAGGGACAGCATTGTTTCCCTCTGGCAGGTTTAATGTCAAGCCAAATCAGGTACTATCAGTGAGTAAAGCAGGAGGCCCCCAAGATGGAGCACCATATAAGTACAAAGCCCGATGTGGAAGGAATTCTCCACCAGAAAACGTCAGCAAGCTCAGAAGCAGTTACTCAACAGCTGCCCAAAGAAGGTGTAAGGCTGATCCTTCAGAGCTGGGCCAAACACCCACACCTGCATCCTAAATTACATCCATGGAGGACAAAGGCACATGATTAGGGAGTTTCCAGTTACGGAATATTAAACCAGATCCAGGAAACTTTTCCCTGGCTCACTAAGTGAATCTGGGCTACCAATGCTGTGGTGAGGAAGGCTGCTTGCCAATGTTATTCTCACTTTGGCCTAAACAATGGTCTCCAGAAATATCTCAGATAAATGGAGGTTGATAATACCTCTAAGGGGTCTCCCTCCAACACACATGATGCCATCTGCTGAAATTTAAGGGGTCCCCTTAATAGAAGCTGCCACAGCAAATTAGTAGCCACAGCTAGGGATGCCTGCTATAGGAGAAGAATAAGGCAGAGGCCCACGAATGGAGTACCAGAGGCTTCTTCTATGCAGGACACACACAAATGCATAACCAGAGACAGATCTCCAGAAGGGCAGCTGCAAAAAGGAGGGCTGTGATTATCCTGACAGCGTCTCATCACATGCTATCTACAACTGCTGACATTCTGTCCCAGAGTCTCTTCCTCCTTTGGGGATAATCAGAGGTAGATGACTTTTCCGAAAGAAATTTTAGCCTGAGGTGAACCTTTCATGACTTTTTTTTTAATATAGCCATGAGCAAAATGAACTTCAAGAGGAACAAGAATATTAGGACTTGACATACAACAGACTGGGCCAGTACAATTCTTTGGTTAGCAATTACAGGAATCAGAGCTGTACCATGTATAGTACAGACAAAGACATCCGGCTTCTACAGGGTGTTCCTAAAGTCTCGACACATAGGCAAAATGCATATTTTCAAGAAATAAAATGATTGACATTTTCAACAATATTTTATTTAACTGGAATATTAACAAATAACATCTTCAATATGATTTCCATCATTCATGACACAAAGGTTGATGCGCTCTGCAAGATTCACGTGAACTCACTGCAATAACTCAGTAACTTCACACTGCCGTCAGTTTTAGCACATTCACTCTTGGAATATGAATATGATATCATATGCTGTTATTTGAAGTTGAAGACGTTATTTGTTAATGTTCCAATTAAATAAAATGTTGTTAAAAATTTCAATCATTTCATTTCTTGAAAATATGCATTTTTGCCTGTGTGTTCAGACTTTAGGAACACCCTACAGATAGAAAGGAACATTTTAGGAACCAAGACCACTATCAGGCACACAAGAGATCAAAGGTGGCAAGCACAGGGGGAAAGTGTCTGAGTTTGTTTTGACACACCAAAAAGATGACATCCCAACATTAGTTACCTTAGTACCCTGGGAAGGAAAAGCTTCTTCAAAATCAGCCAGGATCTGCTGTCCTAGCTCAGTCTGGGCTGCCTTTACTCTGTGGAGGAAAGAAGACGTGTCATGGCCTGGCACTATTTATCATGACAAACTCTCGATTATCTACATGATGAATTAGATATGAAATCACAGAACTGGAGGGGCTCTTAAGAGGTCATTTAGTCCCACCCTCTGTTTTTACAGAGGAAATGAGCTAATAACTGACCGATTATGAGCAGTGACAGAGAGGGAAGAGATGAGGATGGCACCGAGGTGGTAGGCCTGGATGAGCAGAAGAAGGGAGGGGCCTTTAGCAGGTATTTGGAGGAGGAGGAGGAGGAGGAGGAGGAGAAGGAGTGGACTGAAGGAGCACAAGTTCCATTTAGGGCAGGCTGAGTCTGAGATACTCTTGGGACAGGGAGAGGGAGAAAGTAAAGAGGCACCCTCCCAAAGGAGAGGGACTAGAGGGGCTAGGATCAAGGGCAGCACAGGCAGAGCGGATGGCCTTGGCCAGAAGAAAAGGAAGGTCACCTCTTCCTCCAAGTCTGAAGCAAAAAAGGAAATGCTTGAAGAAAGCAGAAAGTTTAAAACAACCCCCATAGGGAGTATCACAGAGTATCAAACAGTGAAGAATAAAGATTTCTGTGCAGCAATTAAGGCTAAGCTGAGGTTTTTCATATAAATTTGTAGTGGACCTAGTCAGCACATTGTGTTATTTCCTCCAACGGCATTTAGCAGCACACATATAGGAGCAGAGAAGACAGATGGTGGTGGGCTAAGCCAAGAATGAGGTTTGGCAAAGCATGAGTGGTAACAGGAGACAGCAACAAGGGCTTTGAGGGTGGATGAAATGGTTAAATATAATGGGAAGATTCTGAAGGGGGGAAAAGAAATCCAGAGCAAGGGGGAAGGGACTGAGCGAGTAGGGAGGGTTGGAGCTACTGGATATCTTTAGAGGAATAAAACACAGGGCCACATGGAAGGATAGGAGTTTATGGTTAAGTAATGGTGAGATCAAGGGCATCCCTGTGGTTAGTTGAGGCTGAGAGATAGAGGAAGTCCTAAGGACTGAGGAAGTTGGTGAATTCATAGGTCCTGGTAGTTGAAGACTGAAGCCCCTAAATACCTTTAGGGCAGGGGTTAGGGTAGGAAGGGAAGTCATATATACCCTTTCACTAGAAACTAACAACAGAATCCTCTACTAAATAAAATTATGGGGTTTTGGAAAAATGATAAGAAAGACATCAACAAGGGTATACATGCATTATCTATAAGATGTAGACTTAGAGCTAGAAGAGACCCTACAGGCCAACTCTTCAGACTCCCTCATTTTACAGATGTGGAAACTGTGGCCCAGGAATAGTGACTTGCCTGTAGTCACAAAGCTAGTAAACTCCAGAGGCAGGATTCAAACCTAGGTCTTCCTGCCTCTAAGCCCAGCACTTTAACCATCAGAACATAATATTTCTTGACCATATTCATTTATGACTGAAACATCTTAGTGAATAATTAGCCACAGAGAACCAGGAGATCATGCCGTGATGGAAAACAAGGTTATACAAAAATACCAAATTAGTTTTCCTGAGTGACTTTTTAAAAATCTTCATTACAAGGGATGACTCATGAGGTAGCTGAGGTTAAAAAGGGGAGAGATGTATTTGGAAATGAATGAGAGAGTGAGGTATTTAAGTGAATAGAACACTGGAGATCTGAGTTCAAATCTGTCCTCAGACACTTAGTAGCTGTGTGACCCTAGGTAAGCCACCCTGTTGGCCTCAGTTTCCTCATCTGTAAAATGGGGATAATAATGATTCTCCCAGGGTTGTTCTGAGGCTCAAATAAGAAAATAGCTGTAAAGCTACTAGGTCTGTATACTAAAAGAGACAAAAAAAACAAAACAAAAAGAAAAAAGGGCCCCTACGTACAAAAATAGTTATAGTGGGTCTTTTCTGGCAACAAAGAACTGGAAATTGAGGGGATGCCCATCAAGTGAGTGTTTCCACAATCCGGCTAGCAGCTTCTGTGGGGGTGTAAGATTCACCCACAGCCAGCACCCAGAAACCTGTGCTGTTGCACAGGTTCTTTTGATCTGCTTAATTAAGGAAAGCAAGGTGAAGGGGTTGAAGAGCTTACTTTTAATTCAGCATACAAATATCATTCAGTTAGCTCAGGGGAAAAAGCCAGCACCCTGAACTTCAGAACAAATGCAAACAAATTTCAAACATCAACAGACAGACTTTGTCTGATTCAATCCCAACACAGAGTTACCAGAGTTCAACAAGGTGTCAGCATCCGGGTTTACAAGCTGGAGGGCTCCTTAGCTACAGCTGCCCAGAGCCTCCTCATCAACACCACCTCCAGAGCCCCGCACAAATGGCTCTGCCCTTCCTTCTTATAGGGCTTCAGACATCATCAAACATCAAATGAATCACCAGAGCTCGGGCTCTGATAATTGGTTCTTGACTTGGCCCCTCCCCTTAGGACCCTGGGAGGTTCACATCCACATGGATTACGTTAACACCTAATGGGGTTTGGGCCTGGGGCTTAGCACCTAGTAAAGCTCACTGAGATAAACTGAATCACTCAAAGAAAACAAAGGCCATTCTGGTTACAGTGAGCAATAGCTGAATAAGTTGTGGTATATGATTATGATGGAATACTACTGTGCTGTAAGAGATGATGAGCAGGATGCTCTCAGAAAAACCTACAAAGACTTACATGAACAGATGCAAAGTGAAATGTACTGTGTACAAAGTAAGAGCAAGATGGTAAGATGATCAGCTGTGAATGTCTTAGCCATTATCATCAATATAATGATACAAGACATCTCTGAAGGACTTATGATGAAAATTGCTATCCATACCCAGACAAAGAACTGATGGTGTCTGAAAACAGATTGAAGCACTTTTTTTACTTTATTTTTCTTGTGGGATTTTTTTGGGGGTCTGTGTTTTCTTTCACAACATGACTGTAAGGGATATGTTTTGCATGATGACACATGTATAACCTATATTGAATTGCTTGAAGGGGGTGGAGAGGGAGGAAGGGAGAAAATTTGGAACTCAAAGTTTTATTTTTTAAAATTTAATTAATTAATTTGTTTTGGGACTCAACGTTTTAATAAGGAATGTTAAAAATTGTTTTTACTGTGAGGAAAAATAAAATACTAAATAATATTTTTTTTAAAAAAGAAAATCATTGTAAAACACTTAGCACAGTGCGTGGCACATAGTAAGTACTACATAAATGTTAGTTATTATTACTATGATATAAAAACAAAAGACATCAACAAAACTGTTTTTAAAAGAACAGATTATCTAGGGGAAAAGTAGTAGGAGCACCCAAAAGGAGACATCCCAAAGGGGTTGAACAAAGCATTTCTCTTTCCTCCTCCACCAGCACCCCATTCTAATCAACCACAACAAGGACTGAAGGCCTGTCTACTATTATAGGATTCTCTGAATCACAGCTCAAAGGGCTCTTAATGACTGTCTGGTCTAACCCCCTCATCTTACCAAGAAGGAAACTGAGGCCTATAGAAGTGATGTGATTTGCCCAGGGCCACCCAGATATTCTGTAGTAGGTCTGGGATTTGAACCCAGGAACTCAGACTCCCATTTCAGGGCCCTCTCTATGATATAATACTGACTCAACCTCATAAACCATAATCACAACACTATATAAACATGAATTGTTACCACACTAAACTTCAATGGAACAAAAGGGAAGAAAAGGCCTAGAGACTGATGGCTGTCTCCCAACACAGAATGAAATCTCCATGTATCTAAGGTCAGTTTCTCCATACACATCATAAAAAAAGTCTGCTCCCTTTCTTTATCTCCACTTTTTTTTTCTGCATTAACTTCACTAAGTTTCAAATAACAGCTAAGAACCTCAAACCACAATTTCTTTGGCCCAAACTATAAGACTGGCTGGGCCTGGCAACCTGAGATTTTTGGAGAAGGAAGGGGAGGGCGGCTGAAGCAGCCTGTTTTTTGTTGGTACAGTTATAATTATGTCTGATCCTGGAAATACTTTCCAGGGTTTTTCCACTATCTGCAAAACTTTTCAAACCACATTCATGGGTGGGTTTACTGACACTAATGACATCTTTACCACTTTATCAAAAAGGACTAGAAATGACTAAGATAAGCTAAATCTATGTAAGGAGAGCCTTCGCAGGAACAGCAACTGGACAAAGTTTTTGCACAAACAAAATCAATACAGAGAGAATCAATAGAGGAACTACTGAGTAGAGGGAAAGTCTGATAGTTAAGATCTAAAGGGTATCAATGCAAATAAAAGACCAAGAGCCATTCTTCAAAAAAGAATATGAATAATTTACTAAAGAAGAAATGCAAACTATCAACAACTATGTGAAAAAATGCTTTAAATCATTAGTAATAAGAGAAGTATAAACTGAAACAGCTTTGAAGTCTTATTTCACTCCTTCCAAAGTGGCAAAGATGATAAAGGATGGAAAAAGTCAGGTCTGGAATGGTTGGTAGAAAGACAGGCATACTAAATACCCTGTTGATGGAGCTATGACTTGATTTGGAATACAATGGAATTATGTGAGAAAAGTCACTGTGTTATTCACAACCTTTGGCCCAAGGATTCACCACTACTGGGTGTATAACCCAAGGAGGTCAAAGAGAGAAAGCAAGGACACACACACACACACACACACACACAAATCTAATGGAATGCTATTGTACCATAAGAAATGATGAGTGAGGAATTCAGTTATTATCTTACTTGTTTTAGTTACTTCAGGTACATATACCTTTTCCTCTTTAGTAACAAACATTACTGTAGTTATATTTTATGTTGTTAGTGTCTACTTTGCTCACAGTATGCACCTAATAAATATCTGATGAATCAAACTGAAGGTAGGCTAAGCAAAAGGCTCTAGGGAAGAATTTCCAGGGACTTCCCTTACCTGCTCCCTTCCTCTCCCCTTTGTAAAAGTATACACAATGCTAGTCACTTCCATAGCTAGAGGGAAAAAACTATCCTCTGGGAGAGCCCCAACCAGGCTGGAGGGGAAGAGAACATAGAAATAAGCATTTATTAAGTACCCACTATGTTCCAGGAACTGTGCTAAGTGCTTTACAAATATTATCTACAACCCCACAGGGTAGATGCTGTTATGACCCTCATTTTACAGTTTTGGAAACTGAGGCAAACAGCAGTTAAGAGACTTGCCCAGGGTGATGCAGCTAATAAGTGTCTTGAGTCAAACCTGAATCAGCTCTTCATGACTGCAGGCCCCATGCTCTATCCACTGCACTATCACTTACTAGAGAATGAACAGCTTCATGCCCTTAAGGCTCCTGTGTGTATCACTGCTGATGTGGCTCCAATCCTTGTCTGTCACCAACCCTGCTTCCTATTCAGCATGCTTGTGGAATAGACCTACAATGGGCCCTAGCCCTGCCAGAATACAGAAAGGAAGGTGAAAGCAATGGAGGCGTGACTCCCCACTTTCCCCCAAGAAGCTCTTGACATTGAGAAATGTAAGACCTGCCTCCTCTAAGTGTCTTCTGGAGGCACAACCACTCGGAAGGCCTGACAGTGAACTCCTCAGTGTCCCAGGGAGTCCGTACTTGCTGCCTGCCTCCATCACCAGACACTCTTTAATGATGACCAGAGGAGATTAGGCTTCACTGCATCCCTGTTTCCAAAGTCACCTGAAGCAGCTCTGAAGTCTAATTTCATTCCTTCCAACGTGGCAAAGATGATAAAGGATGATAAAGACGATAAAGTCAGAGTTGGAATAGTCGGCGGAAAGACAGACATGCAAAAATCCCTGTTGATAGAGCTGTGATTGACTTGTAATTATGCTCCAAATTCCATTCCTATTTTAGCAAGTCCATGAGAAGTGGAGACAATGTCCTCTGCACCAAGAAGTGATGGGGGTCGAGGACCTTCGAGGGGGCCCCATTTATCTTCCAGGTGAAGATCAAGTTCCTACGTGATAAACTGTCCAGTCAGGTTATCCCAGAAAGGAAAAAAGCCCTGAAGGACAAACTTCTTAGCCTGACACATTCTAACTCCCTCCTTAATAAAAATGAACACATGGCCATTCATATAGAGAGCTCAAGATTTTATTAAGTGAAGGCTCGATCTGAACAAAGGTCCTCCAAACTCCAAGCCCAAGGCTCTACCCACTGGACACAGTATCGTACTTAGCGTCAGGGAAACCTCAGCTGGAATCTAAAGTGAAATACTGGCTAAATAGACGGCCTTGGGCGAGTCATTCATCTCAGCCTCAATTTCTTCATCTGTAAATTGCAGATGATAACAGCACCAATCTCACGGGGTTACTGTGAGGATCACTTGAGAGAATATCCATAAAGCTGTGTGCAGACGTTAAAGTGCCGTGTAGACTAGCTATTCACCCAGCCACCTTATCCTGGCTGCAACAGAAATTATCCTATTACCAGCTCCAGGAAAAATAAATTAGATCTCCTCCAATAGTCCAAATAGTTTTGGCATAATCAAGGGGTGTTAGCCAATGTTTTTCACACTTGAGAATGAAAGACTCACTGTGTGGTATGAAGGTTAAGGCTGAACAGTGGCCTCCTGGGCCTCCAAAGTGGGGGAGGAGCCAAATACAGATGTGGCCTCTTCTCTGCTGAAGGGCAACCTTCTCCCACGTAGGATGGCAGTTTCCAAAAGAAGGGGGAAGAATAAGAGAAGGAGGATAGGGTGGTAGAAAATTATGAAAATATGCTATTTAGACATTGGTGGAAAAAGTCAAGCTGCCCCTTCATTACCTTGTGAGTGGCTTCCCCCAAAAGCAGACAGCTGACAAAAGTTCACCAGTAAATAAATGAGCTTCCAAAATGCAAAGTGCTTATCTAGAGAGCAGAGCCGTCCCTTCAGGTGCTACTTGTTCTAACAGCCGGCTTCTATAAGAGTCTTAAGTCAAAGTCACAGATCCACAGAATTTTAGAGCTGGAAAGAACTTTTGAGACCATGGAGTCCATGCTCCTCACATGCAAAAGAGGAAATGGGGCCCTCTGAGGTTGAGGGGCCTGCCCAGGATTATAGAGCCAGTGAGTGGGAGGGCCAGGCCTAGAATTCAGGTCTCCTGACTCTTCCCACCCAGACCTCCCCAACCTCCCCAAGTCTTCCCTCATTTTGGGTTTTAAAGAGCGTCCTTAAGAAGTCTGCAGTTCCAAAGTATCTGTTTTCAGGAGATTACAGGGCTCTTTCTTTGCGTAATGCTGATTGATTCCCAGAAACATTTGGTTTCTTGGATATGCCTAAGCCACTAAGACTTGAAATGGAATGACAGAATTCAAAAAAGATTTCCTTCAATGCTATATTAAACATTTTCCAGCAGGAGAGTCCAAAGAAATCGCTAAACCCAAATCGAGGCCTGTCCACTTCCTCTTCCCAAGCCACAGTGAGCACAACAAACCATTACTTAGGATTTCTACAATTAAGGCAGCAGTGACTTAGTTACCCTAGAGAGTCGGGTCTAACACCCCCTCCTCCCCGACCCCAATGGCCATTTCTATCATTACCAGATGGTGTGACTAGCACTATGTAAACATACAAGGGGAAAAATTCAGCAGGGATGGTACTAAAAATAGGAAGCCAGGGATTCCCTTAAACTTCCAGGCCCTTCTAAAAAAGCAATAGTAGAGAAGATTGAAAAGCAGACCCCTCCCCCACACCCTCCCTTCCTCCAAGGCCATTTTACATTCTTATTGACACTATTTAATGTCACCTATTCTTCACTAGCAGAGAGGGATTTGTCCTGGGGAAGGTTCCCATGAGAACCCAAAGCTTGTGTCTGCAAGAGCCACACATTAACAAGTGTTTGGAGCACTGACCTACAGACATACCCAGCTCAATGAGCAAACCCAGGAAAACGATATACACAATGACTACAACAATGGAAAAGAAGCTGAATGGTTCACAATAATAATGACCAAACCTGACACGGTGAAAAAAATGGATCTCCCTCCCTTCTTTGCAGAGGTGGGGGCCTACGAGTGCAAAACACTGTATATGCACCCAATATTGTTTGGGTGGTGATTAGTTTTGCTGATCCTCCTTTTTTTTGCTCTTCTTTATCCTTTGCTACAAGAGATGGCTTGTTTGAAAGGGGAAGGGGTTTTCATAGTGTCATTGGAAATGACAGCATTAACATTTTTTTTAAATTAAAACTGGAGGAAAAAGAGAAAAAATAATAGTTCCAGCAAAACAGCACTGTAGAGTAGTTAGATCCAAAGGAACAAGGTTATGAATTTACAACTTATTTGGGGACATCATACAGAGACTGGGGTGCAATGCATTAATATCAGAAAATGACCTTGAGAAGGACAATGTTGTACAGAGAACACCTTTGCTTATCATTTTTTAAATTTTTATTGCTATCTCTCGCTTTTTGCATCATCTTCATTTCCCAATATATCACTCCCGCCCTTCCCCTACACAGAAGCTATCCCTTATAACAAAGAATAATAAAAGAGAGAAAAAGAGCAGATCGAGAGAACCAATCAAGTGACTGAGAGTGACTGGCAGTGTGTGCACTGCTCCGCACCTGGAAGAAGGGAAGTCTGCTTTCATATCTCTGGGTCAGAGTCAAGTGGTCATTTGAAGGCCTCCGTACTCAGTTCTGCTTTCTCTGTTCTTTCCACTAGATTACTGTGCTCACTATGGATGTGGTTTTCCAGGTTCTGCTTATTTTACTCCATCAGTTCATATAAGTCTTGCCATGCTTCTCTGTGTTCTTCACAGAAAAATGCTTTGTTCCCTTCCAGAGAAGCAGCTCCATGCAGTGACAGCAGCCCCAACCTGGATCTACAACCTGATTTTGCTGCTTACCCCAATGTAATATTGGACCCCACACTTACCTTTAAAGGTATCAGTTTCCTCATCTGCATAATAAGGAGGCCCCTGAGGTCCCTCCCACCTCAACCCTATGACTTATGACAGGAAAGTGACTCAACCAAAACCTACTGCCCCAAGGCCCTTCAAATAGAAACATCTCCTATGTGCTAGGCACATTCTAGGCCCTAGGGATATAAAAAAAATCCCTGCCCTCAATGAGATAACATGTGGGAGAGCGATGTAAGAACACAGATAAGTAAATAGAAGGTAATGTGAAGAAGGAGAGAGCAATAACCACCTGGGCAATCAGGGGAGACTCAGAGAAGTGTGACACCACAGAGGAAAGTGCTCCACGTGGAAGCAGAGGACCCCAGTTCAATCCATTAGTAGGTACTTACTAAGTACCTACTATGTGCCAGCCAATGTGACAGACCAGGACACACAAAGATGAAAACAAGAACAGCTCGTGCCCTGAGGATACAAATATCCAACAGACAACAGACACGGATGAGGACACTACAGGGCTCCCCTCTGGACCCTAAGTCTGCCGTCCCTTTCTCAGACGTCCTACGGGTTTTCCTTTTGCCTTCTAGTTCAAAAAGCAGTTTCTGTTGACTCTCGGTCCCATTGCTAGCTTGGGCTGCTTGAGCTGGACAATAGCAATGCCAAGGGCTGGAGATCTGCCTGGCATTACTCAAACCCCAACTAGACAGGCCTGCAGCAACCTGGCCTCACAGGAGAGAACAGGGCTGACAATGAGATTCATTGCTGGATGCCAAACCCCTGCTTTCTTCTTTACTGCAAAATGTGTTTTCATCTGCCTCTTAATTACGATTGTGTCTGCATTTTCATTTATGCAACAGGCATTAAAGCAAACAGAGAGAGAAATATTAAAGAGACAGACCTCCCTCTCCCCCACCCCTTTCTGAAAGTCTTAATCAGACCTCTTTCTAAGCCTCTCTCAAATTCATCTGCTGAAGCTGTGGCTGGGACAGGGGAAAAGCTGCCAAAGAGTGCTACCCATGCGCTGTACCATATGTACTAAACATCCATTAACGGGAATAATTGAGAATTGTCTGCACATCCAAGAAAACATCACCAACACCATCTATGCCAGGCAATTTTCCAATCCTCCGCCAGAAGCTTTCTCCAGTGCCCACCTCACCATGGTGTGGACAGGACCCTCCTGTATTCACAAAGGCTGTGCCAACAGAATGTGAGCTCTGACAGGTCCTAATAAGCAGGAAGGGCCAGCAGCAATCTCTCTTTCTGGGCTCTAGGATGGAGGGAGAGAGAATTGGTTCTATAGTAAACAAGCATTGCTCTCTTTCTGGGGACATGAAGTTCATCACCAGAGCATCTAGCTACCAAGAAGTGGATGTATCCAACCATAGCACTGCAGAAAGACCACTTACTAAAGAGTGGAAGGGTTGTGATCTGTGTTGGTGGAAAGCCCATACTGAGGAAATAAAGGATGCTTAAAGCATTTAAGGAATTTTCTAATAACAGCTCCCTCTGGTGATTACTTAAAGCCCTCTAGAGCTAGCTAAGTGGGAAGGATGCCCCCATCCCCCAACATAAATAACTGCCTGCCACCTCAAAAATCCCTATAGATAAGCCAGAAGTGACCAGATAGGCCTCCTCAGAGTCTACAGAAAAGGCTGAATGCCTAATAACCACAGGAAAGAATGCTCTAAATAACTAACAATAAGAGAAATGCAAATCAAAACAACTCAGACATCTCAATATAGCAAAGTGGCAAAGATGCCAAAGATAGAAATAGTGGATGTTGACGGGACAGACAGGCACATTACTGCACTGCTGGCGGAACTGTGAAGTAATAGAACCATTTTGGAAAGCAACCTGGAATTGTACAAGTAAAGTGACTTAGAATGTGCATACTCTCTGACCCAGAGATTCTACTGGTGGGCAGAGTACAAGGAAGTCATTGACAAAAAAAAGGCTCTGTGTACACCAAAATCTCTATAATAGTTCCTTCCATGATAGCATTGGTTTGGAAACCAACGGATGCTCATAGATTGGGGAATGGATAAACAAATTAAGTACATAAATGTAATGGAATATGACCATGCTACAAGAAATAAGAAGTGACAAATGCAGAGAAGTATGGAAAGATCATGACGTTACTGATACAAAGTGAAGTAAACAGAGCCAAGAAAACGACATATACAAAGACCACAGCGATGTAAGTAGAAATCTAGAGCCACTCCAAAAATCCTTTAGCAACTGAATGTTACTTAAAGTATAAAGAAGAAACTCAGCACTAGAGGCAAGAGGAGGCTAGAGAACACAGCTCCCTCCATTCCTTTACAAAGGTCCATGGGTATGATTTTCTCCTGATGTGCTGGTCAGTTTTACTAATTTCATTTTTCTCAAAGATATCTCATTCTCTGTAAACTGTAGGGACCGCAAAGGCCCCAATTTCTCCTGCCAGGAAGATGGGATCCTCCTGGAGACAACGAGGTGACTCCCAAGGAGCCCACTGGTGGTATTACTGGTGTGAACTACACCCTATAAAAATGGGGCAAGCCAGGCACTGCTTCAGCCCTCCTCTTCTGGCCCCATATACTGAAGAGGCCCAGAGGAAGAGTCCTACCATCTTCTCTTGCCTCAAATCCCCTCCTCTTCCAAACTTCTGTATTTCCGTGGAGGGGAGGGCACTACCATCAGAGGACTGCTCAGGGTCAGTCTTGTCTCCAGCCTCTCACCTGACTGCCTGATCTTCTCTTTTCTCTCTCCACAAGGTCTCCTGCATATACTCCCCTTCTCCAAGAGTATGGCCACTACCCATCACCTCTCATCCGGACCTCTGCAATGGTGTCCCTGCCTCAAGCCCCTCCAATCCACTGCCAAAGTGACTTTCTAAAGCCCATGTCTGACCATGTACTCTTTAGATCCATGCTGAGTGCAACCCACAATAATCCAAAAATCAAAAAGGAAATTATAACACAGCGAGGTTTCTCATCTAGAAAAATTAATTTGGGAAAATAAGACTGGATTGATGAAAAACAAAGTTCTAACTACCTAGAAACTACATTTACTTAAATTTTTGTAATCAATAGAAATGAACAGAAAACAAATTATCTTCTGCTATCCATTCTGGACAACAACAAACTATATTAAGTACATTCACCGACTCATTCATTTAGACTATTTACTGATGCCTGCAATATGCAGTGCACTGGGAGACATTTTTCAATAAGAGACAGATGGTCCCTGCCCGCTGGGAGCTTTCAATCTTGTAAGGGTCTAAGACATGGCTAATAAACAATGGCTAACATAAGTGAATCAAGGAGTTCTAAAACAGTGCATGTGAGGTCCAAGAGGGCAGGCTGTCACCTCGAAGGCTTCATGGATGAGGCAGCCTTTGAGCTGAACTCAAAAGGATACACAGGAAGTCCAAAGGCCAGGAGGAGAAAGAGACTATCCCAGCAACAGGGATCAAAAGGAGCAAGGGCAGAGAGGAAGTAAAGCCTAGCGAATGGCCCAAGGTCAAAGTCCATGAGATTAAGAATGGTAGTGCCAGAAGGCCAAGGGCCCGAATGCCAGGTAAAGGAGGCAATGAAGAGTTTTAAGAAAGAACTGATGTGACCAAACCCATATGTAAAGAAGCTTATTTTGACAGTAGCATGGCCTGGAGGGAGATGAGAATGGAGGTGGGAAGACCTGGTAGGCAGCAACAGGCCTAAGATGGAGAGGGAGTGTGGTAGGAAGAGTAGAGAGCAGGGAAGGGACATCTGAGATGTCGCAGGGGTAGAATCAATGAAAAGGATAGGAAAGGCAAGGAATAAAGGAGTCAGAAGAACCCCAACCTTTCAAACACGGCTGACTGAGCAAATGGAGGAGCCACCAAGAGATCAGGAGGGACAGCTGGTTTAAGAGGCAAGACACTAGTTTGGATTTAGACAAGTTGAGCCTCAAGTGGCTCAACTCCAGGACAAGCAGACATGTCCTGGAGGCATCTGGATGCTGTCTCTAATTACAAAAAGCCAAGAAAAGAGGTCAGATAGACATTTGGGAGTCATTGGTGTGGAGGTGGAAGCTGAAGCCACGGGAGGGAATGAGATGCCAAAGGAAGAGTGTAGACACAAGAGAAGCACGCCAAGGACAGACCCATGCAGAACATGTAAGACTTTATGCTATTGGAAAAGTTAATTGTTGTAACATATCTCCTAAGTGCCTTTCCCTATGGGAGGAAAATTCCCTCCAATGGTATTTTACCTCTCTGAAAGTTGCCGAATCTGTGGAATCCCCATGTACTTGTGAAAGTGTTCCAAGACGTTCACTACGCCCTGTAGAAGGTTGGCAACTTCTCCATACTGTCGCCGCCTTGTCATGGCTCTGCAAGGAGAATCAGAGATTAAGAGGTCCAGGATATCACCAACAGGGGAAAGCCTGTTCTGGTCTTTAATTATGAGAAATATTTTCTAGGTTGTATCAAAAGCTATTGACATTCACTTACACTCTACAACAAGACTGTACATTTTAGTCAACATTCGTTGCCAAGAGAGATTATCTTTTTTCTAAGGTGACTACTGAGTTGAACTGAGCCAACGTCAATAAAAGAGTATTCACGAAATCAACAGTAAAACTTGGCAAGGAGGCATAAGTGATCAGTTTCCAAAACTTCACTAAGTCTTCGTTTCCAACCATGGGTTCATGGTTTACTAGTCCCTGTATGAGGCACTTAACAGAGCAGTATCAAGTTCAAGCCAAGCTGTCAAGTTCATATTGCTTGAACCAATTCAACTGGGTGAAAAACACTGAGTTTTCTGGGAAGAAACTGAAGAATAATCCCCACAAGAAGCCCATGGGGTCTCTCAAGCCTCCCCGCAGTTATCAATTAAACCAAACACAAAAGGATGAGCCAGGGAGCCAATAGGGCATACCTCTTCCTCCTTCTTCCTAAGGCAGGTAGAGTCACTAGATTTCCTTTATGCTATACTGAGGCACCAGAAACACTGCTAACTAAAAAGACAGTCAATAGTGCAACAGACAAGAAAATGACAATGTCAAACTCTTGCTGAGGCAGTTTGAATTTTTTAACATGGTTAACAGATTTTGTTGGAATCATTCATGAGAAAATCAAACTTAGAATCAGCTCATCCTTTTCCTGCTGTTTCCAGAGGTCCCACAAATCAGGTTCCAGAGTCACAACCCAGGAGCACTGTCTCTGCGATCCTGGGCTGAAAAACACAAAATGAACAACTCAAACGGCTCTTTAGCTCTGTTGGGCATGCGTGGAAAAACGTGCTGCAGCGGGTGCTCCCAGTGTGAGATCCTGTGGAACATTAGTCCGCTGCGGACAAATGAGCTGGATGTGACAAGGATGGTGCCAAAGGGGCACTCAATCAAAAGGATGAGTGGATGGATGCTCAAGACATCCACCCGACAGAGGCAGGAAGGAAGGCGCCGTGAAGCAGCTGAGGCCTGCGCAACCTTGCTGTGTCGTTCCCAGAACACTGAGCATTCCCTGAATGGAAAAAGCTGGAGGCTCAAGCAACTTACTCAAGGGAATCCACACCTCCTGCCAACATGTGCAGGTGGTTCAGTGTGGTTATGGAAGTAGTCAGGTGGCGTTTGGCATGGTCTAGCTGCTTAATGTCCCGTGTGATTTCCTTAACCTAAATGGTGAAAAACAAAATGAGAATGAATCAGAGAGTACAGAAGAGAGGCCTCATCTCAGCACAAAAGCAGCCACCCTTGAAAAAGGATTCAAATTGACAAGGGCCAGGCCGGGCCAGGCCAAAGGAAGACTATCCAATAAACTCATCTGGCAGACAATGGAGCTCTTCCAAATTTAAAAAAAAAAAACCTCCTCAAAGATGTTTTTGTTATTTCCCGTGTGCTGACTGTCAAAATACCCTGTAAACAGATACTGACTTCACTCTAGAAAGAGAGTAGGATGTATTGAGAAGAACACAGGAACTGGTGTGAATCTGGGTTCAAAGGTACACTCTATGTGATCACAGGCAAACTGCTTGTCAGTCACTCAACAAGCCTTTGCTGAGTAACTACTATGTGCCAGGAACTGTGCTAAGCCCTGGGGATTTAAGAATGGGATATCTAAATAACTGAGTATATACAAGACAGAGGGAGCAGATGGAGAGTTATCTCAGGGAAGATTTTATTTTACTTCGCTGGCTCCGTTTTCTCATCTATAAAATTAGATTACTCATACTTCTTAGGGATGGTGTAAACCAAGTGCTTTGGCCCAGAGCTGGTAGGATAATTGAGCAGCATTGTGGCCATCCTTCTGACATACGTGCTGGGAAAGTTCTCAGAACAGCCCTTCCTAGCTCATGACGCCACCTCTTTCCTGTTGGGGTTAAAAAGAACCCATGGCACAGAACCCATGGCACAGGACAACGTTTTGGGTGAAATGTCTTGGCCTAGGTTACAACTTGTAACCATTTTTTGACTGAGAGTCTTCCTCCCCCAAAAAAAGTCATGAGGGAGCCTTTCACTCATACCAAGCTCAAAAGAGGAGTCAGACAGAAGTAAGGATAACTGGAGGAGAGCCCCAGACTGGTAGATGTGGCTGTGAGGATGGATGGTATTTTCCCTCAGGGGCATCTCTGCTCCACTGGCTTGTCAGCTTGTTGAGTAAGCTGCCACTGACTTGGCCCTTGGCAGACCAACCTTCACTAAACCAGCAGACATAGGATTATTTTGTCAAAGAGAATGAATCGTGCAACCCTCACATCAGAGCCCTAGCACTGAGGGCCTCAGAGGTCAACTCTCTCATTTTACACTTAGAGGAAACTGAGGTCCAAGGAGATTAAAGCGACTTGCCCAAAGTTACACTTGGAATAAGTATCAGGTAATTTATTAATTCCTTTGAGCACTGTCTATCTGGGAAAGAGCCTGACTCTAGAGTAAATGGCACTGCTCTCCTCCGAAAAGAGTGAAGAGCGAGTGCTTCTCAGTAAATAAGCTCTATAATGAGAGTCGGGTCTGCTTTAAAAACAGCCTGTTCGGAGTAAGAGCACTCCCACCTCAGCCAGAACACTGACAGGGACAACAAATTGAAATCAGAAGGTTGATGGCATGGAGGCCGAGAAAAGAGCCCTTGGTGGTGCTGGCATGATTCAAAGAGCAGCTCGGCCATGGAGAAGCCTGACAGGGCCAGTGCCCAACCACAGTGCCAGGGGTCCAACACCTCCTGGAAGGGCACTGACAGTACTCCACAATCTCCATCTTCATTTTCAGCTGAGACAAAACTTCTGGGTTCTCTTGCTCCTGGAGAACATTCTGTTTCTTAATCTCTTCTCCTTACTGACTGCCTACAACTATCATTCAGTGGTTGCTTACCTCCGGGGGAAAATATTTATGCTCTTCCCTCCCTCCTCTTTTTGACCTTTCCTGTGGTTCAGTTACTAACAGCCCCTCACATTGCCCAGGGAACAAGTCATAGGAAGAGCTCATCCTTCGAAGGGATGAGAGAGAAAGTCCTCACAGAATCAAATCATTGTAGAGCTGGACAGACCTTTTCCAGAAGTTAACTAATCTAGGATTGCAGCATCACGGCTTTAGAGCTAAAAGGAAGCCCACAGGACCTCCAGTCCAACTGTCTCCTTTTACTAAGGCCCAGAGAGATGAAGTCACTTCATGAGGTCACCTGGGCTATAAAAGGGCACAGAGAGGCTTCACAGCCAGGTTCTCTCACTCCAAACCTGGCACCCTGTGCACCACACCCTGCTGTCTCAACCTCCTCATTTCACACAGTAAGATTCAATGATGCGACCAAGGCTACAGAGCTGGTTAGGAGAAGAGCTATGTCGAGAAGCCAGGTCTCTTGACCCCCCAACCACTGGTGCTGCCTCCTGAGACCTTTCAGAACATAAAAGAATCCTCCTTCAGGATGACATATGGGAAAGCTTCTGCTTGAATACTTCCCATGACAGGTGGCTCATTCAATTTTGGGAAAACAACCTCAGAGCTTCCAGAATAAAGAGGTGGTCATTCCTCTGAACTACAGCCTGTTAATACCATATCTGGACTGTGTTCACCCTGGTGCAGCAGAGTTTAGGAAGGATGCTAATAAGCTGGAAAGCAGCCAGGGCAACCAGGATGCTGAAGGACCTTGAGCCCATGTGTGGTGGCAACAGCATCTGTTTTAGTGGCCCAGCTGATCTCCCCTTAAGGGGGCAGGGAAGCAGGGAGGCTATCCTTAGGATTTGGTCATCAGCATGGCTTCTGTGTCACCTGAGCCATAAAAAGGGAAGCTGGTGCTTCCGAGGACTGGTGGCATTGAAAATGTCATGAGGCCATCTTTCGGCTCAGCAATCACACTGTGGCAAATGGAAGTGTGGAAACAGAAACAAAAAGGTGTCTATTCACCTCAATCAATGCTGTATCCTTATTGATTCTTTTTCTGGTTGAGTAAACGTCTCTGTTAAATATTTCATAGCCTGCAGTCTGTCTCACTACATTCCAATCCCAAGCCTGAACCACTGGACCAGTCCGGATTAGGCCTGGCCCTGAATGTTTATAGTTATTCCGAAGGAGTGAATCAGAATTGCCATAGGGTTGATCTTGGGGCTGAAGTGGGAGAAGGCTGATTTGGAGGCATGGGGGCATTGACTGGGTGAGTAGGTGGCCACATATGGGAGTCTGGCACCTTGTGGCAAAAGCAGGGGTTTTGTTTTTCTTGTCTTTTTGATTGAGAGGCTGAGGGTGAGGGTGGGAGGGAAAAATTCCAGATCTGAAGATAAAATAAAACTTATTTGTTTTTTAAAAAGGAAGAAAGGCAAAGTCCTGTCCCTCAAGGAACTTACATTCTATGGGGATGGGATGGGATACACCCTGTATACAGATAAGTAATTACTGTGACAATCTGAGGAAGAAAGGGCAAGGTAGAACAACTAAGGAGAAATCAGGCTAGAGATGGCCCACAAGCAGAGCCTTGAATGGGGCCAGGAATTCTCTCTAGAAAGTGGAGGGGAGGAGGGAGTGCATTCCAGGTATGGTGAGCAGCCCATGGAAAGGCATGGAGATGGAAGGCCAAATTTGGGGACTGGCAAGCAGGCCAATCTGGCTGCAAGGCAGAGAGTGAAGGGAAGTACCATGGAAGAAAGCTGGCAAGGGAGTCTGAGGCCAGACTATAAAGGACTGAGACACCTTAATTATAATCAGTCAGCTGAGAAATATGTGAAATCAATGGAAACTGCAGGACTAAACCAAAAGCTGGAAGATAGCCTTATCTTACAGTCAGAGAGGGACAGAAGCTTCCCCTCTCTAAGGGGCTGCAAACATGGAAGGGTAGGGACCAACAGCCACCCGTGAAGCTGGTCTAGAATGCATTCCCAGAGGCTGGCTCTACATGGGGCGGGTGGGGGGGGGGGCGCGGTTAGGGGGGAGTCGGGGGTGGTAACTGTGGCAGACAGGAAGTTGTGGAGGATGTCCATTAAGGAGCCAGGCTGGACTGGAGGCAGCCAGCCTCTACTGATAAAAAAAAAAAGTGGGAGGACCACCACACTCACCATTTGCTCGGATTTTTCTGCTTTGTCTTTGATATCCTTAATTTTGCCGAAGAGCTGCTGGATGGCTTTTTGAGCCTCTTCCAGTGCCTAAAATAAAAGGAATCCATGAATGGGCAGGAAAAAACAGGAAATGCAAAGCAGCACCAACTACCAGTCCAGTCTATTTCTGCCTGGAGGGAAAACTGCCTTTGCTCCATCCCTTGCATCTTATCAGACAATTACATGGTAACTCTCTGATACTGAATGCCAACAGTGCTTAGGCCTTTCAGGGTGCCATCCATTCAAATGGCTGAGGCTTCATTCCTTCTTCCTCTGAGAAAAGAGGCAGGAGATTTCTGGGACAGAATCTTGCGTACATTCTCAGATCATGGTCACAGCCTTGGGTGTTTTGTGCTCAACAGCTTTTCTTTGTTAAAGGGAGAGGATGCAATTGAGAGAATATTTCCAGAAATGACTGTGATATAATAAGACGAGGTACCAATAAAACTTATTTCAAAATAAAAAGGCCCCATTACTTTTGTACAGTGAGAGCAACAAGCCACAGCTGGGGTGGAGCAGCCCCTTAAGGTGCCCCCTTCAAATACAGCAGAGAGGGAACAAGGAAGGGGAAAGAAGGAAGAGGAGAAGAGAAGAGGCTTCTGCATGTTGGCAGATCCAGCATGTAACCTCTTTACACCACCAGGAAGGGGTGGGCATTGCTAGGGCTGTGATGCTCCTTCATCTGTCCTGCCCCATCTGGGAGCCACTGCTTGGGCTGTACAATACCAGAGGGGCCCCACTCGAGTAAGCCAAAGGTTTCCAGGAAAACAGAAGGCTTACAAAAATGGATACCACACCTTACAAAGGATGATCCACAGCAGCTCACCCAAGTGGAAAAACCAGTGTGGGAAATGTGTGGGACTAAAGGAACACACATGGAGAATGTGTATGGTTCTGATGGAAGATATCAGCCAGACAGAAACTGCAACTTCATTTTGACCAAAGCACACTGTTTACTTTGGATTGAGGAGCAGACCTTCTGAAACCACCCTGGCAAGCCCTTTATAAACACAATGAATATGATCACAAATGTAGAATGTGGATAACAAAGTGCTCTAAAGGGTATCAAATATGAAATCTCTTCAATGTCAGCACAGTTTAATTTATAGTCTTAAAAGAAAAAAGATGAAAAAGGCCACCAGAGAATGCACTGAACCTGGATTTGAAGGATCTGGATTCAAGCTGAGTTCAGGCAAGCTTGGTCACTTCTAAAGTCATCTGTAAAATGAGGGGGTTGGCCAAGGCGACCTCCTAGGCTCTTTCCAGCTCTAAGTCTGTGACCGTCCTTTTCTCACACCATGGTCCCATCTCCAGGAATTCATAACATGAACTATACCAGGAGTAGCAAGCGTGGGGTGAAGACAATGACTTCAGTTCTAGATATAATGGGTTTGACTTAACACTACCTCTCCTGTCTTCTAACCCTCTGCAAACTGACCTCAACATTCAACTGAAACTGATTTCTCCAAAGTCACTGATGATCCCCTAATTACCAAATACCATGGTCTGTTCTCAGTCTTAAGTCTTCTCACTCTATTGGCTGCATTTGACACTGCTGATCACCCCTTTTCCTGAATAGTCTCTCCTCCCTAGGTTTTCATGACATTACTCTTTCTTGCTGCTCTTCAGTCTTCTGGATGTACCACAGGCATCTCCAAACTCAACATATTAAAAACAGAATTCATTACTTTTCCCCAAAACCATTCCCTTTTAAAATTTCCCATTACTGTCAAAGGCACCTCCTGGTCACTCAGGTTTGAAATTTTGATGTCATCCTCAACTCCTCATGCTCATCCACCCTCAACTCCAAGCTGGTGCCAAATCTTGTCTTTTCTGGCTCTCACAGCTTCCCCTTTGGTACTCCCACAGCCACCACCCGAGGCCCTAATCCCCTTTGGCCTAGCTCCCTGCCTCCCTCCACACAGCTCCCAAGCATGGTTCTGGTCATGTCGCTCCCTCCTCTCAATAAAGGCTAGCAGCTCCCTATTTCCTTCAGGATCTAATATAAAGTCTTCTGAAATATCTTCACAATCTGGCTCCTTCCCACATTTCCTAATCTTGTACTCAATTGCCTTCTGTGTACTTTACAAAAGAGCTATACTGGCCAGCTTACCTTTCCTCAGATATGACACTTTTATCATGGAAGTCTCTGTGCCTTTGCACTGGCTGTCCCCCCACCCCTCATGCCTGCAATGCTCCAGCCCCTCACCTATACATCTTAGAAGCACATATACCTCCTTCTGCAGGAGACCTTTCCCAGCTCCCAGGGCCTTCCTCCTAAAGCTGCTTTCCATCTACTCAGTGTATATCTCGTAAATATCTATTTATTTACATTTTGTTTCTCTCACTAGAATGGATGCCCCTTGAGGGCTTGTTTTTGCCTGTCTTTGTATCCCCAGTGCTCGGCGCATAGTAGGAACTTAAATACTTGTCTGGGGAAAGGTTCCAGCTGGAGATACAAGTCTGAGCATCTACAAAGAAGTGATAACTGAAGTCATGGAAATGGATGAAGCACCCAAGTGAATAAAGAAAGGGGAAAAGAAATTGCTCTCCTAGTTTACAAGGGGCTGGGGTCTGTTGAAATCCCCAGGTCATAAGGACTCTTTACTCATGCTAGGCATTAAGTAGCCTTGTTCTTCCACTCTGGGGAGTTACCTGACACCATTAACGGGGTGTGTGTTTCTTTCTGCCTTTCTATCCCATGTCAAATCCCATACTCTAAAACAAGGATTTCCATGCTATTCCATACACCTTGGGTTTTACGCCAGAAATGAGGCCATCTTGTCGTTACTGTAACCTGGGCACTGGGATATATTTAGTCTCTAATAGAAAAGCAGTTTGGCCCTTGGTTTTGAAACAACAGCACACTGCCTATAGATTCCCACATTCATAATCAAGAAAAAGTCTTGCCAAAAAAAATCAGAGAAAAATCCCAATAAGCAGTGGGGCAGAATCAAATGACACTTCTCATTCACACTTAAACAACACTCCTACCTACTCCCTATCTAATCCCTTACTCGAGGAAGAGAGCAGGGGGCAGAATAATAACAGAGACAATTGAGAAATCATTCCTATTTGGGTTTTGGATATATAACATAACAAGAGATCTACCTGCTGAGGTTACTACTAACATTATCTGGCATTTCCCTAACATACACCAAGTCAGCAGGAAGGAAACAAACCAGAGGGACGCTTAGGTGGCAAGGAAATCAAGTCTGAGATCAGACAGAAAAGCTAGGTTTTGGCTCCATCACCAACTCGCTATGCTGCCCTTGAGCAAATTCACAGCATCAGCCCCACCCCACCCCCCACCAGACTTAAATTTCCTCATCTAAAAAATGAATGGGGCAAGAACAAAAAATGCTGTGGGAAAACTGGAAAGTAGTCTGGCAGAAACCAGGCATAGACCAAATACCATATATGAAGATATGGTCAAAATGGATTTTTTTAATAGTATTTGTTTTTTAATAGTATTTTATTTTTTTCCAACTACATGTATAGACAATTTTTAACATTCATTTCAAAGAACATTTTTGAGTTCCAAATTATCTTCTTCCCTAAGAGGGTAAGCAATTTGATATAGGTTATGTATGTGCAATCATGTAAAACATATTTCTATATTAGTCATGTTGTAAAAGAAGAAATAGGTCAAAAGAAAAGAACCATGAAAAAATAAAGTAAGTAAAAATAGTATGCTTCGATGTGCATTCTCTAGATAGTACTTGCCATCATGAGTCCTTTGGAATTGTCCTAGATCACTGTATTGCCCAGAAGAACTAAGTCATTCACAGATGATCACGACACAATGTTGCTGATACTGTGTACAATGTTCTCCTGGTTCTCTCACTTCACTCTGAATCAGTTCATAGAAGCCTTTTCCAGGTTTTTCTGAAATCTGCCTGCTTGTCATTTCTTATAGCACAATAGTATTCCATTCCAATAATACGCTACAACTTGTTCAACTAACTGATGAGCATCCCCTCAATTTCCAATTCTTTGCCACCAAAAAAAGAACTGCTATATTTCTGTATATGTAGGTCCTTTTCCCTTCTTTGTGATCTCTTTGGGATACAAAGCTAGTAGGGCTATTATAGCTGGAGCGAATGGTACGCACAGTTTGATTGCACTTTTGGGCATAATTCCAAATTGCTCTCCAGAATGGCTGGATCAGTTTACAACTCCACCAATAGTGCATTATTATACAGGCACATGATTCAGACACAAAGCGTGACATTTTAAGCAAAGTAGGGGAACATGGGAAAAAAAATTACCTATCAGATCTGTGGATAAGGGAAAAATTTATGGCCAAAAAAGAGATAGAGAGGATCACAGGATGTAAAATGGATAATTTTGATTACATGAAATTAAAACTTTTTTCCACAAACAAAACTAATGCAGCTAAAA
Source organism: Trichosurus vulpecula (assembly GCF_011100635.1). NCBI lineage: Eukaryota > Metazoa > Chordata > Mammalia > Diprotodontia > Phalangeridae > Trichosurus > Trichosurus vulpecula. The sequence goes on from NC_050579.1 coordinate 33,254,929, forward strand.
TTAGAAGGAACGCAGGAAACTGGGGAAAAATTTACATTTCCCTGATAAAGGACTTATTTCTCAAATATGTGGGGAACTGAGCCAAATTTATAAAAATTTATAAGTTACAAAGATGTAATTATAAATATAAGAACCATTCCCAAATTAATAAATGGCCAAAAGATATGAATAGGCAGTTTTTTAGAAGAAGAAATCAAAGCTATCAATAGTTATATAAAAATGCTCTAAATCACTAATAAAGAAATGCAAATTGAAACAACTGTGAGGCACCATGTTAGATTGGCTAACATGACAGAAAAGGCAAACGATAAATGATGGAGGAGATTTGAAAAAAATAAGGACACCAATGCACTGTTGGTGGAACTTGAACTGGCCAACCACTCTGAAGAGCAATTTGAACTCTACCCAATACACTATAAAACTGTACACCATTTGACCCAGCAATACCACTATGAGATCAGTATCCCAAAGAGTTCAAAGAAAACAGGAAAGGATCTATATTATGAAAATATCTACAGCAACTCTTTTTGTGGTAGCAAAGAACTGGAAATTTAGAGGAAACCCATTAGATGAGGAATGGCTGAACAAGCTGTGGTATACGATTGTGATGGTATACTATAGTGCTATAAGAAATGACAAGAGGGATGGTTTCAGGAAAACATGGAAATACTTACATGAACATCAATTCACATAAGCAAAGTGAAGTGAGCAGAAGCAGGAGGACATTCTACACAGCAACGGCAATTTTGTAACGATGATCAACAATAAAAGAGTTAGCTACTCTGCTCAATGCAATGATTCATGACAATTCTAAAGGACTCATGATAGAAAACGCTAAAAAAAAAAATAATGCTATCATCTCCAGAGAGAAATGATGGGCTTTTGAGTGCAGACTAAAGCATGTTTTTTTTTTCAATTTATTTTTCTTGCTTTTTTTTTGCAAGATGGCTAATATGGAAATGTGTTTTGCATGACTTCTCATATATAATGAATATCATATTGCTTGCCTTCTCAATGGGTGGGGGAGAGATGTGAAAGAGGGAAAGAATTTGGAACTCAAAAATGAATGTTAAAAAAGTTTCTTAAAGAAAAAAATAAATAAAAATAAAGTTTGCAAATATAAAAAATTAATGGGGAGGAATCTCAATTTATAAGGCGGCTCCATGGCATAACAGAAAGAGCCCTGGTTTGGGGGCCTGAAGGGCCAAGTTCAAGTGACTCTGACTTCCTCAGATTAAGTAGTCATGTCTCTGTAGGCATCAGTTTCCTCATCTGTAAAAATGGGAGGAAGGGATATAGATGGTATGAGGAGATCATGACCAAAGTCCCTCGCAGTTCTGAGTAAGATCCCATGACTCCATAAGACTCCGGTGCATTTACAATAGCCTCCTAGCTAAATGTACCCCCTAACATATGTGGAATTCAACTGTGAAAGACTCAAAGGTCAAGTCCTATACATCTTTAAGCTGAGGTCCTAGGCCAGCTTTCCAAACTCGTTCCCCAAGAGAAGGTAAATGTACCCATTTCTCTCTCTCCTACTCTCAAGATGGTTTCTTCCACTGAGGTTACTGCATTCCTCTTCAAACAAACAATTAAGACTCACACAACCTTCTGTTTCCCAGACCAAAATAACGATAAATTGTCTGCCAGATTTTTCCTGGAATATCTGCACTTGTTAGAATAATGTGCCTTAGTTGGAAAACTTTGGTATAATTTATTTTCCAGAGTCAAAAGTAGCCTGAAACATACTCCCAATCACACCCATTCTTGATACCTACTCTAATATTTAATATTTAACTTCTTGCATCCAATTACAATCTTTAAAAAGGCATTTTGTCAATGAAACTCAATTTCCGGACATGCAGATACTTAAGATTTCATATGAATAGCAGTACAGTGCTTTTATTATCTGGCTAATCAGAAAACGTGCTAAAATAGAGACTCTGGCACCATCCCTAGACACACTTTAAAATAAAATGTGGCCATATATTCCACTCCAAGCCGTACGTGGATTAAAAGCAGAACTAATTGCCCATATAAGTCTGTTTCCAATTTTACTTAGCCAGAGTCTCTGAACTGAGCACCAGAGCGTGACTCCAGCTGGTGTGCAAGGGCATTATTAAGAGGTAGTTACTGAAGCAGTCCGTAATTCCCACAGAGTCTGCAATCTGAAGATGCTAGACAACTTTGGAGGAATAACCTAAAGTGTTCAGCGGCAGCCAACTGCTCCATCTGGGCCTCTTTCTGTGTGGCATGGACTAAAATATCCCTCTCCACGCCCGCCTGAGGAAGAGGTTTTGAGAGGCACCACCAAAGCTATACATAGGTACCATAAAGGAAGCAGAAGAAACTCCCTGAACCCTGCTATGACCTCTATTCCTTTTTTTTATCTCCTTCTGTAGAATTGGGTAAAGCTGCCAGCCACCCGGGTAGTAGACAGAGAGAATCTAAATCTAATTCAACTTCAATGTCTCCCAGCAACAAGTAGGTCCCCTCTGGCCCCTCACCTTCACACTTGGCATCTCACGTGCAACTTGATGATAGAGGGACTTTAGGAGCCTTCATCCTGTGTGGGGCCACATGCATCCACTAAAGTCAAAGAACCAGCTGGTCTTTGTCTCAAGATCTTCACTGTGGCTCTAGACACGGGTCAATCAATCAAAATACAAGCATCCTAGAAAGCATCACTATGTCTTTATGGTCTCTCCTGTTAGAACTGTAACCCCTCGCATAGCACCTAAGGCAGAGCAGGCTCTTATTCAAAGTCTATTGACTGCTCAGTTGACCTACAATGACAATTCTGCTAGTCTCAACACTCTTTACCCTTTGGCTCTTGGTTCTGTGGCAGGGGAAAGAATCACTTCCACAAAGGTCTGGTCTTTTGTGGGCCAAAAGCTTCATTCTGAGGGTTATGAAACTCAAAATTGAATTCTTCTATCATGTTCAAAACAAGTAGTCAACCCTGAACATGGGCCATGGCTGTGGTGTTCTGGAACCATGTCATGGAACAAGACATTTTGCAAAGTTTTTTCCTGGCTGGGAAGCAGGAAGATAAAAAAAAAAAAAAAAACCTTAAGTTTAACAAACTAGGGCCATCATAACTAGAAGTCAAAAGATATCTTCACCTAGTAATGACGATTAGTATCTTTACAGAAAAGATGGTCTTTGTCACTACCAGTTCCCCCCAGTCACTACCAGGCCACTCTTGTATGCTGAAATGAATGAAGGGTATTCTGGGGTGTGGCACAAATGGGAAGTCAAGAGCAATGCCAAGTTTCCCATCAGCCACCGCACCAAGGAAAAGATGGGTAAAGCCGCCTCTCAGAAATGAATGCTCCCAAGTGCTGAGGACTTATGGACACCAGATCTTAGTCTGTCAGATGCCAGGCTTCCTTCTTGGAGAAGAACACAGTCAATATACCATAATTCCTCTACAGAAAACTCAGAAACTTGGAATACAAAGAGGGCTTTATTTAAAACGCAAATTTCTTTCCAGTTTTTTTTTTAACCAAAAGAATGCAAAGGGCAAAAGGGCGTTTCTTGCCATGCTTGTTAAAATGCTCCGTTCCACGTAAGTGACTTTTATTTACAACTTGTGCAGACCGCATCTACTGAAAACGTGAACTAAAAGCCTAACTTTTTATAACTTTGAGGAGATGGGCCAGAAGTTCAAATCACAAGGCAAAGCCTGGGCACAAACTCAACATCCAGCAAGACGAAACCATCACAGCTTCAAGTTTTGCCTATGTCTGCTATCACCCATATGTAAAAAAAAAAAATCATCATCATGGAAATGACTGGGAGTGGTGATTGTGTTTAAAGAAACAGCTTTCATTCACAAGAAGAAACCTTCAAAAAGGCTTTTATTCTAAGCAACATCCTCCAATGGGAGAAGAGGAGAAAAGGCCTTTAACCAAGTCTTACTATACCCATTTGTGAGGGGCTGGGGGAGGGGAGGGGTGAAGAAATTTAATAATCTAGGAGACATATAAAGGACCATGGCTGCCCTTTAACCAACTTCAACCCACTGCTCCCTACACATAGCTACAAGTTCCTCCATCTCAAAACTAAGGTCGTCTTCATCCTAACACTACTTTATTGTTCAGATGTTTCTATATTCATCAGGTACTCCACAATTATCTTTCCAACTTAGCTTCTAAGGAGCCATCATCCCCCATGCCTAGAATACCCATCCCCCATGTCCAGGATACCCCGCCATCCCCCATGTCTAGGATACTCTGCCATGACCCATGCCTAGAATACCCCTCCAACCCCCATGTCTGGAATATTGTCCCTCTCACCTCTGTCTCCCAGGGTTCCTTTCTCCCTTCAAGTTCCAGCTCAAGCGTCACCTTCTGCATGAAGCCTTTCCTCCCAAGGTACCTTGTGTGTCCTTTATATTTATTCACTCGGTATTTTTTTCTGTACATCCTTATCTATGTCCTGGCTGTCTTCCCCATTAGAATGTGAGTTCCTTGTGACGCGAGCTTGTTTCACTCTTTGTGTTTCCATCCCCAGCACCTAACAGGCATTTAATGACCCCCTCCACCTTCCTGGCTGCTCACCCAGAAGGATTTCTCCATACTTTCTGACTGAACGCATTGCCTTGCGTGCTGTGCTACATGATCTCCATCTAGGTTTCCTTCTAGCTCTAATATTAAATGTTCTTTCAGGGCCCGTTCTAGACCATTTGTTGTCCTCTTAGACCTGTCTGCAGAGGGAGGTCAGTCACGGTTTTCAGTATTCTATGCAGCTGGACCCCAACTCTGGCTCTTCGTTCTCCATCTCTCCTGAACCCAATTCCACTTCTGGATGACCAAGCCCAGGGCATCACCCTGAGCCCAGGGTCATGGACTTGGTTTAAATAAGCAGGGAACTCTGCTCTACTGCATGACCAGAGGACATTCCCAATGCAGCCACCCTGAAAATGTAGGTCATTCCAAGCTTGATCCCAAAAAAGAGATATGAGGAGGAGCCTCACCCATCCTTGGCAGAAGTGAGGTGTAGAATGCTATAAACAATGTCAGGCTTTTTCAGTGAATTAGTTTGGCTGAACTGTTTTCTATTCCTTCTTTTTTCTTCTCTGTTATAAGGGAAGGGGAGGTGGCAAATTGGGAAAACCACGAAAATAAGAGATAGCCAAAAAAAATCAGGGGCAAAGAGCATGGAGACTGGATCTGTGATTTCACTGACAAAGGGAATTTCCATCAAGGAACCTCCTTCTGCCAAGAGAAAGGAGCCACTACTCTGCAATCTCGCGTTTAAGAGAACTGTCCACAGCAAAGTCACAAAACTCCTGAGTGCTGGTGAAGCAGATTAAGCTGTAATTAGAAAATGTTTAACAACAACAACAAAAAAGAATCCAATCTAGATAGTGTTCATTTGTGGTACATCCTGCAAGGATCCATTTCTATCTGAGTTTGACACCACTGATCCAGAGTCCCACACACTAAGTGTCTAGCAGGGTCACACGGTCAGTATTTGCCCAGGGCATGCCTCGAACCCAGGTCAGCATGGCTTTGAGGGCAGTTCACTAGGCCATGCTGCCTCTCATCAATAAAAATGATACTTTTATTTAAAAAGGAAATACACATCATTTCTCATACTACAGAAATGGGGAAGTAACCTAAGGCACTGGGGAGAGGGCTGAATGCCAGTCCAAGAGACGTGGGTAGTCCAAATGTCTGTTCAGCGACATGCCCAGGGTCACACAATGGCCTGGAATCTGTAAGGTCAGCCATCGTTCATGTGGCATAAAAATGAGAATAAAATCTGACTGAACAGGAAAATTTGGCCCTTCAGCCGTCTGATTTCTTCTTGTACTGCCCTCCTTGGCTGGATCCAAACAAGACTGTGAAATGCATAGATGCATTTAATGGGAGTTCTCTTCTCCAGGTAGGTTAGTCACATTCTGGAGGTTATTCCACTTTGCAGCTACTGGATTATCAGTAAAAAGCAAAAGCATTTTTGCCATGGTCATAAGGTATCCTCCAATAACAGCACAAGATGACAAATGAGGATGGAGTGGATGGCTGCTGCTGGGAAGGCGATAAAGAGAAACTACATTCCTACACCAGCAAACAGACTATACCTCTACCCTTGGCAGCCAACTGGCAATGAGTGCCACCGAGAGAAGGAGAACAGAGAGACGGAGGTTCTCACTGTCCATTGCTCTTACTCAGGAAGGAAAAGACAATTTCATGGCTTACTGAACATGGGACATCTTGTATGAACACAGGGTACACATGCTGTGTACATAGACGGTACACCAGTCACTTAGTTGCTGAAATCTTTTGGGGCAGGGGAAAGGGGAGAGAAGAAGTAGAGGAGAATAAGGTTGAGCATTTTCAAAACACAAAGTATTTTCATTTCTAGTAATGAAAAATTGGAAACAACCTCTATATCCAACAAATGGCAAACGGCTAGTGACCTGTGGTATATTAACAAATGGAATATTTCTGACCCATTAAAAAATGACAATTCCAAGAGATATGAAGAAATATGATGACATATGAAATGATACAAAGCAAAGCAAACAGAATCTGAACACAGAACGCATTGAGAGAATTGTGTTTTGCGCCTTTTTTTTAATTCCATACTTATTATTTAATATATTTTAGTTTTCAGCATTGACTTCCACAAGATTTTGAGTTACAAATTTTCTCCCCATTTCTACCCTCCCCCCAACACAAGATGGCATATATTATGACTGCCCCATTCCCCAGTCAGCCCTCCCTTCTGTCACCCCTCTCCCACTGCCCCCATCCCCTTTTCCCTTACTTTCTTGTAGGGCAAGATAGATTTCTATGCCCCATTGCCTGCATATCTTATTTCCCAGTTGCATACAAAAACATCTTTTTTTTTTGAACATCTGCTTTTAAAACTTTGAGTTCCAAATTCTCTCCCCTCTTTCTACCCCACCCACCCTCCCTAAGAAGGCAAGTAATTTAACATAGGTCACACATGTATCATTATGTAAAACCCTTCCACTATACTCATGTTGCGAAAGACTAACTATATTTCCCTCCATCCTATCCTGGAGAGAATACAGCGGAGCCAAGATGGCGGCTGGAAAGCAGGGACTAGCGTGAGCTCCCCGCCGAGTCCCTCCAAAAACCTATAAAAAATGGCTCTGAACCAATTCTAGAACTGCAGAACCCACAAAAGAGCAGAGGGAAGCAGGGCTCCAGCCCAAGACAGCCTGGATGGTCTCTGGGTGAGGTCTATCCCACATGGAGCTGGGAGCAGCGGGGAGCGGAGCAGAGCCCAGCGTGAGTGGTGCGGACCAACCAGACCAGGAGCCAGGCAGAGCGTGCCCTAGCGCCCTGAATCACTGAGCTGCAGCAGTTACCAGACTTCTCAACCCACAAACACCAAAGACAACAGAGAAGGTTAGTGGGAAAAGTTGCAGGAGTGGAAGGAGTTTGGGGTTCGGCTACTGCCCCGGAGGCAGCAGAGGTGGGGCAGCTACAGAACTACAGCTGCAGTTGCTTCCAGCCCCAGGCCCACCTGGTGGGAGGAATTAAGAGGCAGATCAGAGAAGGAGTGCAGAGCCTGCTGAAGATCTAGGTCCAGTCTGGGTTGGGGGTTCTTGGGGAAGGAGTAGTGCTGCTGTGGCAGAGCTGGCGCATCCCCCCAAGCCTGGAACATAGAACTCTTTAGTCTACAAGCAGTCACACCCTGCTGAAAAACTCAAGGGTCAAGTTAGTTGGTTGGGAATATGGCCAGACAGCGAAAACACACCCAGATTCAGTCTCAGACTTTGCATTCTTTCTTTGCTGACAAAGAAGACCAAAACATACAGACAGAAGAAGTTAACAAAGTCAAAGAGCCTACAACAAAAGACTCCAAGAAAAACATGAACTGGTCTCAGGCCATGGAAGAGCTCAAAAACGATTTGGAAAAGCAAGTCAGAGAAGTAGAGGAAAAATTGGGAAGAGAAATGAGAGTGATGCAAGAAAACCATGAAAAACAAGTCAATGACTTGCTAAAGGAGACCCAAAAAAATACTGAAAAATACACTGAAGAAAACAACACCTTAAAAAACAGACTAACTCAAATGGCAAAAGAGCTCCAAAAAGCCAATGAGGAGAAGAATGCCTTGAAAGGCAGAATTAGCCAAATGGAAAAGGAGGTCCAAAAGACCACTGAAGAAAATACTACTTTAAAAATTAGATTGGAGCAAGTGGAAGCTAGTGACTTTATGAGGAATCAGGATATTATAAAACAGAACCAAAGGAATGAAAAAATGGAAGACAATGTGAAATATCTCCTTGGAAAAACCACTGACCTGGAAAATAGATCCAGGAGAGATAATTTAAAAATTATTGGACTACCTGAAAGCCATGATCAAAAAAAGAGCCTAGATACCATCTTTCAAGAAATTATCAAGGAGAACTGCCCTGATATTCTAGAGCCACAGGGCAAAATAGAAATTGAAAGAATCCATCGATCGCCTCCTCAAATAGATCCCAAAAAGAAATCTCCTAGGAATATTGTTGCCAAATTCCAGAGCTCCCAGATCAAGGAGAAAATACTGCAAGCAGCCAGAAAGAAACAATTTGAGTATTGTGGAAACCCAATCAGAATAACCCAAGACCTGGCAGCTTCTACATTAAGAGATCGAAGAGCTTGGAATACAATATTCCGAAGGTCAACGGAGCTAGGATTAAAACCTAGAATCACCTACCCAGCAAAACTGAGTATCATGTTCCAAGGCAAAATATGGACTTTCAATAAAATAGAGGACTTTCAAGCTTTCTCAATGAAAAGACCAGAACTGAATAGAAAATTTGACTTTCAAACACAAGAATCAAGAGAAGCATGAAAAGGTAATCAAGAAACGGAAATTGCAAGGGACTTACTAAAGTTGAACTGTTTTGTTTACATTCCTACATGGAAAGATGATGTGTATGATTCATGAGACCTCAGTATTAGGGTAGTTGAAGGGAATATGCATATATATATATGTATATGTTTATGTATATATATAAGAGAATGTGTATGTATGTATATAGCTATGTGTATATGTATGTATGTGTATATATATATATATGTCTATTTATATATATGTGTGTGTGTGTAAAAGAGAGAGAGCAGACACAGGGTGAGTTGAAGATGAAGGGAAGATATCTAAAAGAAATAAAATTAAATTAAGGGATGAGAGAGCAACATACTGAGAGAGGGAGATAGGGAGAGATAGAATGGGGTGGATTATCTCATGTAAACGTGGCAAGAGCAAGCAGTTCTGTGGGAGGAGGGGAGAGGGCAGGTGAGGGGGGAATGAGTGAACCTTGCTCTCATCAGATTTGGCCTGAGGGGGAATACCATACATACTCAGTTGGGTATCTTACCCCACAGGAAAGAAGAGGGAGGAAGATAAAAAAAAAATAAATAAAAGGGGGGGGGATGATGGAGGGGAGGGCAGATGGGGGTGGAGGTAATCAAAACAAACACTTTGGAAAGGGGACAAGGTCAAGGGAGAAAATTCAATAAAGCGGGATGGGTTGAAAAGGAGCAAAATGTAGTTAGCCTTTCACAACATGAGTATTGTGGAAGGGTTATACATAATGACACATGTGTGGCCTAGGATGAATTGCTCGACTTCTTAGGGAGGGTGGGTAGGAAGGGAAGAGGGGAAAGAATTTGGAACTCAAAGTTTTAAAATCAGATGTTCAAAAAAAAAAATGTTTTTGCATGCAACTAAAAAATAAGATACACAGGCAATGGGGCGTAGAAATTTATCTTGCCCTACAAGAAAAGAAGGGAAAAGGGGATGAGAGGGGAGGGGGGTGATAGAGGGGAGGGCTGACTGGGAAACAGGGCAACCAGAATATAAGCCATCTTGGAGTGGGGGGGAGGGTAGAAATGGGGAGAAAATTTGTAATTCAAACTGTTGTGAAAATCAATGCTGAAAACCAAATATGTTAAATAAATAAATTTAAATTAAATTTTAAAAAAAAGTTAAAAAAAATTAGACTGGAGCAAGTGGAAGCTAGTGACTTTAGAAGAAATCAAGATATTATAAAACAAAACCAAAGGAATGAAAAAATGGAAGACAATGTGAAATATCTCATTGGAAAAACCACTGAGCGGGAAAATAGATCCAGGAGAGATAATTTAAAAATTATTGGACTACCTGAAAGCTATGATCAAAAAAAGAGCCTAGATAGCATCTTTCAAGAAATTATCAAGGAGGACTGCCCTGATATTCTAGAGCCACAGGGCAAAATAGAAATTGAAAGAATCCATCGATCGCCTCCTCAAATAGATCCCAAAAAGAAATCTCCTAGGAATATTGTTGCCAAATTCCAGAGCTCCCAGATCAAGGAGAAAATACTGCAAGCAGCCAGAAAGAAACAATTTGAGTATTGTGGAAACCCAATCAGAATAACCCAAGATCTGGCAGCTTCTACATTAAGAGATCGAAGGGCTTGGAATATGATATTCCAGAGGTCAATGAAGGTAGGATTAAAACCAAGAATCACCTACCCATCCTATCCTGTCCCCCTTTATTCAATTTTCTCCCTTGACCCTGTCCCTGTTCAAAAGTATCTGCTTTTGATTACCTCCTCCCCCATCTGCCCTCCTTTCTATTGTCCCCCCTTTCTTATCCCCTTCCCCCTACTGTCATGTGGGGTAAGATACCCAATTGAGTGTGTGTGTTATTCCCTCGTCAAGTCAAATCCGATGAGAGCAAGATTGATTCATTCCCCATCACCTGCCCCCTCCTCCCTTCCAACAGAACTGCTTCTTCTTGCCACTTTTATGTGAGATAATTTACCCCATTCTATCTCTCCTTTTCTCCCTCTCTCAATATATTCCTCTCTCATCCCTTAATTTGATTTTATTTTTTTAGATTTCATCCCTTCATATTCAACTCACCTTGAGCCCTCTGTCTATATATATGTATATTCCCTTCAGCTACCCTGATACTGAGAAAGGTCTCATGAATTACACACATCATCTTTCCATGTAGGAATGTAAGCAAAACAGTTCCACTTTAGTAAGTCCCTTATGATTTCTCTTGCTTGTTTACCTTTTGATGCTTCTCTTCATTCTTGCGTTTGAAAGTCAGATTTTCTATTCAGCTCTGGTCTTTTCACTGAGAAAGCTTGAATGTCCTCTATTTTATTGAAAATCCATATTTTGCCTTGGAGTACTCAGTTTTGCTGGGTAGGTGATTCTCGGTTTTAATCCTAGCTCCATTGACATCTGGAATATCATATTCCAAGCCCTTTGATCCTTAATGTGGAAGCTGCTAGATCTTGTCTTATCCTAATTATGTTTCCACAATACTCAAATTGTCTTTCTGGCTGCTTGCAGTATTTTCTCCTTCATCCGGGAGCTCTGGAATTTGGTGACAATATTTCTAGGAGTTTTCTTTTTGGGATCTTTTTTCAAGAGGTGATTGGTAGATTCTTTCAGTTTCTATTTTACCCTCTGGTTCTAGCATGTCAGGGCAGTTTGATGTTCTATGCTTCAGTTTCTATACCAATGATGAGTTGAGAGTGCACCCCAAGAATGTTGGGGTGCCACCTGAAATGATGAGCAATATACATGTGGGTTCTCTTGTTCTGAAAGAAATTCACTTGGACCGTTCTCCAAGTTAAAGAAAGGCATTTATTGGGGTGAGGGCACCCAAGCAGCCTGCTTCCCATAGGAGGCAAAGGCTAGCTTAAAGGTCTGGTTTAAACACAGTTTAATGGAAAGGGGAGAAAGGGGAACAAGAGAATGGGAGGAGGGAATATCAGGTAGTCTGGAGGTACCTTTATCATACAGATAAGCAAAGAAAGTAGGAAAGGGGAGGGGAAAAATTGGTCTAGAATTGGGAGTGCTTTGTGAAAGCACACAGGTTAAGTCCATGGTGGGGGGTTTCCATGCATAGTCTTCTTACTTTTCTGGCTGATCACACCCTGCATCTTATCTCCTATCTTACATCCTGCTTGCTTCATCTGCCTTGAGCACTCCTGTCTGTCTCATCTCATCGCCAACATCCTAAAATAGTAATACTGAATTCAGCTGATTCTAAGAATTTATAGATGAGGAGACTGAAATCTCAGGAGGTTGAGTGACCAAGGCCACACAGGGAGTAAGTTCCAGAGGTGGGGTGGGACCCAGGTCCTGTTTCCAGAGCCAGGTGAACTCAATGACAGTCATTGCTTTGAACATTTGGCAGGCCGGAGGAAAGGTGCCTCTGGTATTGGTTTGCAAATCCTGTCTGAATTGAATCAGACAAGAAGGGTGGCAGGAAGTCCATTAGTCCTGGCTCTGCTCCAAACATACTATGTAACATTGGCCTGTCCTCCTCCTCCTCCTTTCTCAAGTTTACATAGTCCTTTAAAGTTTATGAATCACTTTTATGTACACGGTCTCCTTTGAGCCTTCTCTCCTAGCCTCTCCCCCCCAGAAGGTGGGCAGGTACTCCAGGGGTCTCTGTATTCATTCTACAGGTGAGAAAACAGGATTAGGGAAACTTAGTAACTTTCTTAAACAGCTAGAAATGTCTACGGCAGCTTTTGAACCCAGGTCTTTCTGATTCTGAGCTCTGCTTTTCATTAATCAGTGTTGCCCCTCAGGCAAGCTGTTTTGCTATTTTGGGCCTTGATTTCCTTATCCGTACAAACAAATGGGTTTAGGCTAGTTGGTTTCAGAGGACCCTTCCAACTCCCAAAGCCTAAGTATGAGTCCCAGGATTAGCTTGGAAGGCTGTATTAGTATGTTATCTGAGTTTTGAGCTGTTTTTGTCTTCGATTGATTGTGTCTTATTTGAAGTTTTTGTTTTTCATAGTAAAGGAGCCTAATAATTACCTGACTTCTTATTTAAAGCATTCTTTTTTTTTAAATTGGGAAAAAGATTGCAGGAACAGATCTTGGAGTTTTAAAAAAATCATTATCGTGTCTCTGATTACCAATAGAGTCTTAAGTTTTCGTATTCAGTGAGTATTAAACAGAAGTTGCCTGAACCAACCAAAAAAATTACCGTTAGACTTGAAATTCTGTAGTTAGCTCTCTAACAAGTCTAGCAGTCTAACTAGCAGTGAGATCGTTTCCTTCCTAACCCCAGAAACCCATCAAACTCCGTTGGTCTGTAGGATGATCATCAAAAATGGTTGTCAACAAATGGCCTGCCAGAAGGAGCTCAGTACTTTGTTCATCTTCTGACCCATCGCCATTGATGTTGGCATTCTCCAGTGGCCAAGAAAGAAGGTCAAGGGTAACTTTTGCCATCTGCTTGTTTCCAAGGCAAAGGCAGACAGACACATGTCTGAATCCAAGTGGAGAAAATGCAGTTCTTCACTACCATAACTGCCCTGGCTGCTGCCCAGCTGCCTTTTGCTTTTTACTGCTAAAAGTTTGTACTTGCGGAAGGAAAATTCCATTCCCAGTTGGAGGCTGCATCTGTTAGAAGTTGCAGTAGTGATGCTGATAGGCTAAGGTTGGCTATGTCCTGACAGGGGATGGAATTTGGAAACCCTGGCTCCTTGTAAGACTTTGACCTCTTTTTTCCTTTCCTTTTTCCATCCCATGGAAATACAGTAGTTAGAACAGCAGCATATTCAGTGTTGTGGTTGACATGTCAGCATTTCCATTTATAAATCCCTGTTTTTAAGGAGTCTATGACTTGGCTGTATGACTGGGCTCTGCTCTTAACTTAGTCTTCGAGTTTTCAACTGGAGAGTTGGGTTAATTTTGGAAAATCAGAGACACTATTGTCTTGACCTTGTTTTTGCTACCTCTGTAGCAGTCTCTGGGTCACACAAGCAAGCTGGTCTGTGCATTCTGAGAGTTATTACCCAGAGTGTTAGATGAGGTGTCAGGAATTCAGACTTGTGGTGACCTAGCCCAGCCCTGGCTCCTGAATTTACACATCCTTCTTTGCTTATGCCTCATCTCTCTGGGCAGAGCTCTTAGATTATTACCTCACTGGGCGGAGATTTTACCTGACCCTTAGGTCACTTTTTAAAAAAAAATGATTTTTAAAAATTAACAAAAGTTTATTTTCTCTCCCTCCCATCTCTCCCTTCCCCTTGGGAGGAAAAAAAAAATGAGTTCCTTTTAATAAATATGCTCAGTCAAGTAAGACAAATTCCTGCATTAACTATGTCCAAAAAATGTATGCACGCATATATACATACGTGTGTATACATGTGTGCACACATATACGCATGTCTGTATATATATGCTTTTGGACATGGCTAATACAAGAGTTGTTCTTGCTTGACTAAGCATATTTATTAAAGGGATCTCATTTTTCATTTCCTTTTTTCCTCTCATGGGGAAGGGAGAGATGGAAGGAGAGAAAATAAACTTCTATTTATTCTTAAAACTCATGATTTTAAAAAAAAGTGACCTAGGGATCAGGTGCAATCTCCGCCCAGTGAGGTAAAAATTTATAGCGCAGGTCGCCTCTGCAGCTGGTGTCCCTGCCCTCCTAAAAATCTTCCTTGTTGTGCTGGGGCCTTCCCTTAGGTCTTTTGATGCCATGTTGGAACCAGAAGATGGCTGGCATGCAGGTTATCCATCTGTGTCCTTTGCTCTTGACACCTGACCAGGCCACCTCCTCTTCTAGTCATCGGGAATGTGGATGTCACTAAGCTCAGAGGTGTTAATAGGATGGCTATTACTGCGCCCCCTCAGCTATGTAGGAGAGACTTGGAAGGGAAACCCCAAGTGTTCACAGACGGACTACCTCTTTTGGAGCAGGAGTTTGGTTAAGTGGGTGGTGAGGACCTCAATCCAGCCACAGTCAGTTTTGATCTTGGAAACTTTGCTATTTTGTTACTGTGTTGAGTGCTTCCCCTTTCTCCTTATTGATCACAGAAATAGACAACCTAATATTATGGGTAAAATGGAGCCATTTCAGCCCAGGCTTTGCGAAGAGGCATCCTCAAGCAGTGGCCTGGGCACTAGATGGGGAGTCAGGAAGGACAGGTTCAGATCCTGGCCTGATGCTTCCTACCAGCCATATCCTCTCCCTACCTGTAAAGCAAGGAGGTTGGATTCAGTGATCTTTAAAACCCTGTCCAGCTCTCCAATTCTGTGGTTGTCCCTGGGAGGTTCCAATTTTCCTTAGGGTCTTCCTGGAATGGGTTAGCATCCCTGAGGTGGGGAATAATCCTGGAACCAGTCAGCTGCTGGGAGGCCCCTGCCTCCTGCCTCTGGTCAGGAAAAGGCATTTTTATGACTTTGGTTGTACTAACGTGACTTCTTCTGTGTACAAAGATAGCACTGTTCATCTGCCATCGGCAAAGCTTAGGTGGTGTTCTTCTATTAGTGATGATTAAGTCATGCTACTCTATCATACTTTCATATACCCTTAGAGTATAAGATAACACTGGCCTGGGCCTGTGGTTTCACTGTGTAGGAAGTTTTTGGTGAAGAAATCCATTTATCAATGCAGGTTGGCACCTTGTCTGTCACAGTTAAAGGTTAAGAGACTTGCCCAGAGTCACATAGTCAAGATGGGTCAGAGACAGGACTTCCTGCCTCCGAGGTCTGCTTTCCAGGCACCATCCCACACCACCCTACAATTCATTCATTAACAGTGCCTTGTAATTGGGTAGTGCTTTGCTATTTTTTAGCAGGAATTTTCTAATTATAAGTAGTAGTTTGAAGGAACAGAAGCAAGCAAAATAGGGAAAGAACATGAAACTGTTGAATCTGAGCCTGTTATTTATTTTAAGTGTTAGCAGTATAACAGTAGCATCTTAGATCCTCAATGCCTCCTTTCAGTCTCTTTCATTTGTATATAAAAAAGCAGCAAGGGAGCCAAGATGGCAGCTGGAAAGCAGGGACTTGCTTAAGCTCCCCCCGCCCAGGTCCCTCCAAACACCTATAAAAAAAACGGCTCTGAATAAATTCTAGAGCTGCAGAACCCACAAAATAGCAGAGGGAAGCAGGGCTCCAGCCCAGGACAGCCTGGATGGTCGCTGGGAAGGGTCTATTGCACAGAGCTGGGATGCGAGTGGAGCACAGCCCAGCGTGGGCCACACCAGCACCAACCAGACCGGGAGCTGGGCAGAACAAACCCTAGGGCCCTGAATCATTGAGCTGTGGCAGTTACCAGACTTCTCAACCCACAAACACCAAAGACAACAGAGAAGGTTAGTGGAAAAACTGCTAAATCCGAGTGAAAGGAGTTTGAGGTCGGCCACCACCCTGGGGGTGGCGGAGGTGGTGCAGCTCTGAGGCTGTGTCCACAGCTCCAGCTGCAGTTGCTTCCGGCCCCAGGTCCACCCTGTGGGAGGAATTAAGTGGCAGATCAGAGCAGGAGAGCAAAGTCTGCTTTGCCGTGCCTGGATCTGGGCCTCAATCCTAGTTGGAGGTTCTTGGGGGAGAAGGAGCGCTGGTGTGGCAGAGTTTGCTGTGTAGAAGTAGCTCTGAAAACAGAAGCACAGCCCCTCAACCTTGGGACAAAGTACTCTCTACTCTACAAGCAGTCATACCCCAATGAAAAACTCAAGGGTCAAGTGGTTGGCTGGGAACATGAACAGGCAATGAAAACGAACTCAGACTCAAACTCAGACTTTGGAATCTTTTTTTGGTGACAAAGAAGACCAAAACATACAGCCAGAAGATGTCAACAAAGCCAGAGAGCCTACATGAAAAGCCTCCAAGGAAAATATGAATTGGTCTCAGGCCATGGAAGAGCTCAAAAAGGATTTGGAAAAACAAGTCAGAGAAGTAGAGGAAAAATTGGGAAGAGAAATGAGAGTGATGCAAGAAAACCATGAAAAACAAGTCAATGACTTGCTAAAGGAGACCCAAAAAAATACTGAAGAAAGTAACACCTTAAAAAATAGACTAACTCAAATGGCAAAAGACCTCCAAAAAGCCAATGAGGAGAAGAATGCCTTGAAAGGCAGAATTAGCCAAATGGAAAAGGAGGTCCAGAAGACCACTGAAGAAAATATTACCTTAAAAATTAGATTGGAGCAAGTGGAACCTAGTGACTTTATGAGAAATCAAGATATTATAAAACAGAACCAAAGGAATGAAAAAATGGAAGACAATGTGAAATATCTCATTGGAAAAATCACTGAGCAGGAAAATAGATCCAGGAGAGATAACTGAAAAATTATTGGACTACCTGAAAGCCATGATCAAAAAAAGAGCCTAGACAGCATCTTTCAAGAAATTATCAAGAACTGCCCTGATATGCTAGAACCAGAGGGTAAAATAGAAACTGAAAGAACCCACCGATCACCTCTTGAAAAAAGAAAACTCCTAGAAATATTGTCGCCAAATTCCAGAGCTCCCGGATCAAAGAGAAAATACTGCGAGCCGCCAGAAAGACAATTTTAGTATTGTGGAAACACAATCAGGATAAGACAAGATCTAGCAGCTTCCACATTAAGGATCGAAGGGTTTGGAATATGATATTCCAGATGTCAATGGAGCTAGGATTAAAACCGAGAATCACCTACCCAGCAAAACTGAGTATAATACTCCAAGGCAAAATATGGATTTTCAATAAAATAGAGGACATTCAAGCTTTCTCAGTGAAAAGACCAGAGCTGAATAGAAAATCTGACTTTCAAACGCAAGAATGAAGAGAAGCATCAAAAGGTAAACAAGCAAGAGAAATCATAAGGGACTTACTAAAGTGGAACTGTTTTGCTTACATTCCTACATGGAAAGATGATGTGTGTAATTCATGAGACCTTTCTCAGTATCAGGGTAGCTGAAGGGAATATACATATATATAGACAGAGGGCTCAAGGTGAGTTGAATATGAAGGGATGAAATCTAAAAAAATAAAATCAAATTAAGGGATGAGAGAGGAATATATTGAGAGAGGGAGAAAAGGAGAGATAGAATGGGGTAAATTATCTCACATAAAAGTGGCAAGAAAAAGCAGTTCTGTTGGAAGGGAGGAGGGGGCAGGTGATGGGGAATGAATCAATCTTGCTCTCATCGGATTTGACTTGAAGAGGGAATAACACACACACTCAATTGGGTATCCTACCCCACATGACAGTAGGGGGAAGGGGATAAGAAAGGGGGGACAATAGAAAGGAGGGCAGATAGGGGGAGGCGGTAATCAAAAGCAGACACTTTTGAACAGGGACAGGGTCAAGGGAGAAAATTGAATAAAGGGGGACAGGATAGGATGGAGGGAAATATAGTTAGTCTTTCACAACATGAGTATAGTGGAAGGGTTTTACATAATGATACACATGTGACCTATGTTGAATTACTTGCCTTCTTAGGGAGGGTGGGTGGGGTAGAAAGAGGGGAGAGAATTTGGAACTCAAAGTTTTAAAAGCAGATGTTCAAAAAAAAGATGGGAAATAAGATATACAGGCAATGGGGCATAGAAATCTATCTTGCCCTACAAGAAAGTAAGGGAAAAGGGGATGGGGGGCAGTGGGAGAGGGGTGACAGAAGGGAGGGCTGACTGGAGAATGGGGCAATCAGAATATATGCCATCTTGGGGTGGGGGGGAGGGTAGAAATGGGGAGAAAATTTGTAACTCAAAATCTTGTGGAAATCAATGCTGAAAACTAAATATATTAAATAATTTTTTTAAAAAAAAGATTCTAGCCAATTAAGCTAACTGTTGATAAACTCATTAAAAACAAATTAATAACCCCTACAAGTAAAGGGATATCTTCACAGTGACAGACGGTGGAGATAACAGAAGTCACAGGAAAGGTCCATTTCAGAAAGTCTTAGGCCAGAAGGAATCCATTACTTTTCTAATTAGTCAAGGAAGACATCAAGGAAGAGGAATGATTTTATAACCTGAATAAAGAAAGAAGCCTTGGCAAGCTAGTGGTGTGCAAATGATTCCAGGCCTGGATTCAGGCAGGGCTTGGAGGGAAGTGTGGGAAGAACACAGAAGCCTGAGGCAAGAGAAGGGAGCAGGTTAGGACCTGAGAGGAAACAAAGGAAGTGAGCTGGCTCCAACTGGTGTGCACTGGGCTTTGAGAGCGTAAGGATCCTGGTGTGGAAGAGGGGAGCAGTAGTATGTTTTATCAGTCAGAGTATTAAAAGCATTCAATTCTGATACTTTGTTCCACGTCCACAGAAAGATTGGATGAAATGGGCTATCACTACTGAAAAAACCACTGCCATGTGTCCTGCTGTCTCTAAGTACAGCCCTTCCCAAAAGCCACTGCACTGAAAGTGAGCTAGAGACAAGGCGGATGGAGTCAAGATGGCCTGGGCCTAGTCCAAGAATGGAAAGGAAAGGAAGTGAAAAGAAAAAATTCACAGATTCTGGCCACACAACAACCAACAATATCACATTAATGAAGATGGTCCATGACCAGTTTTTTAAGACAACTCAAATGTGGAGCTCTTTGTCTGCACAAAGGAAGAGAAAGGCTCATCCCTCTTTCCCTTCCTTAGGGACTGTCTACACAGCAGGAGTCTACAAGGATGGGTGGTGGAGTAGAGCTTTTCAGCAGTGTAACAACACAGGATGAGATATGAAGATAAAATGAAATCATTACTGTGGTTAAATCAACCATTAATGGAAGTTCCATAGTCCTTGTCCTGGCTGCAATCAATACAGTGCTCTAGGAGGTGATAAGCAGCAAAGGTTCACTTGGACACAGCTCAGTAAGCACAGGCTGGCCGGCAGACGCAGCTTCTGTAATAAAAAAATCCCCTGGAGGGAAAGCAACACCTGAACCCAAAGCCCAGGCCTTGGGTCTCTCCAGAGAAAGCATCAGAAATGATAGATGCCTGGGGTTCCCGAGGAAAGTAAGGCTCTGTCTTGTGGCAGAACAGCCCACCCTGTGCAGTTATGTTTACCTACAAAAGAAGCTGTTGGGAAGATCCTTTCTCCTGTTTGCAGGATTGGCTTCAGACATTCTGACAAAACACCATTCCAGAAAGAGAGAACAAACAGGCCTGTTTGGGAGAAATTTTGAGATTGCTCTTTGAAAAGGATTTAGTTTGTTAAAACAAGAGGAGACACTAGAAAAACGCCCATTTTTCACATTGTATAAGCTATTGTTTTTGTGTTATCACATTTCTATCCTTAAAAATCAGAATGCTTCTTTAGCTAAAGAATTACCAATCTTCTGAAAACACAGTTCTCCTCAGAAAGAAATGAGATGGGATCAATTTAAAAGGACATGAGAAAAAGGCTAAACATATGCCAGCAAGGACGACTAACCAGAGGACTGTGAATGTGTCATCTCAGTTTAGTAATAATACTAGCTAGCATTTAGAGGGCACTTTACAAATATTATCTCTTTGATGCTCACAACCACCCTGGGAGGTAGGTGCTATTATTATCCTCATTATACAGATGGGGACAGGAAGGTAGACAGAAGTTAAGGGACTTGCCTAAGGTCACACAGCTAGTAAGCATTTGTACTCAGGTCTTTCTGACTCTAAGCCCAGCACTCTATGCACCTGGATTCCCTCCCTTGAATATCCTTGGATACATTCAAGCTGTCAAATACCTATTTATACCCAACTCTCAATCCGGTAAAGAGATCAAAGCTGTGTAGCTTGGAACACATTTCTTTCTTAATTTAAAAAAAAAAACAACTTTTTTTTTTCTTTGCCTGTATGCCTGAAGTAGGCGATGTCCTAATTCTAAAGATGAAAAGTACACCTCCCTTTTGCCCTGGAGGGTAACATGCTTCTCCAGGGAATCTTCATGAGAGAGCCGGGGTTAGCAGGCCACTTTATCAGTGGAAAATGAAAGAGACTTTAAGCAGCATATCCTTGGAAACAATGTGCATCAGTGGCAAAGGCCAGAACAAAGGCATGGCCTTTGGTTCCCAGTTCAGGGCTCTGTGTTAAGGCTGTGATGAAGGGCAGAGCCAGAGCCCAGGAGACCTCACTCTCACAAAGGCTAAGCCCCTCAGCTTCCCCGTAGCCATGCCCCCCGGCTGCGCTTCAGCTGCCCGGGAACTGGACAAACGTTGGCGGCTCTTGGACTTAATGATAACAATATTGATGATGACGATGATGATGAGTTAGCCATAACACACCAAATATCACTATCACTGACACTAATAACTCACATAGATGTATCTTGCTGTAAGCTTTACAAAGCGCTTTCCTCAGAACCCTAGGAGGTAGGCATCACACAGAGGACTGAGGCTTAGGGAGGATAAGTGGCTTACTTGTGATTACACAGCTACACTCTGGTATATGAGAGCCACGGCCCCAACGCCAACCTTCCATGCCAGTGCTTTCCCCTAGGCCTCACTAATGGAGGTCTACTTCTAAGGAGTCACAAGCTCTGGGTGTGAATCCTGGCTCTGCCACTTACTACCTGTGTGATTTGGGGCAATTCACTGTATCTCGACCTCTCTGAGACTCAATTCCTCATTTGGAAAAGGAGGAGATAGGAACAGGAGACCTTTAAAGCTCCTTCCGGCTCAGCATCTATGATCCTATAGTCCTAACTGCTATTTACTCGATGTGTGACCTTGGGCAAGTCACTGAACTTCTCTGGGCTTCAGTTCCCCCTTCTATAAAATGAAGAGAAGAGTCTTCACAGCTGTCTTTTGCACAGGGTTACTGTGAGGATCAAATGAAAAGTTACTTATTATCTATAAAATACCACAGAAATATGGCATGTTGGTAATATGTTGGTAATGATATCAGTAGTACAATATTAAATAGCTAATTGTAATAATAATTATTATTATCATACTCAATCTAAATCAGCAAAAGGTCAATACGTCCAACCGAATGCCAAGTGAGTCATTACTATTTCATAAACGTCAAGTGAACCCTAAAGGACCTAACTCACGATGACATCATTAAAAAAATGCAATAAAACAAAACCCAGAGCCTTCCAGAGAAGAGCCACTCCAAGGGGCCCCTTCAGAGGACAGTGTGCTGGGCTCTAGGGCCTTACCGAGCACCTCCCCAATTACAGGCCTCCTGGGAGCCACAGAAAGGAGTAGGTGGATAAATTCTAGCTAAGGACTAAAGCGGGTGAGGCTAGTCCTGGCACACCATTCCAGAGGATGGTTATGCAACTGCCAGGCTGCATATACCTGCCATAGTGAAAGGGTTTTAGGTTGTTTATAAAGGGTGGCAGCTGCTCAGTTAATGATCATTCTTTGACAATTTATGTGTCTTAACAGGGACATTCAAGAAACAGGAGACACTGTCCCTACAAGTCTTGAAGGAAGATATTAAAAAAACTGGTCTGCCCGGGCCCAAACAAAACCAAGTCCCTTCTCAAGGTTCCCTTTAGAAAAACCTCCTTCCCTTTCTTCCCATTAAGGCCTCCACTTTGATTTGGGGATGCACCTCAAATGCTCATGAAATAAATCACTCCTGTAGGAGTTCTGACAGTGAACTTTCCTCTGTTCAAGGGAGAGGGAAATACAGGGCCTCTCACCCTATAAAACATCCCACTTTGGAGTAGTTCTAATTCCACCAAGTATGTGTTAGTCAAACAAAGCCTCCCTTCAGCAGACCAACAGACAGCCGATGCATAAGAGTAAGGCTCTCGCCCCCACGAGCTGACAAGAACTCCGTCCAAAAGTTCCCTTAAAACAGGTTTTAACTTCAGCTTGCATCACACGAGCGACTGGAAAAAGACGGATGGAGGAGATCAGAGGAAAAGCAATTACTTTTCCTGGGCTTCCTCTGTCTGGATTCTAAGGAGATGAAGAGACAATTCCATCGCAGACTGAAATGCTATTTAAACATTCTTGAAAATGTGGTCTTGCTCTCTGAAAGAAGAACTGTCTACTGGAGCATCCTGTGACCTGGGAGTACTGGAGGGGGTGGGGGTGGGAGGGGAACACCAACATGCCTGCCCTGCCACTGTATAATTTTCAGACCAGATCGCCAAGAATTGTGAGCGTGTGTATGTGTGTGTGTGTGTGTGTGTGTGTGTGTGTGTGTGTGTGTGTGAGAGAGAGAGAGAGAGAGAGAGAGAGAGAGAGAGAGAGAGAGAGAGAGAGATCCGGAGGTTAAATATAAATATCTACCCGCTCTATATCTACAAAGCATGACACGATGTAAAAGCCTGATGAATCACCCAGTTTCTTTTTCACGTATTTAGAAACAAAGTACCAGAGACTCTCCCAAGTATGTTTAAGTTTCCAGCAGACTGGTGGTTAACAGGGACTGGTTGAGTGACAGCAAGCAGCAGAGTTCCCTTTTCCAAACAGTAGTAAAGGGGGCAGCCTGGGAACACCCAGACCCCAATCCAGTGCTAATCCACTTCAAAGACGCGTCACGCTTCACATGTATCCAGATCCGGTGCTTATTCTAAAGGATTTCCATTCTTTCATAGCTGAATTCATGGGCCCAGCATGGGACCCAACTGCTGCAAGCACTGTGCCCATTCCATTCCTCCAAAGGTCACACTGGCATGGACCCCATCCATGCCCCTAGCTCCAATGGTGGTTCTTCAGGGAGTGCAATTACTCAAACCAAAAATAAAAGCAATTAGGACTAAGAAGCAAGCTAACAGTTTAAGAAGCTGAAATGGGACACAACCCTAAGAAGATGCCTCTAAAAAGCACTCGGTCTACCTACCAGGGAAAAAGGTTAAAAAATAAATGGAAGAAGATAGCTCTGTAAAGGGAGAGGGAGAGATGAAAGACAATCTCATTACTGTCAGACTGGAATGGAAAAGACAGAAGTATAAATAGAACTGTAAATGCAAGACCCTCATTACCACCCGATTACTGGAATTCTTGGAGCAAGAAGCCGTTTCCTGAGAGCAACTAGAAAAGTAAAGAGAAACCTAAGAGAACAGGAAGTCCTTTAATCACATGTGGAGAACTGCGCTGAGTGCCCAAGTACCAAATGAACCAGTCTCTACCCGAAAGGAACATACAGTCTATTGGCTACGTTAAAAGGAGGAGGACAGAAGTTAGGATGGCCTAAGTAAGTGATCAATGGTATTAAAATATTATGGGACAGACACAGTAAATCTGTATTTTTTAAATAAGAAAGCATCAACTAAAGAAAGTCGAAGAAAATACACAACAGAACTGGGACTACTGGAAGAAGAAGTAATTCTAAAGGGAATCAAGAACCTTTCAGTCATTCCTTCAACAAACATTTAATAAATGCTTGTGTATCAGATACTGTGCTAGTAGTAGAGATAGCCAAAACAGCAAAATAATCCCAGCCCTCAAGGAACTTAATGGCTATGGAGGGAAGGGGTAGAGGAGAAATAATGAAGTTCGTGGATATTCTTCTATGACCATGATTCCTAAAAGAAAAACTTTTTTGTTTCGGATTTGTGATTGATTTCCTTTGTGAAGGGAATTCCCAGTGAGGAAAGTGGCTCCACTGATGCAGACTGATTTATAATCTCTGAGAGCCATTTGGCACCCTGAGAGGCGACTTGGTCAGGCCTACTCAGCCAACGAGCGCCAGGGGCACACAGACCTTGATCTTAGGGAGTCTTTGAGACTCCAAGGCCAAGCATCTACCCTGAATGTTAAGATGCATAAAATAAAACCTGACTGTACAGGAAATCATTCATGGATTATCACCTGGCCCTTCTGTCATCTGACTCCCCCCACCCCCCACACGCTCTTTTGCTGTCCTCCTGATCTGTGGAATTTGTGGATTCATTCAGTGTGAGCTTTTACCTCCTGGCTGAGGTAGTATGAGAACCAGAGGCTGGAACACATTTCAGAGATATCAGGAAAGGTCTCAACCACTTTTTCTGCGGTCAAAGGGTCTCATCCAGCAGTAGCGCAGAGAACAAGCAAGGGCAGAGGAGTTGTGTGATGCTAGGGACAGTGAGCTAGAGGAGTTCAGGCCATACTGCCACAGCCACAGACTATCCACACCTTTTGTCCTTGGAAACCACCTTGCCATGGGTGTCAATAGTGCAAAGATAACAAGAAGGCCCACCACGAGCCACCCCTCCTGCTGGAGACTCAAGCCATAGCCGCGGCTTCCTGACTGGGATAGCTCAGCACCAAGAAGGCAGCCCAGCCTATTGGTCATTTAGGGACTAAAGCCTCTGGGGGCAAGGGACAAGGAGAAGGAAGAATCCAAGGCTACTTACGTGCCTTCCATCCTGCCCCACGTTAGTCTGGCCTCTCACTACTGTTCGAATGTTGTCATCCAGCCTCCTGGCGGAAAAAAGAAAATGGTGAAATTCACAAAACAATCTCCATCTTGGGCAGACTGGAGTCAGAAGCATTCTGTAATTTATTGCATAGCTTCTTGCCTGCAGATTCCATGCTGCTGTTCCCCACCACCACGCCCCCAAAAAAGCCAAAGAATTTTAAAAAAAAGAAATAAGCACAAAGGACTGAGGGAGGTCCAGGCCATGGCAGTGACAGTGACAGCCTGGAGGCCAGGAGCCCACCGTGGCCATCTTGTCTTGTTTGTTTAAAAATGCTACATGTTTGGTCATAATTCTTCTCCACAACTTGACTAGTGCATAAAGTAATTCAATGCGAAGTTATACATGATAGTTATATGAGATTCCATGCCGTCTTGGGGAGGGAGGGGGGAGGGAGGGGAGAAAATCTGAAACTCAAAACTATGTAGAACCATGTGTGGTAAACTAAAAATAAATAAATAAATTTAAAAAAAAAAGAAACAGTTAATAAATATTTTATCTAATTCAAAAAAAAAAAAGCTACATGTGCTTCAGATTCAAACACAAATTAACAAAAACCAAAGGCCCAGTTCCTATTCTTTCCCACGCGGGCCG
Organism: Trichosurus vulpecula; assembly: GCF_011100635.1. Lineage (NCBI taxonomy): Eukaryota > Metazoa > Chordata > Mammalia > Diprotodontia > Phalangeridae > Trichosurus > Trichosurus vulpecula. The sequence continues at coordinate 33,280,565 of NC_050579.1, forward strand.
GTCTGCTGAGAGCTAAGAAGAACTAAGAAGAAAGACAATGGCACTTTATGGCAAGAAGACACATGATTTAAACAATTTGAGAGAAAAACTGGTCCTGAGGAGTCTGGCTAGCACGACAGCTTGAAGGAGGCCAAGATAGCCCAGAATCGACTGTTAATCATCCGGGCCCCAGGAATCCAGTGTGGATCTTTACAGTTAAGGCTTCCTCCCTGCTGTCGCTCAATGTCAGCCCTTCCACCGCATCTCACTGAATAACTTGTATGAAGAACTAATAAGTTATGGAGCAGGGATGAGAGGAGGCATGAAGGGGATCATCAAAGGCTTCCCTGTGTCTCTGTACACCTGCAGTGTGGTCTCCACTAATAATCTGCTGCCATAAGTCTGTGACACTCAACACTCCTCTGCAGGGGTGCTCTGGTATGCGGGAAAGAGTACTGAACTTGGAGGCAAGGGAAGCCTGGGTTCAAGTGCCACTCCTATCACTTACTAGCTGGGAGACTTTGAGCAAGTCACAATCTATCTGCCAACTTCTCCACCTGTAAATTGGGAATAATATTACCCACAACAGAGGTCTTGCAAGCAACAAATGAGATAATGTTCACAAAGTGTTTTGTAAACCTTAAAATACCAAATAAATGTCAGCTTTTGTTATTATTGTGAACCTACTCAAACTTACTAGTGGCATGGGTTACAAAGGCCCAGAGGGAGATGAGGGGAAAAAAAAAAATCATTCCCTAGACTCAAAATGAACACTGTCTTCATTGAAAATGTAAGTAAGGAAATAATAAACAACTTTAGCAAAGTTGCAGGATATAAAATAAACCCACATAAATCCTCAGCATTCCTATACATTACTGACAAAGCCCAACAGCAAGAGATAGAAAGAGAAATTCCATTCAAAGTTACTGAAGGCACTATAAAATATTTGGGAGTCTATTTGCCAAGACAAACCCAGGGCCTATATGAACATAACTATGAAACACTTTTCACGCGAATAAAATCAGATCTAAATAAATGGAGAAATATCACTTGCTCATGGTTAGGCCGAGCTAATATAATAAAAATGACAATTCTACCTAAATTAATCTATCTATTCAGTGCCATACCAATCGAACTACCAAAAAATTTTTTTACCGAGCTGGACAAAATAATAACAAAATTCATTTGGAAAAACAAGAGGTCTAGAGTATCTAGGATATTAATGAAAAGACATGCTAGAGATGGTGGTTTAGCCACACCAGATATTAAACTGTACTACAGAGCAGCAGTCATCAAAACTGCCTGGTACTGGTTAAGAAACAGGGGTGTGGATCAGTGGAATAGGATAGGTACACAAGTAGGTGAAATCAACAAGTTTAGCAATCTACTCTTTGATAAACCCAAAGAAGACAGTTTCTGGGCTAATAATTCACTATTTCACAAAAACTGTTGGGAAAATTGGAAAATGGTAGGGAAAAAACTGGGCATAGACCAATATCTTACACCATATACCAAAATAAAGTCAAAATGGGTTCATGATTTAGGAGTAAAAGTTGATACTCTAAATAATTTGGGAAAGCAAGGAATAGTTTACTTATCAGATTTGTGGAAAAGTAAAGAATTCATGACCCAACAAGAGATAGAGAGCATTACAAAATGCAAAATGGATAATTTTGATTATGTCAAATTGAAATGTTTTTGTACAAAAAAAGCCAATGCAACAAGAATTAGGAGGCAAGCAGAAAATTGGGAGAAAATCTTTGCAACTAGTATCCCTGATAAAGGCCTCATCTCTAAAATATACAGGGAGCTAAGCCAAATATATAGGAATACAAGCCATTCCCCAATTGAGAAATGGTCAAAGGATATGAACAGGCAGTTTTCAGAGGAAGAAATTAAAGCTATCTACAGGCATATGAAAAAATGCTCTGGATCGCTGCTGATTAGAGAAATGCAAATCAAAACAACTCTTAGATACCACATCTCTCCTGTCAGATTGGCTAAAATAACAAATCAGGAGAATGATAAATGCTGGAAAGGATGTGGGGAAATTGGAACATTGTTGCATTGCTGGTGGAGTTGTGAGCTGATCCAGCCATTTTGGAGGGCGGTGTGGAACTATGCCCAAAGGGCTATAGAAATGTTCATACCCTTTGACCCAGTAATACCACTTCTAGGGTTGTATCCCAAAGAAATCATGCAAGCGGGAAAAGGAACCATATGTACAAGAATATTTATAGCAGCTCTCTTTGTGGTAGCCAAGAATTGGAAAGCAAAGGGATGCCCATCAATTGGGGAATGGCTGAACAAGCTGTGGTATATGAAGGTGATGGAATACTATTGTGCCATAAGAAATGGGGATGATGCAGACTTCATAACAACCTGGAAAAACCTACACGACATAATGCAGAGTGAGCGGAGCAGAGCCAGGAGAACGTTGTGCACAGCCACAGATATGTGGATTCCGTGAGGACCAACCCTGACATACTGCGCTTCTTTCAGCAACCTAAAGGGGCAAGGACAATTCCAGGGGACTCACGATGGAGAATGCTATCTTCATTCAGAGAAAGAACTGCGAAGTTTGAATACAGACTGAGGCACACTACATGCTCGCCTTTTCTGCTTCTCTTTTGTTTTTGTTTTTGGGGTTTTTTTTTTCTTGTTTGTTTTGGTTTTTTTTTTTTTTTGGTTCTGTTTCTTCTTTCTCATGATTCATTCCATTGGTCAAAATTCTTCTCCACGACTTGACTAGAGCATAAATTAATTCAATGCGAAGTTATACATGACAGTTATATGAGACTTCATGCCGTCTTAGGGAGGGAGGGTGGAGGGAGGGGAGAAAAACTGGAACTCAAAACTATGTAGAACCGTGTGTGGTAAACTAAAAATAAATAAAACACCTTTAAAAAAAAAAAAAAAAAAAAAGAAAATGTAAGTAAGCCGAGAATGGGAGGCCCAGTGCCAACCTCATCAGCTAGGCCACTTCCCGGGCAGGAAGAAGGGCAAGGCCAGTCAGTTCTCTCCAGCCATTTGGCCCAGAAATGCCATGGCTACTGCTAGGCACATACCCCAAGGAGGTCAATAATCAAAAGAAAGGTCTCATACATAACACAATAGTGACAGCAGCCCTTTTTGTACTGTCAAAGACCTGGAAGAAGGCACGTACCCATCAATGGGGAATGGCTAAGCCAACTGTGCACATCATAGGGGAGAGGTCTGTGATTTCACTGCTGTAAGCAACTCCCGATGAACAAATTCCCATCGCCAATGCAGCTGAGGAGTAACTTCTCTGTAATTTATAACCTTGGAGAGCTGTCAAACTCCATTATGGAGCAGCGGATTAAAATGAAATTCGGCAATGTTTAACAAAATAAGTTAAAATACAACATAGATAAAGCCAACTTGTGGTTTTCTAAATCAATATGCAGCCCCCAGTTTTTGTTTCGGTTTGATACCACCAGCCTAAGCCCTGGGAAGTTACATAGCCTGTCCAGCGTCACAAGGCCAGTATGTGTCGAAAATAAGACTCAAAACCGAGTCTTCCTGACTCCAAAGCCCCCTTTTTTCACTACATTACACTGCCTCTCATGGCACATGTGTATAATGAAATCTATGACACTATATAGCATAATGAAATGATGCTGTGATGAACACAGAGAAGATTAAGACAACTTATATGAATTGGTGCAGGGTGAAGAAAGCAGAACTCAGAAAAAAGATACACATAACTACAATAATGGAAACATCAAAATGAACAAAACTGGATGCTGAGAAATTAAAAAGATTAAGCTTGGTCCCAAAGAAAGACATGAGAATGTACTGCCCTTCCTTCTTAGGGGAGGTGTGGGGTGGGGGCGAGGGATTAGAAGGGGAATGACTGGGGCGGGGAGGTGGGGGGGCCAACCACGAGTGTGGAATATTGCCCAGAAAGCTCAATTTAGTTGGTGAGTTGGTTAGTTTTGCTGAACGTTTTTTTTATTCTTTGGTAGAAGGAAAAGCTCTCTGGGAGAGGAAAAGGGGAAGGAAACATCAGGAAACAAATGATGCAAAAACAAATGATGTCCATGAAATTTGATTTTTAATAAAATTAAAATAATTCATAATACTAAGTTGGTTTCCCCTTGACGCCTCCCTGGAGAGTTCTGAAGCCCACATTCCCCAATGGTCATCTGGTGTATATGTTAGGGCCCAAGCACAGCTCTATTTTACTAAGTCTAAAGAAAGCCCAATGCAGGTTGGTCTGCTCACAGGGAAAAAAAAAGCTGTATCATTTATTACAAAATCCAGCAGAACTGCTTTTGCTTTTCTTTGGTTATCCATGTTTGGGGCTAGCCTTGCTACTGCTCCCTCCTCCTTGTACGACTAATTGAGACTAATTGAGAGAATCCTACGGATGAAAGTGAGGTGTTTAAAAAAACAATCCAGATAAAACTTGAGATTTCAAAGTTCCTTCTGGCTAAGCACTATCTAGAAGATAACAGCTGAACCAACACATGCTTTGGCCTGCATGCAACTTATGGAGACAAGGCAAATGCTGGGTTACATACCTTATTTTCAATCGAATTTTGTTCACGACTTCATCTATGTTTGCCAGAGACTAAAGAGGGAAAAAAGAGAGAGTCAGTCTAGCTGTTATTTCAGTTAATAGAATTTCCTTTCCTTGGAAAATCACAGGCTGCATTTGTGAGCCCTTTAAATGAAGACTAACAGCATTGACTACCTTATAAATGAAACCGGTCCCCTCTTCCAGCCTCAGGACTATAGATGACAGAAAATTTGAGGAAATGCTGCCCTCTCGTGGAAAAAGGTGAAATCTCAACGTTACAGTGTGGAAGAAAACACAGAAAGAGGTGAAGGAAATCACCAAAAGCTCCTAACCTAATGACTTTCTGAAATCCATGGGCAGCTTTAGCCAAGAACATATAATGCAATGAGATGAACTCCTCCTATTGGGGAGGCCAAAGTTATTGTACTTCAGCAGAAATGCATATGGAATATTACCCCTGGGGGTCAGGAGACCTGGCCCTAGTTCCATCCTTTACTTAATTCTGGGCAGGTTACTTCACTGCTCTGGGCCTCAGTGCCCTCATCTGTCAGATGAAGCAGGTAAAAGGGGCAAGAATGCCTAGTAGTGTCTGGGGACCGCTGAACAAATGCCCTGCTAGAGGGCACTGCTGCCCAAACTCAGGTCAAGAACCAAACTGCTGACACACGAGCTCTCCAGCGAGATCTTGAAGGATTCTAAATTCTGCATCAAAATGTTCAGAGGGACTGAACACACTTGTCAATTCTCCACCCAAGACATCCCTGGTAGAGAGAGAGAAGAGATTCCTGTTCAGGTAGGACTAGACTCGACGACCTCTGAAATCCCTGCACCTCTGTGGTTCTGCGATTCCTTCCTGAACCTTCCCACTGCCAGTACCTTGACTCAGGCCAACTCTGACTCTCCCCCAGGTTACTACAAAGGCCTACAAACCAGTGACCCTGCCTGAATTCTCTTCACTTCCTGTCCATCTTATGCATTCTTGCTCAACTGGTCCCTCTGAAAGACAGGTATGATGCCATCCCACAACGACTTACAAGACATGCTGTTTTAGGGCCCTCCATAAGCCGAGGGTTGCAGGATCAGATTTAGAGCCAGAAAGGACCTCACAGGTCATCTAGGCCAATCTTGCTGAAAGTCTCCACAAGTCCCCAGTAAGGTGCAAGCAAGCACACCTTTCAAGTGACTGTGGCAGTAAATGAGTGAGAACCTTGGCCATAACCTTGAGCCTGAAATACCAGGCACTACCCTGAACCGTCAAGGCACTGTGGTGGCCTGGCCCCTGGCATCTGTGAAGCGTTGATCATTTTTCCTTCCCCCTATATCTGCAGCACTTTATCAGTGGTGAAATGAAAACACAGGAACATTAGGCAACTTCTCCAAGGTTACAATTGGGGACACAGTCAAGATTCAACTCTCCAAGGTCACGATCAAGATTAAAACCAACCAGCCCTACTTCTGATCCTCCATCCACTGCAGCCTGCATCACAAACTCACTAGAGGCTTCAAAGGCCACTGGCCAGCATCTAGGGATCAGAGGAGCTAAGTGTTGCCAGTTCACTTTTGAAAACTTCTAGAATGTTCTACATTCTCCTTGGTAGTTATCTTCAGAGTTTAGAAAGAAAAAAAGTCTTGCTTATATTGGAAAAGCAGCAAGTGCAGAGGCCCTAGTGTTGGCTTTGGAGTTCAAGGATTTGAATTCTGACTTTGTCTCTTACTGCCTGGGTAACCTTGAACAAGCAATGTCATCTCTCTTCAAATAACCCTTTTAAAGAATTACCAGGTGGGAAAGGCCCCTCCTTACTCCAACTCACACCTCTTTCTTCAAACAGGTTTCATTCTTTATTCAAGTCAGATGCTCCCTAAATTCTCCCAGGCAGATAAGATCCTGTCATTCATTTTTTTTAAAGCACCTTCCTCTCCCCATAATACACTCTCACTCTTCCAATGTTACTAAACCACACCTCAGTCTGCTCTCTTCCCAGTTCAAAACCCTCTAGCTCATAGCCAAGGAATATCTGCGTGCCCTGGGGCACACACAACAGCTCCAGTTTCCAAACTTTGCCTGCGAAGCTTCTAACAACAAACACTGACCCTAAAGGAAGCTGAGCAAGCCATGGCACTGTTTAATCTGTTCTCTCTTCATCGAGGTTTCCTGGAAATTGATGTTAACAGTGACCTTCGGGCATATCATCTATGCTACTATAATGCTGGGGCTAGCTGGAGGAGACACCCCTCCTCACTCTGGGAGCTTCTGAATGACAGAGAGGATCACCTATTCCCACGGGTATGATCAGATGTGATCCTAGTATTACTAACGGCACCTCGGGAGGTTCTACTGTATCCATCTCTAGTTGACACAGACCCGTGCACCTTGGGTCAACAGGTTAGAGAGCAGAGAAAAGGGGGCGTGGAATGCATGGTCAGTATCAGGTTCTGTCTCCAGTTCTAAGTTCTTTTTTGGTTTCAGAGGAACCTTGGGCTGGGTGTGGAGAGACTAACTCCCAAACCTCTCTGACAGAATCAGACCAAAGCACTGACTCCTACCAGAACCATCTTCTCTTAGTTTCCAAGTCCAACAGCCTCCTCTCACCATTCCTGACCTTTCTGCAGCTACAGACACCGAGGACCCCGCCTCCCTTCAGAAGCCTTTTTCCTTCAGTGCCTATAACAGCTCTTCTCAGGCTCCTTTATGGGATTCTCCGCCATGATCTGGCCCCTTGGCACATGTGTACCAGGGGCCCTCTCCTCTTCTTTCCACACATTCTCTCATCTGCTCCCATGGGTACTGATACCAGAAGACCGTCAAGCTACATGGCCAGGCCACACCTCTCTCCTAAGCCTCAACGACCACCAGTTGCCCATCACCATATGTACAGCCCATTGGCATATCAGACAAGCCCAAAATGGAATTCGTTTTCTTTCAGCCCAAACCCATCCCTCCTCCTAACTTCTCTGCTGCTGGACATCAAGAACAAAGTTCTCAGGGCAAGAAGGCCTAGTTTGGAATCCCGCCTGGGATATCTGGTGCTGGGTGAGGCTGAGTAAGTCACAACTTCTCTGGGTCCTGATCTGTAAACTGGGAACCAGGGTCATTGGGGTGATCTCTGCATTTATAAACCTTGAAGAACTATATGGATATCAGGAATTGTTTTTATTGCTGTTAAAGGCACCACCATTCTCTTAGTCACTCAGGTTACACCCCCAGAATCAATCTTTACTCTTTCCCGCCTCTCTCTCCCCAAAATCAATCAGCGATTAAGTCTTGTCAATTCTCCCCCTGCAGTATCTCTTACATCCTTTCCTTCCTCTCCCAGAGGTTCCCAAAGTGGGTGATACTGCCCCCGGAGGTACTGGAAGGATCCAGGTGCTAGCAGTCCCAGGTGCAATTGGGGAGTGTTGAAAAATAAGGAGGCACTGGAAGCATAAGAAAAAAAAATTTTGAAAAACCATTCGTACAAGCTTCTTCTGTTGTATAACAGAGTTAAAGTTGTAGCGATTACATTATTTTCCAAATAAACCCACAAAATGCAAGTTATAACCAATCAGTGGTCAAGTCCACTGACAGGAAGACTTGCTTAACAGGTGAGTGTTGGCAGGCAAGCGTGTTGTGAATCATCAGGAAGTCCAGAATGCATTAGCAGGAATATGTTTGTGTAATGACTCATTTACAACGATTACTATACAATTACATGATGCGATATTGCATCATATGTATTTCAATGCAGGAAAAACACCACAAATTTATAATAAATTATTAAATTTAAGATGCATCATTTAAAAAAATTGTTTTTGAAATGATGCAAATTTAAAAAAAAAATTAAAAGGTTAAAGAAAGTAGATTTCCAGGAAGGTGCTGAATATTTTTTTAAAGGGGCAGTAGACCACATAAGTTGGGGAACCTCTGGCCATACCACCCTAGTTCAGGCCCTCTTCACCTCCAGTCTCCCTGCCTCTTATTTCTTCCCTCTCCAATTCATCCTCCACAGTTCTGCCATTGTCATTCCACCCACTCAAGAATACTCAGTGGCTCCCTATTGCCTATAGGATAAAATACAAAAGATGTTATTTGACACCTAAAACCCTCCCCAAAATGCCTTACCTCTCCATAACAGCTTCAAATTACTCTCCCATTATTCCTCCTTTTGTGTTCTACATTCCTGACAAACTGGCCTTGCTTCCTTTAAGGTTCAGCTCAGAGGCCAGATCTTACCCCAAGGCCTTTCTTCAGTGCCCTCACTTATCAGTGCTCTCCTCTATCTCCCCCCCCCCACCCCCCCGCCATATTATGGAACCTTGACTTCTCTGTGTACATTTTGTATCCACTTGATAAAACATGTTTTTTTTTTCCTGTATGTTCTTCATGCCCAGTACACTGCCTAGAGAAAGGTTTTAAAAAATGCCTGCCGATCTGAGGTACTGCCTCATACCTATCAGATTGACTAATAGAAAAGGAAAATGACAAATGCTGGAAGGGATGTGGGAAAATTGACACTAATGCACTATTGGTGGAGTTGTGAACTGATTCAACTATTATGCAGAACAACTGGGAACTCTGCCTAAAGGGCTATAAAACCATGCGCACCCTCTGACCCAGCAATACTAGGTCTACATCCCAAAAAAGATAAAAAAAAACAAAAAGGAAAAGGACCTATATGTACAAAAATATTTACAGCAGCTCTTTTTGTGGTGGCAAAGAATTGGAAATTCAGGGGATGTCCATCAATTGGGGAACGGCTGAACAAACTATGTTATATGACTGGGATGGAATACTGTTGTGCTGTAAGAAATGGTGAGCTGGATGCTCTCAGGAAAACCTGGAAAGACTTACATGAACTGATGCAAAGTGAAATGAGCAGAACCAGGAGAACACCGTACACGGTAACAGCAATACTGTAAGATGATCAGCTGGGAATGACTGAGCTATTCTCAACCGTATACTGATCCAAGACAACTCCAAAGGACCTGTGATGAAAAAATGCTATCCATCCCCAGAGAAAGAACTGATAGAGTCTAACTACAGATCTAAAGCATACTTTTTCAAACTTGATTTTTCTTTTTTTTAATTTTATTTTGGTCTGTTTTCTTTTTCAACATGACTAATATGGAAATACATTTTGCATGACTACACACATATAACTTATACATGAATGTTGAAAATTGTTTTTACATGTAATTGAAGGAAAATACAATACCAAATAAAAAAATTAATTTAAAAAATGTCTGTTGCATGATGGTGACTAGTACAATGTCAAAAGGCAGTGGGCTTCCATTCAGAGCTACTAGAGCAATACGGCCCTAAACGGGAGGGCACTTGGTGCCTAATGATCTTTGTATCTCCCTCAACTCCAAGCACCATCCAAAACATGAGAGACCCTTCAGCCTCTGGTGAATGAATGTTAAGCAAATCCAGGCTGAGGCCAGACAAAGCATCAGACAGGAGGCTGCCCCCACCAGGCAGGGTCACAGGGGAAATGCCCCACCTTCCCCTGGATTAGGTCACCTGCCTAAGCCCCAGACTCCAGCATTAATGTGCCAACTAGATATCAGAGAGGATAATGGGAGAAAAACAGAGGCCTGTGCTCTTTGGTCCCTCCCCTCTGATATCACTTAATAGGCACTCCTGTCCACATTAGGCTTTGAAATTTACAGAGAGTTTCCTACAACAACCCTGGGGGGCAGGGAACAGAAGGGCTATCGTTCCTTACGTTTTATGGACAAGGTACTGGGGCTCAGAGGCCCCAAGGGTCCCCCAGCTAGGAAGCATCAGAGCCAGGCTCTGAGCCCCCAGAACCTCATCCTTACCCTCATTACACGAGTTTTCCAGCAGAGCACATTGGGAGATGCCAAGATGAAAAGGCCATGGTGCCTGCAATTCTCTAGGAGGTCCTTACTCTCTTGGAGCATTGAAGGCATATGGGAGGAGGGGGGATGAGCTCCCTGTCAATGAAGGTCTTCCGGCAAAAGCTAGATAACTAAGGACCGCTCGGTACGATTCTTTTTTAGACTGAGTGGCCTCTGAGGTCCCTGCCACAGATGACATTCTGGGAAATGTGTTGTTTCCATGGGCAAACACTACAGGCTTCCAGGCTCCCAGATCTAGAGTAGGAAGGGCTAATTCATGGGCAAAGGGACCTGTCAAGACCACACAGGCATTACGTGGATCATTGGTCTAGGCTGCAAGTGGGGGGAGAGAGAATCTGTGGCCCTCTAGGTCTTCAAGTGTGGCCCCTCTGACTGAATCCAAACTTCACAGAACAGATCCCCTTAATAAAAGGATTTGTTCTATAAAACTCAACGATTCCTCTGACCTTCTGCTGGGCCAATGCTCAGCCCTGGGCCACCACTTCCAGGTGTCTTGTCTGCCAAACGATGGCGACCTTCTAGTCTGCTGTTCTTAAGGCAGAAAGAACAGGAGGCTCGCAAGGCAGATCCGGTCACAGCTGTGTGACCTTGGACAGGACACCTCATTTCTGTGGGCCTCGGTTTCCTCATCAGAACAAAGGGAACAATGACGGCATTGCCCATGGTGCTGGGTGGGTGTGAGAATCAGGAGGTGATGACAGGGGTGGGTAAAATACTACGTGTGATTGCTCTGCTTTCCCGGGCTGGGTGGGGTGTATCTACTGAAGACTCAGAAAACCCTAAGAGGAAGTTAAAGAAAAACAGAGTTCATTTCACCTTCCACTAAGCCCACACCCAGCAGGACCCTGTCAAGTGCCTGCTTTCTTAAAGGAGACGTGGGAAGGGCCGACAGAGAGCAGGCCTAGAAATTAGGAAAATCTGGGATTGAGTCCTGTCTAGAATGCTGCACCTGGAGCCAGGTACACCCAATTTCAAATGCTTACTAGCTGCGTGACCCTGGCCAAGTCATTTGACCTCGCCTGCCTCAGTTTCCTCATCTCAAAATAAAGATAATAACAGCACTTACCTTCCAGAGTTGAGGATCAAGTGACATATTTGCAAAGCACTCTGCAGACCTAGAAGCTTGATAAAGCTAGCTATTATTACTATTATCATGATTATTATTATGAGCAATGGATTCTTCAGTAAATTATTTAATCTCTCAGTGCCCTGTGGTACTTTCTAAGGCTCTAAGGTGCACAACAGCTGCTGCTATCTTTCAGTGGAAGGAGTTTCCTCATTAGGAGTTCCTTGCGCTGATGAAATCCTGGGTATGGTTAAAAACCACCACCACCACCCCGGCACCAAACCCAGGTCAGCACCTAGCACAAACAGGCAGAGGGAAGAGACCTCCTGCTGGTTAGGAAGGGAGCAGGGACAGGCTGAAGTAAGAATTTTGTGAAATCAGAAAGCTAGAAGGTTCTCACACTGACTCATCCCAGACAACTAAGGATGTATTCTGTTGTTTCAATGCCTCTTGGAAAGGAGTTACATCCCAACTTCCAAGTCGTCCCTTGACCTAGGAAATTCTACCTTGTGTGTCACCTAAATGCTCAATGCCCCTGCTCTTGGCCCCTGACCCCAGTGCTCTTTTCCCTCAATCAACAATTAGCTGAACTCCCTGCCCCCAACTTGGCATGAATAACCCCAGCAATTCATTAATCGACAGTGGAGATCTCAGTGCAGAGGATATGATTTCAGAGAAGATGTCTATATAATAAAAATATTTCCATGTTCCAGAATAAGGTGACCATGTAGGCCCAACTACAAATTCCCTATAATGAATAGCATCACACTGTAACATTTTCCCTGGTTCCTGTCCACGGACCTGTTACTCGCCAGGATGGAAATGTCTCCTGCTAGGGCATCTGCCCAGCAGACGAGAAGCAGGTGGGGAAGGGGAAGCAGAGCAAGCCTATGGCCAGACTTTCCAAGCCAGCCCCATTCACCGGCCATCGAGTCAAGTCAGCAAACTTTTATTAAGGGCTCAGTGCTAAGGCATGGGGATGAGAAGAAGATGTATGGCGGATAAATTGGATTTTGCAAACTGACTGCATCAATCCATAATTACAGAGAGAAGGCAGTAAGGAAGACCAAGACAGGCAGTAGGTCATTTTTGATTCTGCCTCCCACTCTATCCCCATCACATCTGCAAGAAAGCCCACCTTACTACCAAACCAGCCTACAAAATAAAGCACACCAAGGAAGAACGGAAGTTTGGAGGAAAAAGGGGAGGGACACTGGCATATGGCACCTCCTTCCTCACTTTCACTCACATATACCTTTGCACTTCACAAATTCACCGCTGAGTCTAGGTGATTCTTAAAGTCTAGTCACTGTGATTTCAAGCAATTTGTTCATTAGAACAAAATTCTACAGCAATTCAGCAAATCTGTGGCTGTTCTACAAAGCTGATAATAATGGGTTTGACCTGCCTTTAATTCTCATTCGTGAATCACCCTTCCCTACTCCAAGGGGTCACCATAGTGGCTAAGGAGAAAGGCAATCACAAACCTTTGTATGGGAAGGCAATCTACTGCCATGAATGAAATTTAAAAAACTAAACTTACTTGTTCTGTCGGGAAAAGGGTATTGATGTATTCCACAGCATTGAAATCTGCTCGGTCCAGAGGATCCTGGCTTGGAAACACCTAAGGAAAAAGTGGGGTAGAAGAGGGAGGGAGAAAGAGAGAGAGAGATTCTCATTAATCACCATTTGTGGTTTCAAAAATCAGAGCATATAGGAGCTGTTCTGATGGAACTAGGAATGCTGCCTGTTGAGTTTGGTATAAACACGCAAAGGGTCTTGGGAGCATGTTCTGGTGATACCTTAATAAACTATGAAGTACAGCCATGGTATCAGCACCATCATGCCCAAGGTTCCCTGGTGGCATTACTGATTCTATCCTTTCCAGTGGTGTCAGCCCCAGCTCCAGCACAGGGAGCAGCTGCAGCCCCACTATAGGTGATTAATCCTGCTGCCTCAGCACCTTTGTCCTGTGGGACCTGCTTTCCCCACAGGGCTCTCTTGGTTGTCCCCAGTTAAGCCTTGTGGCTTTCCTCTAAATCAGGGGTTCTTAACCATTTTTGTATCATCGATGTCTTTGATGATCTGGTGAAGTCTATGGCCCTTTTCTCAGTTTAATGTTTTTAAATGCATAAAAAAAATAAGAGCACACAACTGATAGGAGGTACCAGATCCGATGGCCTTGTTATCCCAACACTCCCTAAACACATTATGGCATTTGACCCTGTTGACTGGGCCTCCTAACTAATACCGAATCCTCTCTTGGATTCCAAAAACCCTTCTCCTACTTTTCTTCCTGCATCCCTATCACTCCTTCTCTGCTCCTTCACTAGGCTCTTTTGTTTCGTTCTGCATCCCTAGCACTCAGCTCATTGCTTGGCACATGGTGGGCACTTAAGAAATGTTTCTTGTTTGACTAGCTTGTCACTCTCTTCCAGACCCCTGCCAATGGGGGATCCCCAAAGTCTCACCCTCATCTCTCTTCTCTCCATAACTGTCCCTCGGCCATTTCATTCAATTCTGACCTTAAACTACTAGCACCAATCAAATGGCTCCCAAACCTATCTCCCCCACCTGCGTTCCCAGCTCTAGATCCACATCTCTAATTACATACAAGATACTTATTTACAACTGCATGGCCCTGCAGAACCTCCAACTCATCATACTAAACTGAGCGTATCATCTTCTGCCCTAAATTTCTCCCTTTTGCCATTATATCTGCCAGTGTCACCATCATTCATCCCATCTTCCAAGTTGGAAAAGTGACTTTTCTCCTGTGTCCTTACATTCAGTCAGTTACCAAGTATCATCAAGTCTACTTCCATGATCCAAGAAGGCACCAGCCCTCCCCTTGCAAAGGTGGGGGCCTCTGAGTGGGACATGCTGCATATTCAGGCTCTTTTGATGTGTTGGTTAGTTGGGTCAAACTTTTCCTTTTTTATTCTTTGCTATAAAGGATGGCCCTCTAGAGGAAGAGGGAATGGAGAATCCACTGGGAAACAGAGGTGATGTAATAACGAAAAGGTAGCAAAAAAATTGTATTTTTAAAGTCAGCCTCTACAATTCCCCATGTTCCTTGCCGTCCTCTTTATTTCCACGGCATCACCCAAGTACAAACCTCCATTACCATCTACCTGGACTACTGCAAGGGCAGCTTTTCTGAGCTCTATCCTCCCCCCACTCTCTTCATCCATCCTTCTTGCATCTTCCAGGCTAACCTTCCCAGGCCGCAGATCTGATCACATCATCCTTCTGCTCAATACCCTTCGGAGCAAAGTTCCCATGTTTTGAGCCTGGCATTTAAGGGCCTCCACAATCCAACCTCTCTCGTGTTCTCTCATGCTAAATCCCCCCCCCCAATCTGGCCCCAGCCCAACTGCTCCCAGTGCACACCCTGCCCTGCCCTACTTTTCTACCTCTGGTCACACTGTTTCCTAGTCCAGAATGCCTTCCTCTCCCCACCTGCTAAATTTCTCACTATTCTTTGAAGTCCCACGGGATGTCACTACCTCTATGAAATCTTTCCTAACTCCGACTGATCAATAACAAGCTTGTGTATGTGTTCTTCTTATGCATTCATCAGGCATTATTTAGTATCAGTTATCTGAGTCTGAGTCAGCCTGCCCCAGAGACTCTATTCTAAACCTCAATGCTCAACCAGAACCTAGGACAGTGCTCTGCACACAGGAGATACTTAGTGAATGTTTACTGAAAGTGAATCTGAAAAATGAGAGATCCATAAATTTCAGTGTCAGTCTCATGCTAAGCCAGAGCTTGGTGATAATCATCAGAATAAGTATATGGTCTTCTAATAGCAGTACGTGTATGTGTGTGTGGATAGACAAATAATAGATTGGCAGATAAATAGGTAATCTGAGCAAGAGCATAATCTACCATATCTTATGGATTTGTGAGTAACAGTTCTTAAATGATTTCTGCTCTTCTGAACTTGTCTAGCAATCAAGAGATGACATTCAGACAGCATCCTGTTAAAAAACAGTAAGGCACCCTGGTGAAAAACACCACTGCCTCATGTGACTGTAGAATATGTCAAATGATGGATTCAGAAAACAGTCAGCTGTTCCCTTGGGTTAACTACATTTTACCACTGTGACTTGAAATCCAGAGATCTAAGTGTAGGGAGTACACAGTCACCCCCAAGCAACCTCCCTTAGCATTTCCGGTGCCAAAAAATCCAATCTGTCTTCTGAGAGATGAAACATCCAAAGGCATTTGGAAGCTCTTAGAGATCAAATTTTGTTTTGTTTTTAGAGTAAGACTGGCACAAATGTTATTTCTTGTTGTTAAATGTATAGCATTCTGACCTATAATTACAAGCTATTAATTCCCCATTCCTTCTCACATATGTCTCTTCCCTAAAACAACACAAACCATTAAGCGGAATCTTTGCAATACATCACTGCAGTCATGACTTGAGAAATGCCATCCTTGCTGCATGGGGCAAGAACATGCCCCAGGTCATCCTGATTTCAGGATGCATGCCTATTTAAACACACAATGAACTTATGTGTGACATTTCAATTTGTTCCCAAGAAAGAGTAAAATGCACTTTCCTGAAAACTCTCTCATTTACAAGACCATCTATCAAACAACTACTAAGGGAACGGTTTTATTTCTTCCCTTCCAGCCTATGGGACCCTAGTGAGAGGTCCAGCCCTTTCAGAAAGGCATCGATGATATAATGAATAAATTTCTAGCTAGCATAGAACTGAGAATAACTAACAATTCAGAAGTGAGCCAAATCCAATAAGATAAATTTTAATAGAAGCGTGTAAAGTGCTAACTTGGGCTCCAAAATTCACCTCAAAAGTACAAGACAGATGAGGCAATGGTGAGAGAGCAGCATGTATCAGAGAGGCAGTATGATCCGGGGGGAAGCACTAGCTCTGGAGTGTGAGGACTTGGGTTGAAATCCTACATTTGCTACTTACTAAGTAATCTTGAACAAGTCATTTAATTTCTCTGGGCCTCAGTTTCCCTCATCAGTAAAATATGGGGGTAAGACCACATGGCATTCCAGCTCTAGATCTATGATTCTACATATTAGAAAGAACTGGATGCTTACATGAATAAAATAGAGAAAGAAGAGATCAATGAATTGGGCATGCAACTAAAAAAGCTAGAAAAAGAATAAATTAAAAATTCCCAATACCAAATTAGAAATTCTGAAAACCAAAGGAGAGATTAATTAAATTGATATTAAGAAAACTATTGAGCTAATAAATAAAACTAAGAGCTGGTTTTATGAAAAAAACCAATAAAATAGATAAATCTTTGGTTAATCTGATTCTAAAACAAGAAAGAAGAAAACCAAATTACCAGCAACAAAAATGAAAAGGGTAAATTCACTATCAATGAAGAGGAAACCAAAGCAATGATTAGGAGCTATTTTGCCCAACTGTATGTCAATAAATTTGACAATCTTAGAGAAATGGATGAATATTTACAAAAATATAAATTGCCCAGATTAAGGGAAGAAGAAATAAAATCCTTAAATGTTTCTCTTTCAGAAAAAGAAATCAAACAGGCCATCAATGAATTCCCCAAGAAATAATCTCCAGGGCCAGAAAGATTCACAATTGAATTCTATCAAACATTTAAAGAACAATTAATTGCAATGCTATATAAACTATTTGGGAAAATAAGCAAAGAAGGAGTCCTACCAAATTCTTTTTATGATACAAATATGGTGCCGATACCTAAACCAGGAAGAGCCAAAACAGAGAAAGAAAATTAGACCAATTTCCCTAATGGCTATAGATGCAAAAATTGTAAATAAAATATTAGCAAAGAGATTACATCAACTTATCTCTAGGATAATAAACTATGACCAGGTAGGATTTATACCAGGAATGCAGGACTGGTTCAATATTAGGAAAACTATCAGCATAACTGACCATCTCAACAACAAAACTAACAGAAATCATATGATTATCTCAATAGATGCAGAAAAAGCATTTGCCAAAATACAACATCCATTCCTATTAAAAACACTAGAGAGCATAGGAATAAATGGAGTCTTCCTTAAAATGATAGGCACATCTATCTAAAATCATCAGCAAGGATTACAGGTAATAGGGATAAACTAGAAGCATTTCCAATAAGATGGGGGAGGGGGGAAAGTGTGAAACAAGGATATCCATTATCACCACTGTTATTCAATATTGTACTAGAAACATTAGCTTTAGCAATAAGAAAAAAAAATTGAAGGAATTAGAATAAGCAAAGAAACAAAGCTATCACTCTTTGCAGATGATATAATGGTATACTTAGATAATCCTAGAGAATCGTTGCAGGATATGAAATAAACCCACATAAATCATCAGCATTTCTAGATATTACTAACAAAGCCCAACAGCAAGAGATAAAAAGAGAAATTCCATTTAAAGTTACTGTAGACATTATAAAATATTTGGGAGCCTACCTGCGAAAACAAACCCAGGAACTATATGAACACAATTACAAAACACTTTCCACACAAAGTCAGATCTAAATAACTGGAAAAATATCAGTTGTTCATGGGTAGGCAGAGCTAATATAATAAAAACTATAATTTTACCTAAATTAAATTACTTATTCAGTGCCATACCAATCAAACTACCAAAAAATTATTTTATAGAGCTAGAAAAAACAATAACAAAATTCACCTGAAAGAACAAAAGGTCCACAATATCAAGGGAATTAATGAAAAGAAATACAAGGGAAGGTGGCCTAGCCATGCCACATATTAAACTGTATTATAAAGCAGCAATTATCAAAACTACTTAGTATTGGCTAAGAAATAGAGTGGCAGATCAGTGGAAGAGGTAAGTTACACAAGACACAGTAGTCAATGACTATAGTAATCCACTATTTGATAAATCCAAAGACTTCTGGGATAAGAGCTCACTATTTAACAAAAACTGCTAGGAAAATCGGAAAATAGCATGGCAGAAACTAGGCAAAGACCAACATCTTACACCCTATATCAAAATAAAGTCAAAATAGGTACATGATTTAGATATAAAGGCTGATACTATAAGCAAACTAGTAGAGCAAGGAATAGTTTACCTGTCAGATCTATGGAGAAGGGAAGAATTTATGACCAAACAAGAGATAGAGAACATTATGAACCGCGAAATGGATGATTTTGATTACATTAAATTGACAAGTTTTTGCACAAAGCAAGCCAATGCAACCAAGATCAGAAGAGAAGCAGAAAGCTGGGAAACAATTTTTATAGCCAGTGTCTCTGATAAAGGCCTCATTTCTAAAATATATAGAGAGAACTGAGACGAATTTATAAGAATACAAGTTATTCCCCAACTGATAAGTGGTCAAAGGTTATGAACACACAGTTTTCAGAGGAAGAAATTAAAGCTATCTATAGTCATATGAAAAAATGCTCTAAACAACTCTTAGGTACCTGTGTTGGTAAGCAAAATGGGCTCTTAGCACTCAGTTCAACCAAGTGCGCTTGAAGAGTTTGACTTTTGTTTCCTTTGATTAATTCAGTGCATTTCATTGAGTTTTTCTAGGTGCTAAGCCCCAGGCCCAAACCCCTATTAGGTGCTAAGCCTATGTGGCTGTGAAGCTGCCAGGGTACTAAGGGGAGGGGCTAACTCAAGAGCCAATCATAGGAGCCTAAGTTCTGGTCATTCAGATGACATCTGATGACATCTGAAACGGTATAAGAAGAGAAGACAGAGCCATTTGTGCAGGGCTCTCACTCTTGGTGAGGAGAATCCAGGCAGCTGTAGCTAAGAACCCTCCAGCTCATAAACCCGGATGCTGGGACTTTGTTAAACTCTGGTAACTATGTATTGGGATTTGAATCGGATAAGGTCTGTCTGTTGATGTTTGTACTTTGTTTGTATTTTGATCTGAAGTTCAGGGTGCTGGCTTTTTCCCTTGAACTAAGTGAGTGATATTTGTATGCTGGATTAAAATAAGCTTGTTAACCCCTTAACGTTGCTTTCCTTAGTAAAGCTGATCAAAAGAACCTGGGCTTTTGCAGTGTGCTGGCAGCGTTCTTGTTGGGCTTGTGTTGGTCTTTCACCTCCCCCCACAACAGCTGCTAGGCAGATTGTTGAAACAGTACCATATCCCACCTATCAGATTGGCTCACACGACAAAATGGAAAAATGATAAATGCTATGGAAGATGTGGAAAAATTGGAATACTAATTTACTCTTGGTGGAGATGTGAACTGATCCAACCATTCTGGAGAGCAATTTGGAACTATGCCCAAAGGGCTATCAAAATGTGCATACCCTCTGATCCAGCAATGAGAAATAATGAAGGTGATGCTTCCAGAGAAGCCTAGGAAGATCTGTATGAATTGATGTAGAGTGAAATGAGCAGAACCAAGAGAACAGTTTATATATTAAGAACAATGCTGTACAAACAAAACAACTGTGAAAGCCTTAGAAACTCTGATCCCTTCAATGACCAAGCACAACTCCAGAGGACTTCTGATAAAACATGCTGCTCACTGACTCAAAGCATAGAATTGAAACATGGTTCTTGGACTTGGTCAATATGGAAATTTATTGTGTTTGACAATATTTATCTGTTACAAGAGCTTTGTTTTTAATTTTTCTTTTTTCTTTTTAATAGTGGAAGAAACGGGAAAGAAAATTGTGTTAATTGAAAAAACTATGATTTAATCATTTAAAAAAATTAGAATTGCTTGATGGGTGGAAGCTGAAAAGAGGGAAATATAGCCCTCTTCTAATTTTTTTTAAAGGTGTGACCTTTAATATTCAGTTTATATAACCATTTTGAGATCATTTTGGCATATGGTGTAAGATCTAAAGCTAATTTCTACCAAGCCGCTTTCCAGTTTTCCCAGCAGTTGCTGTCAAATAGGGAGGTCTTCCCCAAGCAATGTATGGTCTCTACTACACTGAACACTGGCTTCTGATTTTTCCTTATCTACCCAGTTCCCTTGCTCAACACCAAACAGTTTACTTTAAAAAAAAGATTTCCCTTGAGACTCTAGACCTTTTTCTGCCAACAAATGACCTATGATTAGTTTCTTGAGCACCATAAAATATCCCATGAGTAGAGTGATATAACACTGCACCAGTAATTTGGGTAGCATAGGTGTTACACTGTGGAGTTGTTTGCTTACTGTCTCCCCAATTAGACGGTGAGCTCCTTGAGGGCAGAGACTGCCTTTGGCCTCTTTTTGTATCCCCAGCACTTAGCATAGTGCCTGGCACACAGCAGGTACTCAATACATATTTACTAACTGACTGAGCATTATAATTTTTATTATGCAAGCATGGCCCAGCCACAAGCACCAAATAGTCAGCCCTCGGTTATGTGTTAACAAAAGTTATGTAAATCATTTTACTTCGTTTTGTAATTGTAGTTATACAGGTCTTGAGCGTGTCTTGGCAGGTTAACAGCCAGCTATGCATTTTCTAGTTTTTTTGAATGGCACTTTCCTTTTGATTATTTGCTCCTGAATTTTGCTATTGCTCAATAGAAATGCTATGAATTTTTGTAGGTTTCATATCCTGCCTGCTTTAATGAAGCTACTGTCTCAATTACTTTCTTTAGGAGTCCCTGATAGCGTTGTCAGCAGCAAATACTGATAATTTTGTCTCTGCTTAGTTTCTTTCTTTAGAAAAAGCATCAAAGGAACATAAATGTAAAGCATGATGAAAGAGGCCCTAGGCCACTGAGTCTCATCCTCTCCTTTTAGAGATGAGGAAACTGAAACATAGACAGGTGAAGTGATTTGCCCAGGGTCAAAGGCAGTTAAGGCAGAATCTGAATCCAGCTCTTCCTTGACTAGTGGACTCAAACTTAAATGGAAATGGGGCCACCAACTAGTACATAAGGGTCTATGCAGGCAGCATTGTGACTCAGTTTTAGAATGTGGTGTTTTCTTTGTTTTACTGGATTTTTATTTATTTTGTTAAATTTTTCCCAATTACATTTTAATCTGGTTCAAGGGAGTTTGACACTCCTGCCCTACATTCCTCTGCCTCTCAATCTTAATGCTATCGCTAGCATTTCTAGACCTAAGTCAAATAACATCACGGAAAGGAACAAACCTTATTTTAATCCTGTATTTATGGGAGTTTCTAGGATTTCTCCACTGTATATAATATTAGCCTTTAGTTTAAATACATACTTTCTTATTATATTACAAAATGACCCTATGGTTCATAGGCTTTCTAGCAAAAGTAAATGTTGTACTTTGTAAAAGAATTTTAAGTTTTGGATGTTGTTTTTAATTAAATTAACTCTGTTAATTGGTTTCCTAATGTTGAACCATCCTCGCAACCCTGGTATAAATCCAACTTGATCATTATAAACAATTTTTTGGATAAATTGCTTTAGCATTTTTACCACCTAAAATTTTTATTTGACATTCATTAAATCCCTCCCTCATCTCCCTCAAACATCTCCCACTTGGATATCCCATAGGCATGTCAAACTCAGCATGTCCAAATAGGAACTGATTTCCCCCCAAAACCCATCCCTTCTCCAAACTTCCCAGTTTCTACTGAGGATGCCACCACCCTTCTACAACCCTGGAGTCACCCTTGACCTGCTCCTCCTTTGTTCAGCTGCCAATACACAAGGCAGGAGAAAAAGAACTCATTCTGGAATCAAAGGCCCTGGCTTCAAATTCCACCTGTACAAACTTGGATAAATCGATTCACCTGCCCAGGCCTTGGTTTCCTCGTCTGTAAAACAAGCAGCCTCTGAGGTACCTTCCAACTAAAGACTGAAGAGCCTAGATGGACCTCCTCTATGTATCTGACACCAGACACTTCTATCCATCTCAACGCTAACTCAGGCTCCCATTACTCTGGCCTAGACTATCACAACAACCTCCTCACTGGTTGCCCAGACCCCAGTGTTCCCTCCTAGCCTATTTTCCACACAGCTACTAAATTCATATTCCGACTGACCCTGTAAAAACAAAAAGACCCTTTCTCAAAAAAAAATCTTGGGGTCCCCTGTGGCCTCTAGGGTGCAATACAAGACTCACTGCCAGCGTTTAAAGGCCTTCACAATGCCTTCCCTTTTCAGTCTTATTGCATGATTCTCCTTCCTGAACCCTCCATTGGGACCAAGCTGCACCCTAGGTGTTCTCTGAACACAACATTCCACCTTCTGTGCCTTCAGTCTATGGTCCCCCAGGTCTGCCTTCCCAACCCTTTCATGCTTCCACCTCCTGGCATCCTGAGCCTCCTTCAAAAAACAGCTCAGGGAATCAACTCAAAGGTGAAAAGTTGCAGAATATAAAATAAACCCAGAGAAACCAGAAGCATTTTAATGCCGTTAATCCTCAAGCACCTCTTAGAAGGTGCTGACCCCCCCCTGCCCATTTATTAGTGCCCTCAGAATTACTATCTCTAACCTTAATAATGGGTTGCTGTAGAACACCCCCAGAATGAAAACTCCTTAAAAATACTTGTCTTTGTGACTCTAGAGTTAAGCCCATGGCCTTGCATCTAGTAGGGAATGCCTACACTCTGTTAAATTATTTCCTGTTTATCTTACATACAATTATATACAATTCACTTTGTATATATTTGTTTGCATGTTGTCTCCCCCATTAGACTGTAAGCTTCTTGAAGGCAGGGACTGTCTTTTGCATCTTTTTATGCTTAGCACAGTGCCTGGCATATATTAAAGCCTGGCTTAATGTTTATTGATTCATTAATAAATGCTTACAAAATTAAATTGAGGCTTGATCTAAAGATAGACTTAAAAATTTGAAGTAATCAAGACTGGAATGTAGCCCAAGCAAGGGAGGCAGGGATTGTGCTTCACAGGAAGTCTTTGAGCAAAGACTGAATGACCATGTGTCAGGCATCTTCTGGGGGGGGGATCCTTTTGGCTATCATTATAGCAGGTCACCAAAGGGTGCCCTTTCAATAGAAGGAAAGGATGGATAGCAGGGCCTGCTACAAACTGCTCGGCTGCCTGGTACCTAGGAACTGACCCATTCATTCTTTAGGTCATCTAGATATGTGGCATCGTGGGCGATAACCTGCCTCCTCCAAATTCTTTCCCAGCATTCAGCCTTCTCAGGCAATTTTTCTTTAGTTGGTGGGTCAGGGGTCAGGCTAAATCAGCATACGGGGGCAGAGACAGAAATCATTAGTCTATGTAAACACCCTAACCTTTCACTTTCCTCAGTCTCAACCAACAAAGGAGATACTTGAAGAGATGTAGAGCCTTTTTGGAGAGAAAGTCTTCCCATTTAATTCACTCAAGCCAGGGTGGACAATTACAAGAATTCTCAATCTTATCAACTATAAAAATCCCCTATTTCTTCCTGCCCAACTTAATCTGAAGTAAAAACCAACACAGTCCAGAGTAGAGGCCAGAAGTTCTTTTCACTATCCAAAGATGAACGGGGGATTGGGGGGGGGGGGTATGGCTAGAGATGCAGGGAGTGGGGCCTGGGGCAGCATTAGGAACAGAAAGGAGCAGTCCAGTTAGTAAAAGCACAAGGATAGAGATAGTTCCCTCTCTCAGCTCGGCCCAAGCCCTCAAGGCAGCAGCCCTCTCCAGGAAGCCCCAACCCCAGAAAAGCCCCTTCATTCAAATGCTCTACCCACACACCCCCAAATCTGACAAACCAGCTGCCCCCCAAACTCTTAGCATTGACCTTCTCTGCAGCCCTACGATAACCCAACGTGGAAGCCCCGAGTTCCCATCCCCTGAAGAATCTAGGGCAGCCTGACTTCTGGAAGTCCTGAACTGCCACCCCAGGCCAGAGGCCTTGACCCTGCCTCAGGCCTCCGAAACCCCTGGGCCCCCCACTCCGAGCAGCTTTCCGACGAGCCAACCTGGCCTCCCCCACGCCACTCAACCTGGAGGCCTGGAACACCTGGGCACCTGAGCCAAGGTGGCAGCTGCCCCAACTTGGAGGCCCTGAGCGCCCCCTCATGGGGGACCCCAAGCATCCCCAGGCCGTTGTCACCTCAAAGCCCCACCCACCCCATTCATTTCCAGACAGCTCAGAGGACACAACCTGGAGGCCCAGAGGGACAACGCTCTGACGGCTCCCCCAGCGCCCAAAGATGAGCCCAGCCTCAAACCCAGGCCCCTCCCCACCTGGCTCCTCCCCCTGAGGCACTTTAAAGTTCGATCCAGGGGTTATTATTGTCCCCACTCTACAAATGAGGAAACTGAGGTTAAGTGACTTGCCCAGGGTTACACACCTAGGAAGGACCTGAGATTGAATTTGAACCCAAGTCTTCCGGACTCCAGGCCCAGCGCTCTATCCACTGCACCACCCAGCCTAGGACCTCTTCCCTTCTTTCGCCCCTCTCACTTTCCTTCCTACAACCCAGAGCCCCCACCTTCTCCCACCCCAACAAGCGGCTCTTCTGTCCCCTCCCCTCGCCCCAGGGGCAGGGCCCCTCCTCCTTCCCTCCCCTGGGGGCGTGGTCTCTCTTCCTCTTCCCCCCACCCCAAGGGTGGGACTCCCTTCCCATGCCCCTCGGGGACTGGGCCTCCTCTTCTCCCCTCCACCCCAGGAGTAGAGCCCCTCCTCCTTCCTCCTTCCCCCATCCCCTCAGGAGGCGGGGCCTCCTCTCTTCCTCCCTTAGTAGAGCCCCGCCTCCTTCCCCCCCACCTCGGGGGCGGGGCCCCTCCGCCCTCCCCCCCCCTCACCTGCTCAATGGCGAGCTGCACCTCCGGAGTGAGCTGCAGCACGGCTTCCAGCTCCTCCACAAACTCGAGCTCCTCTTCCTCCATCATTCCGCTCCAGCCTGGCCTTAGCCTCAGGCCCGCGGCGGCGGCGGCGATGCCCGCCCCCCCCCCGCCGCCCCCTAGTACTCCCGTTTGCACCGGCTCGGTCAAGCAACCAGATACTTCCGGAAGCCACGGCACTTCCGGGAGCCGAGGAACTCTGGGATGGTGGAGGACTTTCCCTGGAGCCGAAGCCGAGAGGGGAGGGGGAGGAGAGAAGAGGATTTGTGATCACGTGGGGTCCTGAAGCCCCACCCCTCCCACCTCCTTCCACTGAACCGTAGATCTCCCCAGCCCTTCACCTTGGATTTGTAGCCGAGAACCTGGGTTGGAGTCCCGACCCTGTGCTTTTTCCTGCGTGACCTTGAACCCAGTCTTTATTTCCCTCTGTAAAATCAAGGGGCAGAATGAGACTTAGATAGCCCTGGAGTCGGGAAGAACGGAGTTCAAATCCATCCTCAAACAAGTCTTCCTTGTGTAATCTGTCTGCCTCAGTTTCTGCATCTGTAAAGTGGGGATCAGAATAGCCCCTACCTCCCCGGGCTACACGAAGAGTTGTGGCAAATGCTCATAGGACTTTCCACACCACTCGTGAACCTCGTGACCTTCTCAATTACAGTCCGTGAAATGAGGGACCATGCCCGGGTGACTTCTAAGGTCTGAATCTCTAAAGTCTAAGCGGGTTGGCAGGCGTGCCCAGAGAAATCATGCGAGTCAGAATGTGCCAAGGGCAGACCAGTCAGCCTGCAGGGTGCTGGGGTGGATGGAGAAGGAGACAGGGTGACTGACACTCACTGGCTTTGTCCTTCTGGCCAAGGCTTCTCAGCGCCTCAGACACTCCCCAAGACCGAGGACCTTAGATCAGTCACTGTCCTCCGTCTGTAGAGAGAGGCTCTGCCCCAGGAGGGCCACTCAGATGGACTTGGGAGCTCATCGATTCTAGACTTCTTCTAAAGATGCGGCTCACAGCGCAGTATCCATGCAATGCCAATCACCCCCCACGTTGGCTAGACTCCCTGTGGTTAGGTTACATGACTCTCCATGACCCCATTTGGAGTCCTGTTTCGTATTTTTGGCAAAAATACTGCAGTGGTTTTGCCATTTCCTTCTTGTTTTACAGATGAGGAAACTGAGGTAAGGGGAGGGAAGTAATTGCCCAGTATCACACCTGTAGTCAGTTTCAGTGGTGGGATTCAAACCCAGATCTTTGGATTCCAGATCCACATACTCTTTCACACTGCCTCTCTAATAGTAATAGTTCCATGGCATTATACCGTTGATAAAGCACATCAACCCTATAAGGTATGTAGTGTATCATTGATTCTGTTGTATAGATGATGGAGTCTAAGAAGAAATAACTCACCCAGGGTCACACAGCTAACGAGTCCTAAGACAGGGCTCAAACTCAGGCTATCTGTCTTCAAGGTAAGAACTGCCTCCCTAAGGAAGAGTGGAATTGGTTATCTCTAAAATCTACCTGGACTGTCACCAGTCCATGGACTTTTGAATAAGGAAAACCTTTTGTTTCCTTATTATGATGGGGTTTTTTTTCTCCTCTGTCTCTACCCCCTCAAAATGAGGGTGTCTATCCATACCCGGCTTTCCTTTAATCATGAATCCTAAGAAGGAATGGTCACTTTCTTTAAAGGTCCCAGCATTCCTATCCCAAAGAACCAGCTGGCCAGAATCACATCCAGGTTAGAACTCTCCCTTCTTACTTCTAGCTTCTAATGCTGATTTTAACTTTAGAAAAAGATGAATAGAGCCTTCTTAATTAGTCATACCACCAGTCTTCAAGGATTTGAAGCACTGTCATGTAGAAGGATGATCAACCATGTTCCATCTGGCCATAGAGAGCAGAATCAGAAGCCAGGGGTGGAGGTTACAAAGAAACTGATTTCACTTTCATGTCAGGAAAAAAAAATCTTTCTGATCATGAGAATTGTCAAAGTTGAAAGGGGCTGTTCTGAAAGGTAGTGAGCTCCCCATCACAGGAGGTCTTTGAGCAAAGGCTGGATGGCCTCTGGTCAGAATAAGTATGTTGTATCAGGGGATTTTTTTTCCAGCTAGAGCTTGGAATGGCCAGCCTCTGAAGCCCCTTCCAATTCTGAGATTCTGTGACCTGTGGCCCAATGATCGGAGACACAATCCATTTGTTTTTTCAGATCTGGGAAGACATGACTACTTTATAAAGGTGATCTCTCCTCTCCATATCAAGCCTTACCCTTTGAAAAGACACATGACTTTCCCATTGTGTAGGTGGTAACCTGTTAGTTAACCTGTCCAAAACAGAACTCATTATCTTTCACCCCAGATTATCCTCTCTTCCCTAACTTCATTATGGCTGTAGAGTGTATGACTATCCTCCTAGACACCCAGGCTCACAACCTGACTCTTCTCTCTCTCCTACACACACACACACACACACACACACACACACACACACACACACCCCGCCACCACACCACCACACATATCCCAGCCCTATATTCAATCTGTTGCCAAAGCCGCTCCAGTCTACCTTGGAAACATCTCTCATATATGTTCCTTCTCTTCTCGGATACTGAAACCATCCTGGTTCGGGTTCTCACCTCCTCCCACCTGGATTACAAGAGCTGCTGGCTGCCCTTCCTTTCTCAAGTCTCTCCCCATCTAGTCCATCCTCCACTCAGCTATGAAATTGATTTACCTAAAGTTCCAATCTGATCATATCACTCCCCTAGTCAATAAACTCCCCAACATCTCCAGGATCAACTAGAAATGCCTCTGTTTTTGCATTCAGACCCCTTACAACCTGCCCCTCCCCTACCTTTCTAGTCTCCTTTTTACCTCATCCACGTTCATTCTGATCCATACTGGCCTCCTTTGCTGTTTCTTGCACAAGATAATCCATCTCCCAAATCTGTCCCTGGCTGTCCTCCAGGCCTGGTGTTCTCTCCCTCCTCATTTCCACCTCTCAGCTTGTCTTAAAGTCTTCCCTAAAGTCCAGCCTTCTGCAAGGAGACTTTCCTGGTCCCCTTAATGTTCATTCTTTCCCTCTGAGATTAACTCCAGTACATCCTCTCTGTCTTGTTGATACATAGTTGTTTGCATGGCATGTCTCCGCTCTTTAGATTGTGTGCTCCCTAAGGGAAAAATTGGGGGGTTTGCCTTTTTTTGTTTTCCCAGTGCTTTGTGCAGTGCTTAGCACATAGCAGGTACTTAATAAATACTTGATTTGAAGAGACAAGGTAGGAAGCTTTTAAAATAACTTAGGGCCCAATGAATTGTCGAGGTAACTAGAATAAAGTACCTTGAGATAGACCAAGAAGTGGAGAATGCTTGACAGAAGGATGAATTCAAAACCCTTTTCAACTGTTGCTGGCTAGATCGCCATTTGAAATCAATTAAGTAAGCATGTATCGAATGTCAACTTTGTGTCAGGCTCTGTGCTAGTACCTGGAAACACGAATATAATGAGTTCAATACAGTAATCTCTTCTCACAAGGTGCTTCCATTCTAAGAGGAAAGACAGACAACCAGGACACATGATTATACATGGAATATATACGAAGAGAATGAATACAAGGCGATTGCTAGCAGCTGGGGGATCAGGAAAAGCTTCATGGAAAACTGGTTGGATTTGAACTTTGAAGAGATAGAGGGGATTCTACGAGGCAGAAGTGAGGAGGGTATGCATTCTACGCGTGGTCTGGGGGTAGGGAGACAAAGAGATGGGAGATGGATACATATGTATACATATGTATAATATATGTATGCAGTGTGGTCAGAAAGGTCATTTGGGGCAAGGCTATGAAGGGCTTTGAAAGCTAAGCAGAAGCATTAATATTTTATCCTAGAGGTAATTGGGAGCCATTGGAGTTCATGGGGCAGGGCAGGGGAGGAGCATCACGTGGTCAGATTCATGTTTAAAGACAATGACTTTGGCAGCTTTTTAATAAAGGATGACTTGAAGTAGAGAGACAAGGCAGGGAGACCAATCAGGAAACCTATGCAATAATCCAGGAGAAAGTTGACAAGGATCTGAAATAAAGTGGGGGTCATGGGAGTACAGAGAGGGTGTGTGAGAGAAGTCGGGGAAATCAAAACAGCAAGTTGTAGCAATTGACTGGATGTAGGGAGTGCCAGAGAGTGAGCAAGTGAGGTACAAAACTGGGGGAAACGGACATTTGGAAG
Source organism: Trichosurus vulpecula (assembly GCF_011100635.1). NCBI lineage: Eukaryota > Metazoa > Chordata > Mammalia > Diprotodontia > Phalangeridae > Trichosurus > Trichosurus vulpecula. The sequence goes on from NC_050579.1 coordinate 33,309,931, forward strand.
TCGAGTGGTGGGCACAAGCTTGTGGTCAGGCTAGTGGAAGAAGAGACAGTGACCTCGCCCTCTGGGGTTAACACAGTGTAAACAAATATATACAAACAAGCTATAAACAGGATAGATAGGAAATAATTAACAGAAGAAAGGCTTCCTGTAGAAGAAGGGATTTTGGGTGGGACTGAAAGGAAGTCAGGGATGTCAGCAGCTGAGTTGAGGAGGAAAAGTGTTTCAGGCACGGAAGACAATCCGAGAAAATGCCTGGAGGAGAAAGATGGAATGAGTTTTCTGGAACTGCCAGGAGGCCAGTGTCACTGGATGGAAAAGTATGTGCTGGGGGGTAAGGAGCGAGAAGACTGGACAGGTGGGAGGGCTTGGAATGCCACCTCCTGGCCTCCGTCCTCCTCACTGGCCACTCCCCATGTGTGGCAGGCTCTAGCTCTTCCCCCTGGCTCAGCTTCCTTCCGGACTCAGATCAATCCCAGCTTCTGCCTGAAGTCTCTCCTGTTCCTCCTCTCCCACCCCCACGCCATGATCTCCCCTTGAGATCACCTTCCTTTTTCACCAGATGTTTCCTGTATGTGCTAGACATTTATTCCATGTCTCCTCCATTAGAATAGGAGCTTCCTAAGGGCAAGTACTGTGTTTTGCCTTTCTTTGAGCGCTCCAGTGCTTAGGACAGAGCCTGACACAAAATAAACATTTGATAAATGCCTGACTGACATCAACTTCAGTTGTCATGACGATCTCCATCCATGTGCAGCTGCACCCTCTGCACCAGACAATGCCTTGGTGGATTTAACCCTTTCTGCTCTGGAGCTTGCTGGCTCTGGAGTTAGAGGCCCTGGGTTCAAATCCTACCTCCAATGCTTATTACTTGGGCCTCAGTTTCTTCATCTGTAAAATGAGGGGGCTAGACCATATGGCTTCACAGGTCTCTTCCAGCTTTAGAGCCAGGATCCTATGTCCCCACCCTGGTAACTATGCTCTCCTGGACAGAGAGTGTGTCACATGGCCCACTATATCTGTCTAGTCCCAGCCGCGCTTTACACTTCACCTTCTATCTTCTGGCTCCATCACCTCACAGGCACCTTATTTTCTGCTCTGAAACTCTAATCAAATCAATACTGCCTGCTTCTGTCAATAAACTTCCCTATTGACTCCACCCAACATCTTGTGACTTCCCAAACCAAAACCTTCCTCTCTGGCCAGCACTCTCCTAGATCCATTCTTTCTTCTTATTTGAATATGTAGTCCTTGAGGACAAGACCTGTGTGTTAAAATTGTACCTTGTTCTGGTCCTTGGGCTCCCCACCCCCAGTCAGTATAGTAAGCTTTCTGAGGAGCCAGTCAAGGGAACATAATTTACAAATTGTATCCTATATTAACTAAAATTCACATCCTGGGAATATGTGCTGAATCAGCAGAAGCCACATAGGGCTGCTTGTCAAAGTGTGTGTCCTGTGATATGTAAATCCCAGACAAAATCCAGACCTCTACAGCTCCAGGCCAACAGAACATCAAAAACAAATGTGCTGATGACTTTGAGGTAATAAATTTGAAGTGTTACTGACAACTTTGAGATGATTTGGAAATGTTAATGAAGTAACCCCAAGGTGGTCCAAATAGGAGTTGGTCTGTTTTGTCCTGTGCAGGATGAAAGACCCTCACCAATTAAAAGCTAATTTAAAATAAGGAGCCATCTCAGGGTGGGAACAGAAATAAATTTTATTCCATTCTCGAGAATAGGGCATCCCTGGCTTACACAGAGCAGAACCAGCAAAGGAGGTGCTTTACAAGAGGCAAAGCACCAATAATTATACCTAACACAAGAGAATTCCCGCCCACCTCTGACCCTTCTCACCAACTGGCTGGGAGTCAGGCTTACAATCTGAGCACGAAAGCTAAACAAAGAACCGGGAAATTGAGGCACAGAAACTCCAATTCCCATTCCCTTAGTTAATGATTACAACTGAGGTGGCATCTATAAATCTAAAGAAGGAGAATAAGATAAGGGGAGGGGGAGACCCTCTCCATTCTTCTACAGTACTTTTACAGTAAAGGAAAGCAGGTCACAGTGACCCTATTCTTACTGAGCAAATCTTTAAATCAGAACCATAAGAAAGAACAAAAAGTTTCTGGGTAAACTTTCCCAGAGGCTGAGCCATCAGACTGTCACAGCCTCAGAATTTTTCCTACTTCCCTATTTCCCTACTTCTTGATTTTTAAACATTTCTTAGTATAGATATAGATATATATTTATACATATCTTCCCTCTGAAGTTTTCACATTTTATTTACCTCACACATTCCCCACCAAAAAGACAGTATAAAAGTCAACCATAAACACCTGCCCTCCTTCACTCCTATCTCCTTCACGTCCATGCTGCCTGGTGCTCCCAACTCCAATCCATGGCTATGGAAGTGATATTCTCTGCCTCTTCCCTGCCCATCCTCTTCCTTACACTGCCTTCCTTTCCCATCCCATTCAATGTCCCCAGGAGGCTGTCTGCCTCTGTATCCCTGTCAATCGAAGACATTCCTATTGAGTATGCAACAGTCCCATTTCGTACATCAATCATCAATTCAACCTCTCTTGCTTTTGTACTTGTATCCTGACCCTTAATACATTAAGCAGCACATAGCAAGAATTTAACAGATGTTCTTTCATTCATTCATTATAGCTAAAGGGATCTGTGGGGCACAGTACAGAAAAAAAAAGAAATGAAAACAAATAGCCAAAAAGCCATTGTCTCTTTTCTCTGCGTTCCTATGAATTCAATTGTTCTCTACTCTATTGAGGCAAACAGAGTTAAGTGACTTGCCCAGGGTCACACAGCTAGTAAGTGTCTGGGTTCAGATTTGAACTCAAGTGTTCCGGACTCTAAGTCCAACACTCTAGCTACTATGCCACCTCATTGATCCTGATTTATTTCAGCTACGACTGGACTGGGGTCCTGAAGGTCACTCCTCAGTCCTTGGGACATTTGTGTTCAGTGCAAACCTGAATTCTGGAACACCTGGATGTCGAAGAGCCTTCTGAACCTTTCAGACTCACAAGGACAAACGGTCTACTCCCATCATTTGGGACACATCGAATTTTCCCAAGAGCACTTAGACAAAGAAGAAGTGGCTTTTCTGAATTGCCTCCACAGCCAATCAAAAAGCCTCCCTTTCAACACGTGGTTTGCAGGTTGGTGCCAGTTATAGAATGTCCATGTATGCTCCAGTGTCTCTCTGCATCAGCCAAGCAAGCTGAGAAGCCTGTGCGGTATCAGACCCTGGTTACAAGAGATTCATAGGTTTGGAGCTGGCAGAGATCTGGTCCAATCTCTTCATGTTACAGATGAGCAACTGAGCCCAAGATGGGTTAAATTACTTGCCCAGGGTCACCTAGCTAGGAATCTCTGAGGTGAGATTTGTTCTCATTGGACTCACCCCCTACAGCCAATCAATTGCTAAATCTTATCCATCGCCAACATCTCTTGCACACCTAGGCTTCCTTCCACTCTTTGCCCCTCCCCTAGCTGGGGTCCCTGTCTCCACTCTCTCCTGTTTCTCCTTTCTTCTTGCAGCTGTCAAAAGAATCTCCCTAAATCATAGCCCTGACCATGTAACTCCCCTGTACCATTCTCCTGTGAGTCCTTTTCCCTTCTGAGATAAAACACACAATTCTCAGCCTGGCTTTTAAAGCCCTCCACTAACTTTCTGGCCATTTCCTATTTCTGGCTTATTTCCTACAACTCTGTCCCACACAGACTCTGTCCAACTCTTCTTTGTTCCCCCAAATCGGCAGTCCATCGGCTACCCAATACTGCCCCCCGTGCCAAGAACGAGTGCCCTCCTTACCTCGGTCTCTCAGAAATTGGAACGTCATTCAAAGCCTCTCTCTATGTGAAGCCTTCCCCAGTCTCTCCAGTTGTCTGTGCTTTCTCCCTTTTGAAATTACCTGGCATTTACTTATTTGTTTATGTGTATTCTCTGTCCCCTGTGAGCTTCTTGGGGGCAGAGTTTGTTTTTGTTTTTTTCGTTTTGTCTTTAGTAGAGAGAGTGCTGGCCTTGGACTCAGGAATCCCTAAATCTGGCCTCAGACTCTTATTGACCGTGTGGCCCTGGGTTCTATAACCTCTCTCTGCCACAGTTTCCTCCTGGCTAAGATGGCACTAGCAATAGCACCTACCTCACAGCTTTGTTGGGAGGATCAAGCCAGATAATATCTACACAGTGCTTAGTGAACCCTGAAGTACTATGTCACCAACAGCCATTGTTCGGTGGTGACCTACTGCATAGAGCACTGGACCTGGAGGCAGAAAGACCGCAGTTCAAATGTGGCTTCAGAGGCTGATTAGCTTTGTGACTCTGGGCAAGTCACCTAACCACTCTGAGACTCACTTTACCCATATGTAAAATAGGGATGAAAATAGCACCTATCTCTGGGGATTGTTACGAGGGTGAGATGAGATACCATCCGGAAAGTGCTTTGCCAACCTTAAAGGGCTATATGAATGCTAGTAAATGTTAATATAAATGTAATATAATATGTATAACATGTAATATGTTATATAATATAATAAACGTGAATTCTAACAAAGCACTATACATGCTAATAAACGATATTACTATTATGGGCAGTTAGGTGGCCCAGTGGATAGAGCACCAGGCTTGGAGTCAGGAAGACTTGTCTTCCTGAGTTCAAATCTGCCCTCAGACACTTCACTACCTGTGTGACCCTGTGTAAATCACTTCACCCTGGTCTGTTGGTCTCAGTTTCCTCATCTGTAAAATGAGCTGAAGAAGGAAACGGCAAACCACTCCAGCATCTTTGTCAAGAAAACCCCAAATGGGGTCACAGAGAGTCAGACACGACTGAAATGACTGAACAACAATGAAAAGTATTATTATTAATATATCCCCATCGTTATCCATAATCCCCGTATATTATTAATACATAATCATCATCCCTAGTGCCTTGCACATAGCAGGCATTTAATAATGCTTGTTGAATTTAATTAGATTTAATTAAGCCATTGAATTTCTTCTTGTGACTGGTATGCTTATGTCTGGTCTGCTAAATAAATTTAGCCTCTGCCCCAGATGAGGAGAGGGATCCTAGAGTCTGGGAAAGTTGAACAAGTTATCTGGAAGTCTGTAGCAACATGAAATGAGTTGGGCAGAACCCATTAGACAGTGATTTCATTTTGCGTGCTTGTGTTCCTGACTTGCCTTAGTGATAATTTCATTTCCCTTCAAAAAATAGCAGAGGCCACAAAGGAAAATTGCTATTCTGAACCCGATTCCAATTACAAGGAGGAAATAGTTGCTCAAATAAAAACAACAGGAACTCTGGGGGCAAGTGTCGACTCAGTCCATCGAAGAGTTTTGGAATAAAGAAGAAGAAAGCCAGATGTTGTCTGGCATGTGCTTAAGTTTGGGGAGATCTTATTTCAAAGGGGCAGAGAAAAGAGAGATAGGAGCCAGGGACCTCATCCTTTTCAGAGGAAATTGACAAAAAAAAAGGAAGTTCACAAGAATTAAATTCTAAAAACAGTCGTAAAAATTCTATCAATGAAGAGGGGAAAGGGAGGTGGACAAAGAACCGGGAGAATTGTTTAAAAGATGGAAGCCAGAGCAAGTACTAAAGGAAATAACAATGCACACAAAAGGAGAGTGTGCCTGCCAGGGGCACTGGAGCCCATGATAACCTGAGGCTTACAATGAATTCTAATTGTGTTCACATAGTTCCTGTGTGCATCTTGGCAGCTAGACTCCCAAGGATTTTATCTGTCCACAGAGGTTTTAAATGGAATTTCTTTCTGTCTCTTCCTGCTGGGTTTTTTTTTTTTTTGGTGTGGGGGGTGGTAATAAATAGAAATGCTGATGATTTATGTGGATTTATTTTACGTCCTGCAACTTTGCTAAAGGTTTTAATTGATTTTTACCAGTGTTTTAGTTGACTCTAGGTATGCATGCCATCTAGGTATACCATCGTATTATCTGCAAAAAGTGATAGTTTTATTTCCTCATTGCCTCTTCTTTATTCCTTCAATTTCTTTTTCTTGTCCTATTGCAATAATTAGCATTTCTAGCACAATATCGAATAACAGTGATAATAATGGACATCCTTGTCCCTGATCTCATTGCAAAGGCTTTTAGCCCCATTACAGATAATACTTGTTTGTAGTCTAAGATAGATACATCTTGTCATTTAAAAAAAAAAGCTCCAGTCATTCCTATTCTTTCTAGTATTTTTAATAGAAATGAGTGTTTTATTTTGTCAAAAGCTTTTTCTGCATCTATTGCTATAATCATATGATTGGTGCTTTTTTTGGTTATTGATATGGTCAAGTATGCTGATAGTTTTCCTAATATTGAATTAGCCCTATATTCCTGGTCTAAATCCAACCTGGTCATAGTGTATGGTCTTTGTAATACATTGCTGTAATCTTCTTTTTATTTAAATTTTATTTTATTTGAAATTTTTGCATCTATAGTTTTCTTTCACTGTTTTTGCCCCTCCTAGTTTAGGTATCAGCATCATATTTGTGTCATAAAGGGAATTTGGTAGAACTCCTTCTTTGTCTTTTTTTCTAAATAATTTATATAGTATTTGAATTAATTATTCTTTAAATGTAAGGTAGAATTCACTTGTGAATCCATCTGGTCCTGGGAATTTTTTCTTAGGGAGCTCGTTAATGGCTTGTTCAATTTCCTTTTCCATGATAGGGTTATTTAAGTACTCTATTTCTTCATCTGTTAATCTGGGCAATTTATATTTTTGTAAATATTCATCCATTTAACTTAAATTGTTAGATTTATTGGCATATGGTTGGACAAAGTAGCTTCTAATAATTCGTTTAATTTCATCTTCATTGGTGAAATCAATCTTTATTTTTGAGACAGATAATTTGGTTTTCATCTTTCTTTTATTTAAAATCAAATTAACCAGTGATTTATCTATTTTATTGGGTTTTTTCCCCATAAAACCAGCTCCTGGTTTAATTTATTAGTGAGTGGAATTTCTACTTTCAGTTTTATTCATCTCTCTTTTGATTTCCAGAATATTTATTTTGATTTTTAATTGGTCATTTTTAGGATGTTCTTTTTCTAAGTATTTTTTTCTCCTAGGTTAATTTGTTGACCTACTCTTTTTTCTTTTATTGATTTAAGCATTTAGAGACATAAATGTTCCCCTTAGCATTGCTTTGGCTGCATCCCACAAATCTGGGTATGTTTTCTCGTTGCTGCAATTATCTTTGTTGAAATTCTTGGTTGTTTCTATAATTTGTTCTTTGATCCATTCATTCTTGGGGATCAGATTATTCAGTTTACAATTAATTTTTAATCTATGTTTCATTATGGAATATAATTTTTATTGTATTATGGTCCCAAAAAGGCAAATTTAATATTTCTGCTTTTTTGCATTCATGTAGGAGGTTTTTATGTCTTAATACAGGGTCAGTTTTTGTGAAGGTACCATGTATACCTGAGAAAAAAGTATACTTCTCTCTATTCTTATTCATCATTCTCTGGAGGTCTATAATATCTAAATTTTCTAAAATTCCATTCATCAATATGTTTTGCATGATTGCACATGTATAACCTATATCAAATTGCTTACTATCTGGGGGGGAGGGAGGGAGAGAATTTGGAACTCAAGATTTTTTAAAAAATGAATGTTAAAAATTATTTTTACATGTAATTGGAAAAAATAAAATATTGCTCCATAAATAAAAAAAATAAATTCCATTAATCTCAACTTCTTTCTTATTTACAGGCATACCACATTTTATTGCCCTTCGCAGATCTTGTGTTTGTTTTTTTTTTTTTTATAAATTGGGGGTTTGTGGTAATCCTGCATCAAGCAAGTCTATTGGCCCCATTTTCCCAACATTCACTTACATCATGTCCCTGTGTCACATCTTGGTCATTCTTACAATATTTCAAACTTTTTCACTATATGTGTTATTGTGATCTGTGATCAGTGATCTTTGATGTTTAAACTCCAGCCCCTCTTCAAAAGTCTGTTTTGCTTCTTACCACTGCCTCCCTTACTCCATCTTTCTTCTTATCCCCACTCTTTGTATATGTGTCCACTGCATATATGTATGTATATGTATATGTTTATATACATATATGTGTGGATATGTATATATGTAATAACTATACATGCATGTGTATGTGTATATATATCGACACATATATTTTAAAGCAGATAATCTATAACTCTAGAGCCCTCATCTGTGTTTGGGATTGACTTTCTAAGTCACAACTCCCTACTTTCACAGTATTCAATTGACTTGCTTTGACCACATAATTTTAAACAGTACAAAAATACAAGGAATTACAAGGAAAATTTTTTGTTTTTGTTTTTTTTGAGGGGGGAAGGCAGGGCAATTTGCTCAAGGTCACACAGCTAGTAAGTGTGTCAAGTGTGTGAGGTCAGATTTGAACTCAGGTCCTCCTGACACCAGAGCCGGTGCTCTACTCACTGCACCACCTAGCTGCCCCACAAGGAAAATTTTTAAGCACTCCTACATGAAGCCCTCTGCACAACCATCTCCAGTAGTCCTCCTGACTTATCTCGCTGGGGATAGGGAGCACCTGGGGAAAGGTCCCAAAGAGACCACACCCACTGATCATGGAGAAACAATAAGAAGCAATACGTGGGATGGAGGAGTTATGTATGAATATAGGACCCCAACTCAGGTTCTCCAAGTTATCAGGAAAACAAAGGTAACACAGAGAATGGGGTTGGCTTCTCTACTCTCTGACTCATCACTACCAGCCTTCACGGGAGCTGATAGTCTCTGGCACTGAGTCTCCTCTGGTTTCAGTCCCCACTTCTATTTCCAGTCTGGTTACTTCCCTTGCACTGGTTTCACCACTGGCCCTGAACAGGTACAGGCTTAGGCCATGGCCACTGGCACCATCCACAGATGAATTACGGCCACCCACCGTAGCACTTGGAGTGAAGCCTCTGTAGGAATTTGAGGCTTTTTAAAATTAAGAGACTTGGTCAGTTTCTCCTGCTCATTTCATTTCTTACACTTGGCAGCAAATGTCTCCCTAGATGAGCAATTATGTAGTGAACCAGTGTCTGCACCAGAGGAGAAAAGAAGAAAGCTCACACAGGACGCTTAAGTGTCTTCAAAAGAGACCTACTAAGGTGCATTCTTTACAGCTTGATGGAGATGGATGGGGAGGAGATGCTGCATTCCTCCAAATCTGTCTAGATGGGGATGTGGCAGATCCTCCAAAAATGGCTTCCCAGCTTACCCTTTTTGCATAGGAAAAATATCCTCTCTCATGTTACAGCTGCTTTCTCCTCTTCAGGGGTTCCAGGATAGTGACTGATAGGGAGGAAGGTGCTGTCTATTCCTTCTACCTCCTGTTTCAACAATCTGGCTAGCAGCTGTTGTGGGGGTGAAAGACCAACACAAGCCCAACAACAAGCACCCTACCAGCATGCTGCAAAAGCCCAGGTTCTTTTGATCTGCTTTACTAAGGAAAGCAATGTTAAGGGGTTAACAAGCTTACTTTAATTCAGCATACAAATACCATTCATTTAGTTCAGGGGAAAAATCCAGCACCCTGAACTTCAGAGCAAAATACAAACAAATTACAGATATCGACAGACAGACCAAATATCATTCATAGTTACCAACATCTAAGTTCAGCCCGGGAGCTCACAACAAGGGCTGGCCCAGAGTCACATGTGCCACCACTGCTGTGGGTAAGAGCTCCGAAAAAGAGAAAGCTAACCCCTGGTTTTATATCTTTTTCAGGGTCAAGGGTGAGTCACACATGTGACTCACCCAAGTAGCCTAAAATCATCACAAAGGGGCAACTTAAACCCACATGGTCTAAAAGCCTCTGATGTCCCAAACATGTCACTCAAACTCACATGTAAACTAAGCCCTCCTCTGAGGCAAGGAGGTCACCAAGGACTCTCAATATAATCAAGGAAACAAAGGCCAAGCTCTTCAAGGGCACTTGGTTGAACTGAGTGCTAAGAGCCCATTTGGTTTACCAACACACTCCACCCCTTGTTCCAGGATACATAATCTAATCAGCAATGGATCCTGGAACAAAATAGACCCATTATATATGTTATCTGCAGAAAACTAAAACATATCATTCACAACAAAACAAAACATATCATTCAGTGACATTCCCAAATATTTGTTTACAATTCAAATGTCCACCCCTAGGTCAAAGCAAGTTAATCTCTTTAGCCCATACTCATAAAGTACTTCTTGAGCATCACACTGCCATTGCAGGTTTTTTCCAGTACCCTCAGGCACAGGCATACTTTAGTTTGTAAAGTCCTAAAGCTAACAAACAAACAAATAGGGTTCTTCTTGGGGATGTCTCTTTCTCCCCGAACTGCCGTTGCAGGCTTCCACTTGGCATCCAAAGTCCCAAATTCAAATAAAGAGTCCAAACAAAGTTCTTTAGGGGTCTGTTCTCCCCATTATTTTCCAGTCCCCAGTTCCAACTCCTGAGGGTCTGCTGGGCAATAAAGCCAACAGGGTGGGGTCCCTGGGGGCCCAAGGTACTTCTCCCACCCCAACAAAAACAAATCCAAGGAACCATGTTCAGGGAACCATCTGGCGATGAGGATGGGATCACTAGGTATGAGAGGTCTATTTAGAAGCAGAAGAACTTCAGAGGAAGAGATGGCATAGGAGTGCCCCCATCTCTTTCACTTAATCTCAATCTTTTATATACTAGCCGGTAGGCTGATAACACTATCCAGCTTTGCCTAGATAGTGATGCCCTTGACTGAATTCCAACCTCTTGTAGACACCTTTCCAAATCCCTAGAATCTCCTCTCTGTAGCCTTGGTTCCTAGTTTTCACAGGGTCCAGCTCTTTTAGTCAATTCCTTTGCTAGGGAGGAATAAAGTGGATCCTCCCACCCTGGGATATTCATTTCTTCCTCTGAAGTTTGGGAATCTCAGATAGCAGGAGAACAAACTGCTGCTGCTCAAGAGTCTACTGACTCAAATGAGAATTTTTCTGTTAATGTGGCTAGAAGCAACAGGAGGCCAAATAAGCCAAGAGTGCATTTCAACTCAGCCCAGGTCGAGCCTGACTGCCTACTTTGTCCTTGCCATGGTGGCAGATGAAGGGAGTGGAAAGAAAATGAGACAATGTCAGGGGCTGAGGCACAAAATGCTACTAGGGTTCAGGACGTCCCTCGCATAGGTAATGAGGGATGGTTAAATACTCGGACAGACGTTCGTCCCATACAAAGGAGGAAGACAGAAACCCAAGGTGACAATTCATTTATGAGGGAAATTCAAGAAGATTTTTCACAGCAAGAGGTCACAGACATTTTGAGTAGATTCACCCAAAGAATGGGAGAACCATTAATATCTTGGATGGTAAGACTCAGTGATCGAGGGGCCAGTGGAACATTAGTAGTAGATAGGATGGATTGTATGAGATTCATAGGTATCAGTCACCATCCTCTAGTTCAAGAAGCATTTAGGGAACATCATCAGCAAAGAGATGGTGATAGCAAGACTAATCTGTTGGCATTAGCTGCTGAGGGATGTTATAAGAGATGTGCTACTGCTTCTATGTGGCCCACTGAGAATAGACCCCGGTATTCACTTAGAGACTGTATCATGAAACTAAAGAAGGAGGTAATGAAGACTGCTATCATGACAGGAACTGCAAACACATATTACGGTGATCCCTTGGGAATCCCTCATAGGAATTTAATAGTTAGGACAGCTCCTCCTGTTTATAAACACCTAATTTTGAATCTGTTACTTGGGGAAGTAGGGAGTCATCTTTCAGTGGTGATAGATAAGATTTTACAGTTACATGACTTAGGATACTGGGGAAGGGATAGATCTCCTTGAGAGAGGAGAGTGAATAGCCAGCGAATTTGGTGCCAAAATAAAGTGACAAGAAAAGAAATGTTCATCACGTTACTAAGAGCAGGGGTAGGCTTTGAAATGATAGATGGCATTCCAACCAATGAACTATACAAAATGTACCGAGATAAAGGACTTGATAACAGAAGAAATAGGGAAATAAGAACTGCTCCTGTAGATGCTACAGATGTTGAAACCTCACACCCAAGTGAGTCACATGTTAGGGAATACTAGGAAACAGGCCAAGCCCCAGTCCAAATTAAGGAAATACACAGGCTGGATTGCAGACCCCACGTTAACTTGACCATATATTGGAAAAATGGGTCAAGTACGGTAACTAGGGCTTTAATAGACACTGGGGCAGAGGCCACCCTTATCTATGGAAATCCGGACAAGTTCAGCCATGGAACTGCTATTACTATCACAGGATTAGGAGGGGTTGAAATATCAGCCAGACAAGTTAAATTGATGATGCAAATTGGACAGTTCCCCAAGAAAGAATATACTGTGTTTATTGTGCCTATTCCTGAATACATCATTGGAATAGACGTATTGAAGGGTATGAACTTAAATGTACCTGAAGGGAAATACCAATTTGCTGTGAGAAAAATAGGCATTAATGCAATCTTAGTGGGGAAAATAAAGATGGATCCAATCACTTTGCCCAAACTTTCTGAAGTAATTACTCTGAGGCAATATCGTGTGCCAGGTGGGCAAGATGAAATTGCCAGCACTATTAAAGAATGTGTTGAAGCAGGAGTGTTAGTCCCTACATCTACTCAATGGAACAACCCTGTCTGGCCAGTTTGAAAGCCAGATGGAATGTGGAGGATGACAGTAGATTATAGACAGCTGAACAAAGTGACTCCTCCCTTGTATGCTGCTGTTCCAGACACGGTTACTTTAATAGAGAGAATACAGAAACATGAAGGGACTTGGTATGCAGTTATTGATTTGGCCAATGCCTTATTTATGATCCCAATAGACCCCAAGCAATGGAACCAGTTTGCTTTTACTTGGCAAGGCCGACAGTATACATTTACACACCTGCCACAAGGATATCTTCATAGCCCAACTATTTGCCACAGGATTGTAGCTGAGCATTTAGATGAATTAAAGTTACCTGATGTGCAGCTTACACACTACATAGATGACATCATGATACATGGAAAAAATATAAAAGAAGTGGAGAAGAGTTTGGCACTATTAATTGACCATATGAATAGCAAAGGATGGGAAATTAACCCTGCAAAGGTTTAAGGGCCAGCTCAAACTGTAAAATTTTGGGGGATATAGTAGAATAAAGGACTGCAAAAAATTCTCCCACAAGCTCGACAAAAAATCCAGGATTTTCCCACCCCTACTAATAAGAAAGAGGCCCAAAAGTTCATAGGGTTATTTGGTTATTGGAGACACCACATCCCACATTTGGGACAGATTTTAAAACCCTTGTACAAAGTCACCAGGAAGAAATACAAATTTGATTGGGGACTTGAACAAAGTAGAGCTTTTGAGGAAGCAAAGGTTGCTATACAATTAGCTCTGGATTTATGGCCTATGCAAAATGGGCCAGTGGAATTACAAGCGACTGTACAAGATGACTATGCGAATTGGAGTATGTGGCAAAAACAACAAAGCCGAAGTGTACCTTTAGGATTTTGGTCAAAGAAACTGCCTTCATCTGGAAAGCAATATACACCTTTTGAGAAGCAGCTGTTAGCTGCATATTGGGCTTTGGTAGAAACTGAGCAACTGACTCTGCATCATGGAATGGTATTAAGGGCTGGAATTCTGATTATGACTTGGGTAATGAGTACCCTAGCTTCCCACAGAATTGGACATGCACAAGAGGCAAGCATAATCAAATGGAAGTGGTATATTCAGAATAGGTCAAGAGCAGGCAAAAGTGGAGTTTCTGTTCTACATGAATCTGTGGCGAACATTGACACTGAGAGGAATGAAAAACCCCTCGAATCTATGCAACAGATGGTACTATCCTTAGTGAAATGGAATAATGTGTATGATGGACTAAATGAGGAACAGAAGAAACATGCTTGGTTTACTGATGGGACAGCAAAATATTTGGGACACAAGAGACATTGGAAAGCAGTAGCCTACAACCCCTATACTAGGTGAACTATGGAAAGTTCTAGGATAGGTGGAAGTAGCCAGTATGCTGAACTGATGGCAGTGCATCAAGTCATCAAAACAGAGAAAGGAGGACAGTATCATATAATTACTGACTCGTGGGCAGTAGCTAATGGGTTAGCTACTTGGATGCCTATATGGAGGAATCAGAATTGGGAGATTCATGGCAAAGAAGTGTGGGATAAAGAGTTATGGGAAAATATATGGGATATGTCTTAGGTTACAGATTTGTCAGTTTTTCACGTTGATGCTCATGTGAGCCTGACCACACCAGAATGTGAGTACAATGCACATGCAGATTGACTAGCAAAGATTGCTACTGAGCAAATTGTCCCTACTCTGACTCCAATGGATGACCTGGCCTTAGCAAAACTGGTCCACCAGACTGCCGGCCATTTAGGGGTCCAGGCCACCCATCGATGGGCACAGGATTGAGGTATTAGTATCTCTTATGCATTGTTAAAAGAAATAACAGAGGAGTGTTGCATATGTCAATTGGAAAAAGAACGAACTCTTCCTAGGATAGTAACTGGAGAAATAGCAAGGGGAAAAGTTCCAGCCCAAATTTGGCAGATAGATTATATTGGCCCTCTACCCCAAGATAAAGGATGTAAATATATATGTACATGCGTTGACACCTATTCAGGTGTACTAGTGGCTTGTCCTTATAAGGATGCAACTCAGTAAAACGCCTGTAAAACCCTAGATATTGTAAGTTTATACTATGGAACCCCAATGCAGATTCAAAGTGACAATGGGTCACATTTCAAGGGCAAAGAAATGAAAAGATATTGTGTGTTGAATAATATAGAATGGATATATCATATTCCATATTACCCACAAGCATCTGGGCTAATTGAAAGAATGAATGGATTTTTGAAAGAACAGCTGAGAAAATTAAGCTCTAATAATTCATATCAACATTGGAAGGATAACTTGTCTATTGCCTTACGTAATTTGAATAATAAGCCCTTAGGAGGGAGTACACCTCTAGCCAGAATGGTGACCCCAAATCTGCAGGTTAGAGAACAGCAAAAACATGAGATCCAAAATATTGAATTTTGGACTGTGAGGGAAGATATCCCACCACCATGTCCAGGAACACCTGGCTTGGCAGGATATGATTTACATTGTATAGAGAATTTTAGGTTGAATAGGAAAGAGATAAGAAAAACCTCTACTGGGGTATGTATGAGAATCCCCAAGAATCATTTTGGATGGATATTACCTAAACCAGGATTAGCAGCTCAAGGAGTACATGTATTGGCTGGAGTGATAGATTCTAATTATCAAGGAGAAATTGTTGTGACACTCCAGAATTTGGGTGAAAAACCTGTACAATTTTGTAGAAATGATAGGATAGTTCAAGTGATTATTATCCCCTGTGAAAAAATACCCTTTGTGAAAACTGACCCTCCTCCCAAAATAACTGCTAGAGGAATGAAAGGGTCTGGCTCTATTGATAGAATAAAATTGGGAGCTAAGGTATGGAGTAAAACGGAAGCCAGATGATATTCCAAAGGCTGCAGAAGTCATAGCCCATGGGAAGGACAACACTGTAACAGTTGTCTATTCAGGGAAAGATAATTACCGAATCGTACCCCTGAATCATATATTTTACCGTGAATGGGGCTATAATAATAGATTCATGGACTCCAGAAGTATGGCTGACACTGATAAATGCCACAAGCCACTCAGAGGGAAGGTGATCTTGTGTGATTAACAGGTGAAAGTTTGTATCTGGGGAAAAGGCCTGGAGGGCAATCCTAGTCTCCATCTAGGATGGGACCCTTCTGACTTAGTTTCCTTATCATGTTCCCTTTGAAAAGAAACATTTCCTACCTGAGTTAGGCTATGGGATCAAATTTTTGTATAATTGGAGTCTCAACCAGAATGGGGATGATTTTATTTGAAGTATAATAGCCCATACTTGCTTACTCTTTTGTTCTTTGTTTTGGCTAACCTTGTTGCTAGTTCTGTCTCCTTTAGGCTTAAGTACCCTACACTTTCAGATGACTGCCTAAGCACCTAGCATTCCTGGAATTCCTGCCAGCTTGCTAAAGAACTGAGCTCTCCGATGGGCCTCTTGGGGCAGGGACAGCTCTACACCCAATTTCAGTAAGAAGAAGCTATGGAAAATGATACCTTCATCCCTTACCCCAAGATTTTGAGCCCTAATCATTCAAAGGGGGATTGACGATACTGTTCTGTGTACTTATTTTGTATTCTCCTTGCTGTATTGTTTTATCGGTGTGGTATTATTGACTTCTGTTTCCTATGTAATGGATACAAAGATCTAGGGGCTGACAAGTGAGCCATGTGGCCACTCTGATGGTGAGATATTAAGTATTTTGCAGAAGTGATGTGTTCATTTTTTGGGGGGGGATTCTATTGTACAAAAAAAGGGAGGGGAGAAAAAGAGTTTGTACCTATTTAGACACAAGTTGCCTATGCAATAGGCATGAAAGATCTTGGGGCCCGACTGTTAAGGCGATCAGTATGTGAGAAGCTCTTCCCCCTCCCCCCCCCATTTGAATAGGCTTAAGGTGGGGCCCCAGGTGGGGCTGACTAAAGTTGCCAGGCAAGCTAAGAAGGTCTGATTAGATCTTTGCTCCTAAGTTTGCCGCAAACCCCTAATTACTAGGTGCTAAGCAGATGTGGGAGTGAAGCTCCCAGGGTCCTAAGGAGAGGCACTAAGACCAGAGCAAATCTTAGGAGCTTAAATTCTGGTTGCTCAGAAGAGGTTTGATGACGTCTGAAACTGCATAAAAGGAGAAAACACAGCTTGGAGACTGAGACTTGTTGGAGCCAGCAGCATCGACGGCAACAGCAGCAGCCACAGCGACAGCAACAGCCAAAGGAGCTGAAGAAGCAGGCACTGCTGGTAGCGGGGCTGACCCCAGTGCGGGCTGGAGAGTACTGAGCAAGAGCTTGAGGCCAGTGGGTAATCTTCTTACTGGAGGAGGGAAGCACGAATATGATTTGGTTTAATGACATCGTGTTTTTTCTGTAACCTCCTGGTTACTCTTGTGAGGCGGACTTACTGGGCCTGGAAGCTTTTGGCCAGGATATCAAACTGGGGACACTGGTTCGTGGGTCTGCTACTTTGGAGCTTGAATAAATGCTTTAATTCTTCTGCCTTCTACTTAGAGAATTCCTTACATCCTGCAGCTCTGAACCATTCAGGCATATACATGATTTTCTTTGAAATCACAAATTCTGCCTTCATAATATAAATTTTTTTCCCAAGACCCCGGCCCAGATAACTACAGCCCTATGTGCTGAAAGGGCTGGCCAGTGTGACTGTTGAGCCACTGATATTTGAAAGGTCATAGGAAACAGGAGAGGTACCAAATGTTTGGAGCCTGAGATGGAGTGTCCTAATTTTCCAAAAAGGGAAGTAACAGTATGCAAACTATAGGTCACTGAGCTTTACCTCAAATCCTGGGAAAATCCTCCAGTGGCTCGTTATTTCATCAAGAACAGTTTATTCCATACTAATCTCATTTCCTTCTGTATGAAGTTTACTAAACTAGCAGATGAAGGGGGTTCTGTGGATATAATTGAACTAGATTTTAGCAAAGCTTTTGATAAAGTACCTCATGGTCTGCTTGCAGAGAAGATAGAGAGATGTGTGTTAGACGATGGGATGATAAGATGGATCAGTTCAGAAACGGCCGAATGTCTGGACTCAACGAGTAGTTGTTAATGGTTCAATGTCAGTGTGGTGGGAGGTCTCCAGTGAGAAAGAAGGGAGAAAGGAAGGAGAGGGGGAAAGCATTTATTGTTGTTGGAATTTTTTTAGGGGAGAAGGCAGGGCGATTGGGGTTAAGTGACTCGCCCAAGGTCACACAGCTAGTAAGGGTGTCAAGTATCTGAGGTCAGATTTGAACTCAGGTCCTCCTGACTCCAGGGCTGGTGCTCTACTCACTGCACCCCCTAGCTACCCTGCAAAGCATTTATTAAGCACCTGCTATGCTCCAAGCACTATAGTAAACCCTCGACAAGTATTATCTTGTTTGATCCTCACAAAAACTCTGGGCAGTAGTGGCTATTATTTTATAGTTGAAGGAACTAAGGCAGACAACAGTTAAGTGACTTGCCCAGAGTCACACAGCTAAGAAGTTTCTGAGGCCAAATTTGAATTCAGGTCTTCCTGACTAGCCCTTGTAGTGTCACCTAGCCAGAAATCTGGAGCCAGTGTGGAAGCTGTCAAAGTACCTACTAAGACGTCCTGGTAGTTGCCGTAATGGAAATCATGGATGATGCTCAGAAGTTAGGTCCCTCCCCCATGGTGATTATACTCAGATAGTATGTTTCAAGCTGCCATGGGCTATAGAGTCCCTCCAAGGCTGGTGCACCACCAAGGGCATTATTACTGTGGCTCAGTATTTGTGCACCAGCCTTGGAGGGACAGGTAGCTGAAAAAAAAAATATGTTAAAGGCAATACCCAAGCAGACCCAGGAACACAACTGACAGTGGAAATCAGGTTCAAGTGACCCCTGGCAGGTCATCTCGGTAGCATAAACCTCTGGAACCAGGGTTGTCCCCTTGTTCTAGTCATGTTCAGCTCAGTAAAGGACTGACTGCCTTGATCCATCTGAGGAAGCCTATGGGCTCCTCAGAATAATGTCTTTAAAAACATAAAATAAAATAAATGGGATTTACAAAGGAAGCCAATTATGCTGAAATGTGGCATCAAAGTATTTTTTAAAAAATCAAGTTCACAGACCCCCCAGGTGAAGAATATCTATTTTAAATGGTCTGTGATAAAAGAGATGTAGGAGCAGTCAGCGAAGCCTGCCTTTGTGGAGGGCCCTGAATTTCCAGGACTTTCCAGGTAACTCTCCATTTTCTGTCAGCAGCTCTGCTGGGTTTGGACTCTGGGGAACATCATGCCTCAGTGTCTGATACTCGAGGGCACCCCCTCCCAGCTTACCCCATTAGGTTGTAAACTCCCTGTGGGCAAGGATTAACTTTATTTTTCATATTTGTATCCCTAGCATTGACTGCTAGGGACTACAGTGAGTGGAGCTTCTTATTTTCCTGAGTTCAAATCCAGCCTCAGGCACTTACTAGCTGTGTGACCCTGGGCAAGTCACTTTACCCTGTTTGCCTCAGTTTCCTCATCTGTAAAATAAACTGAAGAAGGAAATAGCAAATCACTCCAATATCTTTGCCAAGAAGACCCTGAATGGGGCCGTGAAGAGTCAGAAACAACAACAATCCCCAGCACGGTGCCTGGCACATAGTAGGTGCTCAGTAAATGTGAATTGAATTGAATCGAAGCTCCAGGAGTGAGAGGAAAATGTGAGTCAATAGAAATTTGTATTTCAAAGTTTGTGGATGCCAAGGGAGAGACTTCCAGGTTTAGAACTTGAAGGGACCTCCCACGCCAATGCCTTCATTTCATAGCTAAGGACACCTGATGCTCTGAGAGGCAAGTGGGCGTGGCCAAAGTAAGAGCTCCTCATCAGAGGGTCCTGAATTCTATGGTGCTTTTATGATCCTATGAGTAAGTAGCAGAGACACAATTTGAACCCAGCTCCCCCAACTTCAAATTCTGCCCTCTTTGGGCTGCACTGTACTGTTTCAGTTACCATTGTCAGTCCAGTCCAGGGGAAATGATCTCCTTTTGTCTAAGGGGAGCAAAGGCAGCCCACCAGTGAAGGTGTCTGTCTGGGCCTTCCTCTAGTTGGAGGTGGTTAGATGATGTGTGCCCACAAGGGCTCACCTTGCAAGGCTTAGAGGTACGATGGGTCTCTGGAGAAAAAAGGAGGGACCTGAGGAAATTCATATGCCTGGTGTCAGCAATTAAGGCAACTGCCTCAATGAGGCTTTGGGCTGCATCTCCAAGCTCTGCTCCTTATCTAGGCCAGAAAGGGAAGAGCAATGGGGAGGGGGGAGGATCTGCAGAATTATAGGCCTTTCCAGAAAAATGGGTCCAGAAAGTTGCCAATCAGAATAGAGCATTGCAAGTGGGGCAGCTCATAGGCATGTGGAGGGGGACAGATTCTCACTTTCCATTAGTTACGCTTTCCACAGGCTACTAGCTCTAGATTTGAAAAGGATCTCAGGGACCATAGAGTTCAGACCCTCTATTTTATAAAAAGGAAACTGAGGCCCAGGGTAGGTTAAATAATTGGGAAGAACTTGTGATGGGCATAAGCAGGCTACAGGATGTACCCAGTCAATCAAATGTCTGTCAAGTGCCTACTCTGTGCCAGCCCTGTGCGAGGAGTGGGTCATGACATGAGCGTTCACAGTCCTTGCCAGCTGCTACGAGAAGAAGGTGGCATAGGATACAGACAGAAAAGGACACTGTGGTTTATTTGTCCATTCAAGAGTATGACACCCACCATCAGTAGGTGATGGACATGTGTGTCTCATGATTCCACAGATAATATGTAGGTAGATATCAATTTATCTATCTCTAGGTATAATATATATACACACACATATGTGTGTATGTGCATATACATATATACATACATAGACGTATAATATATGTGCATATACATATATACATACACATATTATATGCATATATAAGTGCATATATACGCATATTGTGTTTCCACAATCCGGCTAGCAGCTTCTGTGGGGGTGTAAGATCCACCCACAGCCAGCACCCAGAAAGCTGCCAACAGCGTAGGTTCTTTTGATCTGCTTAACTAAGGAAAGCAAGGTGAAGGGGTTGACACGCTTACTTTAATTCAGCATACAAATATCATTCACTTAGTTCAGGGGAGAAGGCCAGCACCCTGAACTTCAGAGCAACATACAAACAAATTATAAACATCAACAGACAGACCCAATACAGATTCATAGTTACCAACATCTAGGTTCAGCCCGGGAGCTCAGAACAAGGGCTGGCCCGGAGTCACGCGCCACCACTGCTATAAGGAGGAGCTCCCAAGAACAGATAGCCAACCCCTGGTTTTTATATCTTTTTCAGTATCAGGGGTGAGTCACACATGCGACTCACTCACATGACCTAGAATCATTACAAAGAGGCAAACTTAAACCCACGTGGTCTAAAAGCCTCTGCTCTCCCAGACACGTAAACTAGGCCCTCCTTGGAGTTAGCTCCACTTTGGGCCCCACTTTAGTTGCCAATCCACACCCGATAAGGTTTTATGCCTAATAGGGGTTTGGCCCTGGGGCTTACCACCTAATAAGGCTCAATGAATTATTCAAAGGGAACAAAAGCCAAACTATTCAAGGGCACTTGTTGAACTAAGTGCTAAGGAGCCCATTTTTGCTTACCAACACATATGTATACATACACACACACACATACATATATATGTAGGACAAGATAAGTATTAAAAAAATCAAAGAAAATTTACGAAGGAAAGAATGTGTCTTTTAGCATAGCCCTTTCCACTGGACCTACCAAAGGAAACTTGTATGTCCAACATCCTGCTGGCCATTTATATCTGGATGTCCAACCAATAACTCATAGTTAACACATTCAAAACTGTAATCAATGCCACATCACACTTCCAACCTCTCATGAGCCCAACCAGATCTTCACTCTGACCTCTGTGTATCTGTTAAAGGCACCATCATCCTCTCACTTAACTAGGCCCAAAATCTTGATCTCTTCGGCCCCCCCCCTTCCAGCCCCTGTCCTTTCCTCTTACACCCAATCAGCTGCCAAATCCTGTGGATTATTTTTTTCACAGTATCTGGCATCGCTCTGTAACATTCCATTCTCTGTGTTCCAACCCCAGTTCAAGGCTTTCATTGTCATGGCCTGGAATATTGGAATATGACAGGTCATCATCTACAACATGCCACCTAACTGTGGGTGTACTCAAGAGCTTTGCCCTGGGCCCTTTTTTGCCTCTTTTTCCCCTTGGTAATCACATCGGTTCACATGGGTTTAATTATTTTCTCTATGCTAAGGACACCAGGCCAACATTTTTGACCCTAGCTGTACCAACTGCTATCAGACATTCTGAACCAGAGATCACATCAGCATTTATGTAACAAAGCTAGCACTTATATAGGGCTTTGAGGTTTACAGAGCACTTCACATATGTCATCTTATTTGAGCCTCACAACCTTTTGAAATGTTTTATTATTTATTAATAATTTTTAATATTAATTACAATTAATACAATTAGTGTCATAGATTATATGATCAATATTATATAATGAAAGTATACAATATACTCAATGTGCAATAATACAATTATATAATATAATTAATATTATATAACAATACAATTAATATAAATTATTTAATAATAAATTTTATGCTATTTTAATTAATAAAGTTAATGATTAGTTAAATTAATAATATTTATTATTATCCTCATCTTATTGAGGAGGAAAACTGAGGTTGACAGAGGATAAGTGAATTTCCCAAGGTTTGAGGCAGAATATGAACAAGTCTTCCTCACACCCAGACCACCCAGCATCTCTGGTGTGAGGGCTCCCTGAACCCTTTTCAGGGCTGTTTATCCAACTTTGGTGTCCCCCTGTCACCCAACTCTCACCTGTGGCTCCAAGAAGATGGAGCATGCACAGCAGCCACACCCTGGTAAAACCACCTTGGCTAAACTAAGTCGAGGGTGACCAACAGGCCTCAGACCCTTTGAGGAGTTAGGGGAACATCTACCCCAAGCATTTCAAAGCTTCATTTTGGGGAATGGGAGGATAAGAACAATTTGTTCCAACAGCCATGGAGGTGGTGGAAGCAGGCACTATGGAACACTTGTGGTTGTGCTTTGTCCTTCGATCTCGAAGAGGTCCATAACATCAGGAGAGGCTCCCATAACTTAGAAGTGAATTAAATTGCAGTGAGAGCAGGCTGTACAAAGTCACTGGCCTCACTTTCTCATCCAAAGCCATCTGGGTCCAATGGCCAGATATAGATCAGGACAATTGGAGATGGCCCAGGGTGCAGTAGGAGACCTTGGCCTTAATTTTTAAGCTAAGGTCCTTCTGAGTTCTCACTTTGACTGGGCAACACCCATTTAGTGATTAGGGCTGTTTAAGAAGTGAGCCAAGGGATGGGCCCTTTTATAATAATTTTTTAAAAAATCAAACTGGGAGGGGGAGACCCTCAGGGTTGTTTCTGGCCAAAAGAGAATCAATTACTATTTACATTCACTCTGCGCCATCAGGGCCCAAAAAATAACCATCAAGCGGTGCTTGGGCAGGGACCTATTGTCGGTCAATCAAAGGGAGCTAGAGTGAATTGGGTTTCGAGCATGGTCTTTAAGAAAGAAATCTAGCCAGTAAAGCCCGTGATATCAAGGTAGGCTTCAGCCATCAAAGTGGATTTGGAGCGCTTAGAGCTTGGTCAGACACGGAGGACGTCAAGGTCACCCACTGCATCCCAGCCCACTACCAGTCATCCTGACTTTTGTCTTCCCGCTGGACTTCAGTGACTCAGAAAGAGTGAGGCTGATGACGCGCAAGGGAAGACATCACCTATGATGTCATTGGTCCTCTTCGGAAAAAGAACGACAGTATTTTAAAAACAACCCTGTGAGGTAGGTGCTATTACTATGTCCATTTTACAGAAGGGAATACTGAGCCTGAGTAGTCAGGGTCCCACAGATCGGAAATCTCTGGGGCAAACTCGGGTCCTCCTGAATCCAGGTCCAGGTGTTAAAAAGAAAATTCTGTGTTCCGGCCTTTGTCCTTATTAATGAAGCAAAACTCAGGAAGAGAAGGTTAAAAAGGCTTCTCTGGACATACCCAGGAAGCTCAGCAGCAGAGGCCAGCCCTAGATGCAAATGGGGCGCTGCTTTTATAGACAGAGGCAGCATCTTCCATGTAAGGGCAAGGGTGTTTTGATCGGCTCGCGTCATCACAAGGAGGTGGGGTTAGTGCCCCTTCAGCTCCTCCCCATGTATTTTGATTGGCTCACATTCTAATAAGGAGGTGAAGTGAGCAACCCTGCCTGGTCCTTATGGGAGATGGGGTTGGTGCTAAGGAGATACTTAGAGCCCAGTGGACTGCCCTCTCCTACGGGATGACCCTCCCCAAAGTCAAGAAGGTTAAAATGTGGGGTCACTTCAGAGTGACTGATTTTACATAAACTACATATACTACCCTACCTATTTAACAATTTTGGAAACTGAGGCTCAGAGAGGCTAAGTACTGTGCCTGTGGTTAAATAGCTAGTAAGTGTCTGAAATGGAATTTGAAGCTAGGTCTTCCTATGCCAAACCCAGCTCTCTACTTCACTGCCTCTAAAAAGATTATGCAGAGTACTATCATCATGAATATGGGTCTATTCATGTATTGAGGGTGGTCGTTGTTCAGTCGTTTCAGACACTCCATGCCCCCATTTGGGGTTTTCTTGGCAGGGATACTGCAGTGGTTTGCCATTTCCTTCTCCAGCTCATTTTACAGATGAGGAAACTGAGGCAAACAGGGCTAAGTGACTTGCCCAGGGTCATATAGCTAATAAGTATCTGAGGTTAGATTTGAACTCAGTTCTTCCTGACTCCATGCCTGGTGCTCTATGCACTATGGCACCACCTAGCTGCCCGTGTATTGGGGATATCCCTGATGAAAAGATGGAAAGGAACAGAAAGGCTGTGACAGCTGATTTCTATAACACGCCCCATCTTCACAGTCGTGTAATCAGCTGAGAAGTTTTGAGGAGTCAAGCTCCCGCTGTGAAAGGAAAGGAGGACATCCAGTAGGTACCAAGAGTGAAGAATGATAAAGAATATTCCAAGCAAGGGGAGCCAGAGGAGCGAACAGTGAAGAATGAGGACTAGTAAAATACCTTCCTTCTCTGCTTCCATCCCCTCCACATTGTCTGCAGTTTCACTGGGGTCTAAGAAAAGGGGAGGGAAGAGAAGTAGGTCTGAAGGGAGCAGGACCTGAGGAAGAAGAAATGGAGTCATGTTTATACATTTCTGAGTTTAAAAAAATAAAACTCTGAGAGGGAAGCCAAGAAGATCTGGGTTCAAATCCTGCCCCCAAAACACACAAGCTACATGACCCTGAGCAAGCCATTCAACTTCTAAGTGTCCCAAGCAACTCAAAAGACTCTAGTGGGTGCAACTGTTTCCATTTGCAGTTCTCCTCACCAGAGATGTCAAACTCCCAGTCTTCTGGCCTGCAAGATCCCCGAGTGCAATCAGAATCAGATTAATATGTAATTGGGAAATGTTTAACAAAATAAATAATAATGTGATGCAACATAGATAATGTTAGTTTGTGGCTTTCTAAATCAATATTCCCAGGGATATGCTTGACACCATTGCCCTACACCAATGAAACCACAGGTGCAGTTGAGTCAGTCAATATACATTTGTTAAATGCCTACCATGTGCTAAGCCCAGGGATTCAGAGAAAGGCAAAGGCTATCCCTGTTCTCAAGGAGCTTACAATCTAATAGAGGAGGCAACATGCAAACAACTTTGTACAAATCAATTCTATATGAGATCAGCTGGAGATAGTTAATACTGGGAAGGTACTAGAAGTAAGGGTGTATTTGGAAATGTTTTTTTTAAAAAAAAGAGAGAAAGCAATGATCTTAGGTTTTCGGATTGGAAGGGAGCTCAGAGATCGCTTAGTCCAATCCCTTCATTTTCCAGATTAGCAAACTGACCCAGAGAATCAAGTGTTTGGCCCAGAGGCACCCAATGAGTAAATATCAGAACTGGGATTCCGCCTTAGGTTCATTGATTCTGCATCCATTGTTCTTTCCACCACAACTTATTGTCTATAGTCACCAAGGTTTTATGGCCAGGTAGGAATTAGACAAAGCCTTGAGCTTTAAAACATTAGATTATAGACATATAATTAACTAAGGTAGGGTGTCTGGGGCTTTGTCCTAAAGTGCCCTTCTATTCTTTACTTGAATGTTGCACCTAGTGAGTGAAAAGAACAATTGATTCAAATAGGTGGCTGGGATGAGACACCAGATGAGCCACCCCTCCCCACTCCCTCCCTTGGGATCCTCATGGTGTCTCTCAGAGGGCAGTGCTGTCCTGGGGTCTCTTCCTCCTTGATGCCTTGTGTCCAAGGTCAATGTCCACTTCCTAAGGTCTCTTCTGCTTGACTCCCCCTACATGGCTCTCCTCTGAACTGGACTTAAAAAGTGCTGGCCCTAAGAACTATGAGTGGGTTCTTGCCTGGCTTCAGAATTGTTTGTTAATTCCCAACGTATTGTTGTTTGTCCTTCTTACTTGAAGAGGATTAATGACGTCACAACATTGGGATCAAGGTAGAGTGTGTCTGACTGTGGCTGATCTGTCCAATCCAAGCTCGGAAGGCTCTACCACAGGTCAGGCACGAAGAGTCCACCCAAACATTTGGAGTGGAGATGTCTCTAAATTTGTGCATCTTGTGTTTCCTTTGTGCCACTGCAATTCTGCACAGGGCTTTCTTTGATGCAGGGATACCATGCTAGGTGGTCCTGTGCCAGCATCTCCCACGTCTCACTAAGGTTCTCCAGAGAGACCTTGAGAGTGTCCTTGTTCCACTTCTGACCCCTGTGAGTGCTTGCCTTGTGTGAGTTTTCCATAAAATATTCTTTTAGGCAAACATGTTTGACATTCGGGCTATGTGGCCAGCCCATCAGAGCTGAGTTCTCTGCAGTGGAGTTTGAATGCTTGGCAGTTCAGCTCAAGAAAGGACCTCAGTGTCCAGTATCTTATCTTGTCAGATCTTCAGAATCTTCCCAAAGTGATTTTAATGGGAGCAATTCAGTTTCTGGCATGGCACTAGTAGACTGCCCAGGTTTCACAGGCATACAACAATGAGGTCAGCACAACGGCTCTGTAGACCTTCAGTTTGGTAGTCTTTCTAATACCTCTTCTATCCCATACTTTCCTTTGGAGCCTTCCGAACACTGAGCTCGCTCTAGCAATGCGTGTGTCAAGCTCATCACCGATGTGGACATCACTGGAAAGTATATTGCCAAGGCGAGTGAACTTTGATAGAGTTGGGAAAGCTTGTGGAAAATCATGATGAAATTTGGTTGCCCAGAGAAATTCACCAGGATTGTGCGCCAGTTTCATGACCACATACTTGCATGGGTTCTGGATAAAGCACAATGCTCTCATGCTTTCTCAGTCACCAATGGAATGAAGGAGGGCTGTGTGCTTGCTCCTGTGCTTTTTTGCATGATGTGATCAGGGATCTTAGATGCCTTCAAGGTCAGCTCCTGCACTGATGGTAAATCATTTAACTTGAAAAGGCTACAAGCCAAGACTAAAGTGGAGGGATAGTTGGCGTACAACTTTTCATTCGCAGATGATTGTTCACCAATGTGGCTTCTGAGGCTGAGCTGCAACAGATTATGAATCAATTCTCTGCCACTTGTTCCAATTTTGGCCTGACATTCACCACCAAGAAAACAGAGAGTCTCCACCAGCCAGCACTGCACCATCCATATGTGGAACCATTGGTTACAGCAAATGGAGAAATTTTGAATGCTGTGGATAAATTCTCAACGTACTAGATTCTTGATTTCCTCTCAGGTCCCTTCCAATTCTGGGACTCCTCGGTTCGGGGACTCCCAGCTTCTCAGATCCTGGCTTTAGACTACCTTGAATTTTGTTTTTGCAAGACTCTTCAGGTATTAACTCTCCCTGTGTGTCTGCCGCAGAGAAAGGACAGTTCGGACATCAGCTTTGTAGGCAGTTTGCTACCTAGAATTTCACTTATCAAAAGATAATAGATGGAGAGTAGATAGAGATGTCAGGAGTCCCAAGGAGGCGAGGTGTCTTAGGATCATAGTTCCAGAGCTAGAAGGGACCTCAGAGGCCATCTGAGAGATCCTAGGCAAGTCACAACCTCTCAGAGCCTTAGTTTTCTTACCTGTGAAATGTGGTGTAACCAGAATGGCCTTTGTTTTCTTTGAGTGACTCAATTTATTTCCATGAGCTTTACTAGGTGCTAAGCCCCAGGCCCAAACCCCATTAGGTGTTAACCTAATCCATGTGGATGTGAACCTCCCAGGGTCCTAAGGGGATGGGCCAACTCAAGAACCAATCACCAGAGCTCAGGCTCTGGTGATTCAGATGATATTTGATGTCTGAAGCCCTATAAGAAGGGAGGACAGAGCCATTTGTGTGGGGCTCTGGAGATGGTGTTGATGAGGAGACTCTGGGCAGCTGTAGCTAAGGAGCCCTCCAGCTTGTAAACCTGGATGCTGAGACTTTGTTGAATTCTGGTAACTCTGTGTTGGGATTTGAATCAGACAAAGTCTGTCTGCTGATGTTTGTAATTTGTTTGCATTTTGTTTTGAAGTTCAGGGTGCTGGTTTTTTTCCCCTGAACTAACTGAATGATATTTGAATTAAAAGTAAGCTTGTCAACCCCTTCACCTTGCTTTCCTTAATTAAGAAGATCAAAAGAACCTGTGCTTTTGGCAGCTTTCTGGGTGCTGGCTGTGGGTGGATCTTCTACCCCCACAGAAGCTGCTAGCCAGATTGTTGAAACAAATGGCGTAGTCACCAGGATCTGGCTTTAACAAGGAAGCATGGCGTGTTGGGGTGCTGGGTTGGTTGAATGTTTCCCAGTTTTTGGATTGCTCTTTGTACTTGGAGTGGCTATGGTTCTGTGCAGCCTCAGGAGCAACAAAGTCCTGAAGGAAAACAGGCCGGTGGAAGCGCTAGGTGTGGTTTTCCAGGGGCCCAGAGCAGGAGATAATCCCTTCTTCCCAGGGCTTAAGCTGATAAGCCTGGCCCCAGAGGACTGTGCTGAAAGGGTGAATGTCTTGAGATTATATTATATATGGAGTTTTGAAACAGGAGTGGAGAATGGCCTTGGAGACTTGGAGAATGGCCTTCCTACAGATTTGGCAGGAGGGGCTGGTGAGGAGAAAGAAGAAGCAGACAGCAGCTGCCAAAATATTGATCCAAGAGACTGCCTGCATGAGAACTTTGGAAAGATGAGAGCAGTGAGCTGCTTTCCAGCTGACTTTGGTGAGGTGAGAACAAAGATGGGGAACCACCTACATCGGGATTCCAGAAGAAGCCAGGTGAGGCCAGCTGGAGTTGGAACCCAGGAGCCTGAAGTCCAGCCCTGGGGCAAGATGGAAACCTTGCAGCAAGGCACTGAGTCCGCCTTTTTGGTCCCTTCAGCTTGGGCTGCTTGGGATCCAGGAAGGAGGCAAGGATTTGTTTTTGTTGGGGTGGGGGAAGTGCCTTGGACCCCCAGGGACCCCACACCCGTTGGCTTTATTGCCCAGCAGACCCTCGGGACTTGGAACCGGGGACTGGAACTTAATGGGGAGAACAGACCCTAAAAGAACTTTGGACTCTTTCTTTGAAATTGGGACTTTGGGTGCCACGTGGAAGCCTGCAATGGCAGTTTGGGGAGGAGATGTCCCCAAGAGAACTCTATTTGTTTGTCTGTTTGCTTTAGGACTTTACTAACTAAAGCATGCCCGCGCCTCAGGGTACTGGGGAAAAAGCCTGCTATGGCAGTGTGCTGCTGAAGAAGCACTTTATTTGGATACTTTATGAGCTTAAGAGATTAACTTGCTTTGACCTAGGGGTGGACATTTGAATAGTTAACAATTATTTTGGGAATGATTGATTGAAGAAATTATCTTGCTGGGACCTAGGGGTGGGTCACATTTGAATTGTAAACCAATATTTGGGAATGTCACTGAATGATATGTTTTGCTTTATTATGAATGATATGTTTTAGTTTCCTTTGTAATTGGATCACAATGTATGTTCTAGGATACATGGCTGATTAGATTATGTATCCTAGAACAAGGGGTGGAGTGTAACCAGAATGGCCTTTATTTTCTTTGAGTGACTCAGTTTATCTCAGTGAGCTTTATGAGGTGCTAAGCCCCAGGCCCAAACCCCACTAGCCTGAGCTCTGGTGATTCAGATGATATTTGATGTCTGAAGCCCTATAAGAAGGGAGGACAGAGCCATTTGTGTGGGGCTCTGGAGATGGTGTTGATGAGGAGACTCTGGGCAGCTGTAGCTAAGGAGCCCTCCAGCTTGTAAACCTGGATGCTGAACTCTGGTAACTCTGTGTTGGGATTTGAATCAGACAAAGTCTGTCTGTTGATGTTTGTAATTTGTTTGCATTTTGTTTTGAAGTTCAGGGTGCTGTTTTTTTTCCCCTGAACTAACTGAATGATATTTGAATTAAAAGTAAGCTTGTCAACCCCTTCACCTTGCTTTCCTTAATTAAGAAGATCAAAAGAACCTGTGCTTTTGGCAGCTTTCTGGGTGCTGGCTGTGGGTGGATCTTTTACCCCCACAGAAACTGCTAGCCAGATTGTTGAAACATGTGGGTGATAATAACCCTCAACCAGTTTGTTGTGAGGAGGGTGTTTTGAAAGCCCTATACAAATGTGATTTGTCAATATTCAAGTAAGTGGGAGGAATTTAATCCCTCTTCCATAAAGCAATCGTTCAAATATTTGGAAGCAGCTATCAAGCCCCAGCCCTGAATTATCTCTCCTCCAGGAAAAACATCCCCCAGTTCCTTCTGCCAATTCTGGCCAACATGTCCCCTCATCATCCTACTTCCACCCTCCTCTGAGAATATCTTAGCTTATAATATTTTGGGGGAACAGATCTTTGATTCATTGGTGTGGGAAGCGGGAGTGTACAGTAGAAGGGAATCTTGATTCTGGAGTCCAAGGACCCGAGTTCAAATCCCAGCTCTGCCACTTGCTAGTGTGTTACCTTGACTAAGCCCCCTCACTTCTCTGGGTCTCAGTTTCCTCATCTGTATTATAAATTGGTTGGACTAGATGACCTCTCAGGCTCTTTTCTACTCTAAATCTTTGACCCTTTGAATTCCTAGTGGGAAATCTCCCTCTGTCAAAGCAAATCAGTGCCATTTAGCTCCTCAAACAATTGCCCAGGAGCCAACAAATTAAGAGACTTGCCCAGGGTCACACAGCCAGTCTTTTCAGAGGCAGGATTTGAACTCAGGTCATTCTGCCTTTGAGGCCAGCTCTTCTCCAAAACTCCACTCTCCATTTTCAAATGTCCTTTCTAAAAAGTGGCACCCAGAGGTGAACATGGTACTATAGGTGTGGTAAAGCAGACCATTACCTCTTAATTCTGTATACTCTGCTTCTCTTAATGCATCTAAGCTCTTTCACTGACTAAATCATAGTGCAGGCTCGAGTCCTGGGTTCGGATCCCACCTTTGATGCTTATTAGTCCCGTAACCAAGCTCTAACTTCCTCGTATGTAAATGAAATACCTGTAGTACCTCCTTTACTGGGATGCTGCTCAAAGGAATTAATGAATACAAAGTATTTTGAAAATGGGAATGCCCTATGTAAAGGTGCCAGCTTTTATGATTAGTGGGAAGGGTGCTAGGGTTTGACTCACAGTTGGTTCTGGCTTTACCAGTTCAGTAACTCACAATTCCCTCTGTGCCTTGGCTGTGAAGTAAGGGTGTTGGACTGGAGGACTTTTAACATTCCAACCAGCTCCGTGAGTCAAATGAGAGTTATTGTAGTGATTGCTATCTCTTCTCACTCTCCTCTGATGATGTCAGGCTCTTGCCAAACTGAGCTATTTACTGTTCCGTGAGCCTGTCCCACCCTTTCACATCTCTGTGCCATTAGGCTCCCAGCCACTAGTCTCCGTCCCCACTGCTGCCTGTTGAAGTCCTTCCCTCCCTATGGCCATTTCCTGTGGCCTGTTCTTCACCTGTAGGAACTCTTCTCTCCTTCTTCATACTGTAGGATCATTGAATTAGAGCTTAAAGGGACTTTGAAGCATACCCAGTCCAACCCATTCAGGTTACTCCAAAACTCAAATGAATAGGCGTGCCATTGAGGAGTTCCAGCCAAGGGTCTCTACTCATGGAGGCCAGCCTATTCTGGACAGCTCTTCCAAGTTTTTCCATTAATTCCTTCATCTGCCTAATTGGACATTCACCTAGTTCTCCAGACAACAAGAACATATGGTACAGTCTAGCTGTCCACCTGTCATCCCTCACACTCACCATGTGACCAGCCCTTCTTCTCTTCCTATCGTTCATTTCCATGATGACACCCTTGACTTCAGTCCTGCTTTGAAGTTCCTCATTGGTTAGGTGTTGCAGCTTACTCACATCCCCATGTGCCTCTCCGTGGCTTTCTGTGGTTAGTTTTGAATTTTGTGAGGACCACGCACTCCGTGTCTTGCTGCCATATAGCAACACCGATAGAATATAGGTATTAGAAAGATTGGCCTTTGTTTCCCTGGGAAAACTTGGGATCATTAAAGTGACTTTGGAGGGAGGCATGGTAAGGACCTGAATCTGAATCCTGTCTCAGACCCTTGCTAGCTGTGTGGCCCTGAACAAATCACTCACTCTCAGTCTGCCTTAGTTTCTTCATCCATAAAATGGGATAATAATAGTACCTTCAAAGTGGTTGTGAGGATCAAAAGAAATCATATATGTAAAGTATTTTATAAACCATGAAGTACTATATAAATGCTTACTATCATTAATTGTTATATTATACTTAAATTGTGACAGCACTACAATATTGCTAATTACATAATGATTAATATCACAATGAATACTTGTATTACATAGCATCATAATATTGTTAATGTAATAGTCAACATGTAATTATAACTTTCTTTTAGTCATATAGCAATATAAATGACATCCTATTACATATTGTGATATATTATTCATGATTATTGCAATATAGTGGTTATCGTTATATTACAAGACACAATGTAACAATATGATTTCTATTAAAATCATTAATATTACTGCACATTAATAATTAATCAATATTAATTTCCCTAAGGGAGTCTAGCCAGCTCCTCCTGTTCAGCTCTGGGCTCAACTCACACTACCATGGCTGTCCCAGACAGCCATCCTTATGGCCAGCTCTACAGTTTTCCATCCAAATACATGCTATAATCTAGGCAATAGGCATTCTTCATTTTCTTTGTCTTTTCTCATGGATAGTGAAGCCCAGTTCTTTTGTGTGGTTACAGATTTTTGCCAAGAAGTGCTGCCATGTTCTGAGGTTTGCTCTATCAACAAGAACGCCCTGCCACCCTCTTGAACTTGATCACCACCATCACAGTGATAACACACTTGGCAGGCATCCTTTTATCTCCCTGTTTTATGTGCCATCTGATATCGACTATCTGAGGGTAATTAGCTAAGGTTACTTCCGTTGTTATATTTTTCAAGAAATCTTAAATGATAATAATGTTTGGATGGGAGACACATTTTTGTACAAGAGCCAATAAGGCAGCAGTTAGTTCCAGGGAATCACTTGCTTTTTTCATAATTGACAAACAATAGGGATCATGTGACCTTATATTCTTTACATTGGTCAGTAAATTGAGGAAAGGTAAAGATGTGGCCCATTGATGAATATAACTTCTAACATACAAAAGGTTGCTTGTTCCCTACTAATACCTTCACTGAGGATGCCATCAACTGGCACCTGAGTGATCAGCATAAAGATTTCATAGAGATGGGAGAGGAGGCATATAGACCAGTAGCTGTTTATAGTTTTTTCCTCAGTCACTTTTATTTTTGATATTTTTTTCCACATGTTTGGTATCTTCCTCTCATACTGATACCTTATATATTGACCCCTCAATAATATTACAATTATGTTGCCTTCAACATGAAATGTAGCTATATGCACTCGGTCCCAGATGACTTCTTCTTCCACCCATATTCTCTTTAGTGGCATTTCTACCTCCCCTATAAACACACCTAAAATATGATGATGGGGGTCTATGTATGGTAGTTCCAAGTTCTGGGTAGTAAGACAATTGGTTGTAATCTCTGAAAATCTTTTCCATTTTTATTCCATTCACTGGTTTGTTTCCCATCCTTAAATATCCCTGGGATAACTTTGCCTAGTTTGATCTCTTGCCAAGCTTTAAAAACTGATTTTTTCACCCTCCTCTTGCTTGTCTCTGCTTTGTGAGTTGATAGTACTCATATTCATCCATCATCCTTTCATAAGATTTTACAAACAAATGTATTTTCTAAAGTGTTGTTGCCTTTGTCAACTTTCTTCTCTTGGCAAGTCACATTTGTTCACTAAGTTACTTCCTAGACTCTCTTGCTTGTCTTGTTGATGATAGATTTACTTAGGTAAAACTTCAGCTTTAAATTATTATTAATTATTTATTATATTATATATTAAATTATTATAAATTATTTAAATTATTATAATCAGTGTCAATGTAATTTCTGTCATCTATTTCTCATTTTTGTTGTCAATTACATGTTCAAATAGTTCAGGATTTAGTTGTTTCAAATGAATGTCATATTTTTCTCATTATTCTTCCTTCCTTCTTTTCTTTCCTTCTTTCTTCCTTCCTTCCTTCTTTCATTCCTTCTTTCTTTCTTTTCTTCTTTCTTTCTTTCTTCCTCCAAGCTTTGCTCTGATGTATCAGAAGTCTGACTGTTCACAGACAAGTGATTCATGGATAACATCTATAACCAATTTTTTCCCATTTGTTCTAATATAATCTATGCCAATTTTGTGATATAATTTCATGCTCACCAGGTCCAGAGCTCAATAAGGTTTATCTGCCTTTTTGTTCTTGTTTTTAAAGAAAGTATTCATTATAAAAAGGTGCCTTCTGTGTAGAAAACACATCTTTGGGCTCTTTCTTTTTCCTAAACAATGCTTTCCCTTGTATTTTTCACCATTCTCTCATATTTTTCCTACCCTTGCACTGAAGTTACTAAATACCAGTGTGTATATTGATTTACTGCAGAGGGTCATTTTTTTAAAATAGTATTTTCCACAATCACATGTAAAAATAATTTTTAACATTCATTTTTTAAATTTTGAATTCAAATTCTCTCCCTCCCCCTGCCAAGACAGTAAGCAATTTGATATAGGTTATGTACATACAATTATGCAAAACATACTTCCATATTAGTCATGTTGCTAAAGAAAACAGACCAAAAAAAATCAAACCTATATATGTTTTTATCTGCATTCAAATTCCAGCTGTTCTTTCTCTGGAAGTGGATAGCATTTTTCATCATAAGTCCTTTGGAATTATTTTAGATTATTGTATTGCTGAGAATAGCTAAGTCATTCACAGGTGGTCATTTTACCATATTACTGTTACTGTGTACAAAGTTTTCTTGGTTCTGCTCACTTCACTTTGCATCCGTTCATGTAGGTCTTTCTAGATTTTTTTGACAGCATCCTACTCATCCTTTCTTATAGCACAATAGTATTCAATTACAATCATATACCACAACTTGTTCAGCCATTCCCCAACTAATGGGCATCCTCTCAATTTCCAACTCTTTGCCACCACAAAAAGAGCTGCTATAAATATTTTTGTACAGATAGGTCCTTCCCCCCACCCTTCCCTGCCCTTTTTAAAAAATTTCTTTGGAATTAGCTGTGTGACCCTGGGCAAGCCACTTAACCAATTGCCCCCCAAAAAATTAAAAGAAAAAACCCAATTTCTTTGGGATACACACCTAGTAGTGGTACTGCTGGATCAAAGGGTATGCAGTTTATAGCCCTTTGGGCATAGTTCCAAATTATTCTCCAGAATGGTTGGATCAATTCACAACTCCACCAACAGTTCCTAAGTGTCCCACATTTCCCACATCCCCTAATTCAGAGGATCTTATCAAGATAGGCAAGAAAACTGAAACTCAGAGCAGGGAAATGGCTTGCCTGAGGTCACACAGTTAACAAGTGGCAAAGTTAGAATTTTTTGAAAAGTTTTTATTTGATATTTTCTGTTGCTTTACCTCACCATGGTTATCCCAAATATCTCTTCTCTCCTCCTCCCAAAGACCCATATCAAATGACAAATAATTTTTTTAGAGAGGAAAAAACATCAGCACAAGAGATAGATACATAGGAAAAATCCAAAAACATGTGCAATGTATAACACCCAGACTCACACACTCAGTGCCACTCTACTCCTCACACCCACTCACCCCACGGATCTAATCTGTTCTCATGTCTTATTACTTCTACCTCCGTCACACCTCTCCTGTATGTTCCAGTCTTCTCACACAGCTGCTGCTCTGGCATAGGCTCTGGCTACCTCATCCACTGCAGCTGGTTGGTTGGCCTTCCTGCCTCAAGTCTGCTCCAATCTATCCTCCTCAAAGCTGCCTAAGTGATTTTCTTAACTCATAGAACTGACCATCTCATGCCCTCACTTAATCCTCTCCAGTGGCTCCTAATACCTGTAGCATCCAAATTAAAATGCTTTGTTTGGCTCCTTTATGACTTGCCCCATTCTCATACCTTACTCCTTCACACATACTCCATGATCCAGCTCTCCTAGCCTAGCTCCAGATGGACACTATCTCTTGTTTCTGCCCCTTCTCTCATGCAGAGAGTGGCCTTCCTCTTCACCCATGTCTCTTAGACTTCCTGGTGTCCTTTAAGACTCAGCCCAAACTCCAGCTTCTTCAAGAGGCCCTTCCCAGTCCTCTTGATTGCTAAGGACTCTTTTTGTAGGCCCAGTGCCTAGCATAGTGCCTGGCACACAGTAGGTGTTTAATAAATGTTTATCGCTTGGTAGTGCCTTCCTTTGGAGCTTGCCTCTCATTTACATTGTCTAGATTTTGTATTTACACATAGTTGTTTGTATGTTGTCTCCTCCATCAGAGTGTGAGTTCCTCAAAGGCAAGTTTTTCCTTTTCTTTTATATCCCCAGATTTTAGCTCAATGCCTGGCGCAAACTAAGTGTTTAATAAATGCTTGTTAACCACTGTCTCATTTTACAAAGGGGGAAGGTGAGGGAATTGACTTTTCCAAGGTCACACAGGTATTAAGGAGGTGGGGACTGGAGTCAAACCCAGGTCCTCTACCTCTAGAGCCAGGGATCTGACCACTGGACCACCCTCCCTCTCCTCAAAGAGTGATCTGGAGGCAGCTGGGGATTTTCTGAGAAGGAACAAGAGCTTCTTCCCTCCAGCTGCCAAGTCATTCCTACCTACCCCCAGGTCCTATCTCACCCATCATGCCTCAGTTATGAAAATGCAACACATTTAGTAGCAACATCCCCAAAGTCAAGGGCACAGGAAATGGGACAGAAATCTGGCAGATACAAAGATTTGGGTTCAAATTCTGCTTTGGCCTCTCACTTCCTGTGTGTCCCTGGACAAGACCCTAGTCACTTTGTTCTCTCTGGCTCATCTGCAAAATGAAGGGGACAGACTAAATAGTTTATGATTCTGTGAAATCAGTCTGTCTAGGGGTGTGTGTGTGTGTGTGTGTGTGTGTCCACATGTCTTCTTCTCTCTCTCTTTTTACCCCTGTCATTTTCTGGGTGTGGATATAGGGCATTCTTTTTATATCTTTGTTTCTGTGTGTGCCTGCATTTCTTTCTCAAGGCTGGTCTGTTACTCTCCAGGTCTCTTTTCCTTCTTGGATATGGATGGATCTTTGTATGTCTTTCTCTGGATCTTCCTTGTGGCTCACGGCCTCTCCCTCCTTGCTGCTGCTTTCCTTCTGTTTCTCCGTCTCCTTTTCTATGTTGCTCTGCACAAGTCTAACAGGATCCTCCTCCCACCACCTTCCTTTTCATTTCCCTTGTTTTCTTTCCCTCCCTATTCTATCTTCCTTAATTGACAGTGTTCTAGAAAGGAAGTTAATATTGTATTATCTGTATTAGTTTTTAAGTGGAGATAGAGCTCTTTACTCTTAATAAAAGCAGACTAGTGGAGTAGTTTATAGAACTATAGTCAACTAAGTTTCAGTCAGTTTTATGCAAGTGGATCCCAGTTTATTTTTCCTATGGCCCCAGAATTCAAAAGGTTTCCCATCCCTGGTCTAGTGGGTTGGCTACACATAAAGTGGATTTCAGAAATCTCCAAGCACTTCATAGGTAAATGTTGTTTGTCCTTTCTTTTCCTTCTTTCTTTCTTTCTTCCTTTCTCTCTTTCCTTCTTTCTTTCTTTCTCTCTCTCTTTCTTTCTTTCTTTCTTTCTTTCTTTCTTTCTTTCTTTTCAGGCAATCAGGGTTAAGTGACTTGCCCAGGTCTGAAGCCAGATGTGAACCCAGCTCCTCTTGACTCCAAGGCCAGTGCTCTATCCATTGCACCGACTAGTTGCCCTTCTTCATTTTCCAGGACCAGTAGGACCAGTGATATCACAAGTAATGTCTTGACTTGCACGTGAGTTGGATTTAAGTGAGGCAGAGTTGCACAAACTCATCAACTTCATTATCCTTTTCTGAGTCATTGAAGTCCAGTGGCAGGACAAAAGTCAGGACAACTGGTGATGGCCTGGGATACAATGGACGAGCTCCAAGTGCTCCACAGCACCTTCTTAAGCTGCCTTCCTGGCTGTTGGAAGTAATTATTCTCATCTGCCCATTCCACCAAGAAAATCTTCACATGCTTGGGGTAGATACCCCCTAACTCACCAACAGGTTTGAGGCCTGTGGGTTGCCCTCAATTACCCTCAACCTGGTTTCGCCCATCTGCCAAGGTGTTTTTTTACCAGGGTGTGGCTGCTGCTTGTGCTACACTTTCTTGGGCTCTGTGAGAGTTGGGTAAATCAAGAGAACACCAAAGGTAGATGATCAGCCCTGAAAAGGGCTCAGCACACCCTCACATCAGAGGGGTTAGTCCTCCTTGAACACTCCATACATGCCAGGTAAATGTAATGATTTCTTTATAGGTGGAAATAGTCAAAGGTCAGGGAACCAGGAGTGCATCTCAGTTGGATCCTTGGGACTCGGTGAAACATAGGAAATTGACACAGAGACATGGTCCATTGGGTGAGACATGCACTGGGGGACCTTCTAGTACTCGTGGGGAGAGCTAGGGGCAGTGTGATGAAATAGAAAGAGTGAAACCTAGAGTTGAGAGAGATCTGGATAATTTAATGCATCTGAGCCTTGGTTTCCTCATCTTTATATGGGAGGAGAGGAGGGAGCATCAACTTGGGTGTAGGTATATCAATGCAGGACAAAGGTTGTCTGCTCTACCTGATCCTCTAGGGTTGCTAAATGAAACTCCACGATAATTTGCATGACCAAAGGCATGAGGGAGTTGAAAGGAATTTACTCAAAATAATGATCCATTGATATGGGACTCTCTCTTAATTGATGGAAATCAATGCCCCTGTCTGCATGAGAGGCAGCACAGAGCTGGCTAAAGAGTGAGGGGAAAGGTTCTCTTTCTTCTAGCTCTTCGTCTCTTCGTTTTCTTTCATTCTCTTCAGGCTCTACATTCACATCAGGCATTTCTGACTTCTAGCTTCAGGAGAAAAGATGGAAGATGCCCACTTCAGGTTCCTGAAGGAAAAGACTCTGGGAGGTAGCCAACTTGAGGGGAGCTGGCAATCTCCATCATGTCCCTGTCCCCAGCCTATTCCACTAGAGACTTTGGGGAACTTCCCCTTGGGTAAGATCTAGGACTATCTGAACCGAATTACCTGACTCCCAAAGGGAGCACTTCTTCACTCTGTATTTGCTGGTATATATTCTCTTATGTAGACTTTCTCTGATTTCTGTTCTGCTATTGATTTGGATAAATGGGTCTCTTTGCTATTTTGTATGTGTATTCATCATGAAACTGGTATTTGAAGAGAGAGGTGTTAAGCCTGGGATATAAAGCTTGGAATCTTCTTCCCCTAACTCCCCAATGAATGAAACAGTGATCAGAAGTTAGATTGACCCTGAAAACCACATCCCCGTGACTAATAATATTTAAGGAAGCAGATAGATATAATTCTAGGCTGGTACCTTCTCTCTCCAAGGAGAACAGAACGGCCAAGCCTCTGGCCCCAACTTCCTGCTTCCCCTCCTGACAGGAATTAAAGTCTCATTTGGAGAAGAGTGGGGGACAGAAGAGTCTGAAGATTTCTCTTCTGCTTCCCTCTGAGCCACAAACTGACACCCCTATGCCACATGTCCGGGACAGCCCTCACTACATGTATACCAATTGGCCCAGAAGTGTTTCTGCTGAAGGGGAGGCACAAGAGTAAAAAAGAAAATCTTTGACCCAAAAGACTCTGCTGTCCTGAATGGGAAAGAAGACTCCATTGTTAAAGGAGTCTTCTAACACAGTGGCAAACTCAGATAGAAAGGGAGTTACTAAATCATACATAAGCATCCTTGAAGCTGCATATTGACTTGGAAAATCACATATTAACATTGTCTATGTTTCATCCTATTTTAGTTTATTTTGTTAAATATTTCCTGAATCCATTTTAATCAGGTTGGGCCACATTTTGAGTGTTGTGGGCTCCGGGGGCCCTTGGGAGGGGTGTTTGACACCTCTACCGTCCAGTGGAGAAGCAACCCAGCAGCAGGCGAGCTCAGTAGTTCTTTGGGGAAACAGCAAGTGGCTACCTCACTTGGTTTTGGAATTTTTTTCTTTCTTTCTTTCTTTTTGGAGGGGGGAAGGCAGGGTAATTGGGGTTAAGTGACTTGCCCAAGGCCACACAGCTATTAAGTGTGTGAGGCCAGATTTGAACTCAGGTCCTCCTGACTCCAGGGTCGGTGCTCTACTCACTGCACCACCTAGCTGCCTTGGTTTTGGAATTTCATTTGATCTTCTTCAAAAGTAACAGATGTTGCTGGGGAAATGGAATGGAGGAGAGTAACAGTGAGGCATAGTAGATTAATGTAGTAGATTAATTAACTGAACTAGGATCAACTGTAGGAAAGTAAATTGTCCTTGGAGTGTCCACTCTGCCAACTGAAGCTTAGGAATCTGTGAGAGATGCTGCCCCTTTGTGTAAGGAGATCTCTATGTATTACTTACCTTGTTGTTATTCTGTTTATTGGTCATTTGCATTGTATTAATGTGTCATTTGGTCTACTATAAGGATATACATTTGTGGGGGCTTAGAACTATGAATCTGGATTGATGATTACCCCCCAACAGTACCAGGAACCCAAAGGGGCTACATTGATGGGCCATATGCTACATGTAAAATGAGGAGAAAAAAACTTGTACTATCTACCTTTTTAAACATTAAAGTATAGAAAA
The DNA here is from genome assembly GCF_011100635.1 of Trichosurus vulpecula. Classification (NCBI taxonomy): domain Eukaryota; kingdom Metazoa; phylum Chordata; class Mammalia; order Diprotodontia; family Phalangeridae; genus Trichosurus; species Trichosurus vulpecula. The sequence continues at coordinate 33,350,865 of NC_050579.1, forward strand.
GGCTTCTGTTTAAGATGGTGACAATGAAAGGTTCTAGGCAGGATTCTCTGAGGAATATTTATTAACAGTGAAGAAGAGTGTCAAATAAAATTCCCAGATCAAAGAAAAACACCACTGAGTTCTTCCATCCCATAGAACAGGGCTGTCCAACCTTACGTTATCTTAGGGGCTGCATTAAAATAAAATAATTATTCAAGGGCTGCACCCAGAATAAAAAACACAGTACACCAACAGAAAGTGGGGGAACCCACGTTATCAATACGACAGGCGAAGGCGGGAAGCACAAAAGCAAACACAGAACAATAAAGTGACAACACAACAGCATAAAGGTAGGTGCATACTGACTAATTTGCATTGTACAGATGGAACACATCCCACAGATTGATTGAAAATTCTGTGTGATATGTTCCATCCGTAATAATGCCTTAAAACACCAAAGAAAATTAACAACAATGAGATTATTTATTAGTGATGGAATTAAAAAAAATTAATACGCATTCCATGCAAATTCTTATTTTATTTTTTCGCTCGTAAAAATTAAAACCCATAGGCGGGCTGCATCAGATCTCACTGTGGGTCGCATGTGGCCTGTGGGCTGTATTTTGACCAGCCCTGCCATAGAAGATGGTTAAAGGAGATGGGACCTAAAACACAGGCTTTTCCAGGGATCAAAGGCTCTCACTGGGATATGGCACAAAGAAACTAAGCCAAGGCAAGGACTCTTGAAGGCCTGGGGATACACTCCAAAAGATCAGCCAAAAGTCAACATCAGTTGGGGTGGAGCTGCTCCAAGGTCGGAGACCCAGGGCCATTAACCTCATTCACTGTATTAGGAAACAGAAAAGATCAGCATTAGTGGTTGGAAAAGCCCCAGAAGACAGGCAGAATATGGAGACTGTGGTGGTGGGCAGAACTTAGTAAGAAAAATGCATCCAGCGCCCCACCCCAAGATGGGATCCCATGCCAAGGCTATGGAACAAGGCAAGGTCTTCACTGAGGCATCTTCTCCCCCAAAGACTACAGGGCAGCAACTTCTAGACCACAGCAGAGGCAAAATCTAGCTCAGGTACAATATCATTCCGTTCCAGGACTGCAGTAGGGGGCAGGACCTGCGCCCCGCCACTCTCTCTAACAGTGCAGAAAAAGGCAATATCTGACCCTGGCACAAAATCATAATCCAAAAATTAAAGCCACAGAAATGCACAAAGGTAGGGGAGAATTCCACTACAACAAAGGTAGCTGGGTGATACCATAGTGCACAGAGCTGGTCCTGGAGTCAGGAAGACTCCACTTCCTGAGTTCAAATCCAGCCTCAGACACTCACTGGGTGACCCTAGGCAAGTCATTTAACCTTGTTTGCCTCAGTTTCCTCATCTGTCAAATGAGCTGGAGAAGAAAATGGCAGTATCTCTGCCAAGAAAATCTCAAATGGGGTCATGAAGAGTTGGACATGACTGAAAAATGACTGAACAACAACAAAGGAATATCATGGGTTAAAAGAAGTCTCAAATGAAATTCTCAAATAAAATTCTGAAACAATCACAACTAGAACTTAGAAAAAATAATTGATGAACTACAAGGATGCCAAGAATGGATAGAAAAAAAAACAAAGGAGGAACTAAAACAAAAGAGTAAAAAATGAAAATAGAAAAGTTGGAATGAGAATAAACAACTTAGAGGAAAAAATATATAAACTAGCCCTGTAGTTGACACCCTGAAGAAAGAGTAGAGCAAACAGAACTTACTGATTCAATGAGGAAATAAAAATATTAGAAAAAATACAATTCTAAATGTGGTGCCATGTACCTGTAGTCTCTGCTGCTGGGAAGGATGAACTAGTGGACTGCTTGAGTTGGGGAGTTCTGAGCTTCGGGAGGGCTAAAGTTGATTTTGCGTTCTCACTAAGTCTGGCATCAATACAGTGAGGTCCTCAGGAATGAGGGTCTCCAAATAAAGCAAACCAGACCAGGTCAGGAAAATGTTGCAGGTCAAGGCTTTCCATGCTGATCAGCAGTGGGGTTAGACATGTGAATTGTTGCTATACTTCCCGCTTGGGTGAGATAAGGAGATGCAGTCTCAAAAAACAAAGCCAAAAGACTAAAAAATATAGAACAAGTGATATATCTACTATCAAAAAACAGCTGACCTGAAAGACAGGATGAAAAAAGATCATTTAGGGAAAAAGATCATTTAGGAATGGACTTTCTCAAAACTATGACCAAATAGGAAGCATGGATACCATATTTTATAAATAGTATTTTATTTTTTCCAATTACATGTAATGACAATTTTAACATTCACTTAAAAAAATTTTGAGTTCTATATTTTCTCCTTCCCTTCTTTTTCCCCCCTTCCTTAAAATGGTAAGCAATTTGATATAGGTTATATATGTACAATTGTGTAAAACATATTTTTATATTAGTTATATTATGAAAAAAGAAACAGATCAAAAGGAAAAAAACCCACACAAACAAAAATAGTGAATACAGTATGCTTTGATCTGCATTCAGACTCCATCAGTTCTTTCTCTGGTGGTGGATAGCATGTTCCAAGATGAGTCTTTTGGGATTGTCTTGGATCATTGTATTGCAGAGAATAGTGAAGTCTATCACAGTTGATTATTGCAGTGTTACTGTTACTGTATATAATGTTCTTCTCATTCTGCTCGTTTCACTTTGCTCATTTTTGTTCATGTAAAGTTTTCCAGGTTTTTCTGAAAACAGATACTATATTTCAAGAAATCATAAATGAAACTGTCAAAAACCATTAGAGAGAGAAAGAAAGCAAGTTGAAAAGAGAAAGGATCCACCTGTTACTTCCTGGAAAAAGAAACAAACAAAATTATACATAGCCAGAAATGTCATGTCAATATCCAGAGTTTTTAGATTTAAAAAAAAAACTCATGAAAAAGCCAGAAAGAAAGAGATCGAGCATTAAGGACTTATAGTCAGGAGCACATAAGGCAGCAGAAATTGTTATCAAGGAAAGGAAATCTTGGAATATGATACGTTAAAAGGTAAAAGAGAAAGGCTTACAACTGAAAACAACATACCCTGCAAAACTGAATATAAATGTACAGATTATAGAGAGGAAAGTGTAACCAGAATGGCCTTTGTTTTCTTTGGGTGGCTCAGTTTACCTCATTGGGCCTTGCTGGGTCTGCTGCTCCTCTTCCAGGACAGGAAGCCCAAACACCATGCCAGGAAGCAGAGAACTTCCTGTGTGATGAGTCATGGGGCTGGCTGAGGGGAGGTGTTAACTCCAGAGCCATGCCCTATTGGGTGTTAACCTAGTCTACGCTAGGGGGAGGGGCCAACTCAAGAACCAATCGGCCCTGGTCATTCAGGTGGCGCTTGATGATGTCAAAAACTCTATAAGAGGGGAGAGGACAGCTTGAAGAGCCCTCTTTCCTCTTCCCGTTGGTGTGGGAGCAGTGGGGAGCCTGACTCTGGGCCAGCCCTTGCCCTCAGGCTGAGCCCAGATGTTGGTAACTATGAATTGTATTGGGTCTGTCTGTTGATATTTGTAATTTGTTTGTATTTAGTTCTGAAGTTCAGGGTTGTGGTTTTGTTTTCCCCCAAACTAAATGAATGTTCTAAACTTCAGGGTCCTGGCTGTTTGTTCCCCTGAACTAGCTGACTGTAATCTGTATTTGGCCTGTCTGTTGATGCTTGCCCATATGGTCCCCTGAACTGATTGCTGGCGTTTTTTCCCCTGAACTAAATGAACGTTGTCTGTATGCTAATTGAATGCTGGATTAAAGTAAGCTGGTCAACCTCTTCACCATGCTTTCCTTGTTTAAGCAGATAAAAAGAACCTGTGCTTTTCCGGCATGCCGGCAGCCTCCTGGGTGCATCTTATGCCCCCACAGAAGCTGCTAGCTGGATTGTTAAAACAGAAAGTCAAAAGAGGAAGGCCAAACCACTCTAATTATAAAAAAATCTTTCTTTCACCACCTTCTTTTTCCTTGTAATGGTAGGTACTGTGTTGGCAAAGGGCAGAAATACTGGGATAATATGGGAGAAAATGTGCACCTGACAGTCAAAACCACGACTGTAAATAGAATGAATTCACTCATAAAACAAGAAAGTGGCAGAAAGGATTAGAGAGCAAAATCCAACTCCTTCTCTCTCTCTATATATATTTCTCTCTCTCTCTCTCTCCATATATATATATACACACATAAATATACACACATACATAATACATATAATACATACACATATAAGTATATATACACATATACATAAATATGTTTTTTTACAAGAAGCACATTTAATATATAAAGATTCATAGAATTAAGATGAGGTGATAGAATTATATCTATTACGTCTCAGGTAAAATCAAACAAGGAGGGATGGCAATCATCAAAGACAAGAAAACAATCAAAGTAAATAGAGCAAAAAGAGATATGGAGATTATATTATGCTGAAAGGCATAAGTGATAATGAAATAATATCAATATTAAATATGTATGAAAAGGAGCCATATGTACAAAAACATTTTAGAGTGGTTCATCATAGAGAATTGAAAACTCAAAGGTTTAAAACTGGAACTTAAAGTTAACCTACAATGTTGGGGAATATACAAATTATGGCAGGGTTTTAATGGAATGTTCTTGGACTATAAGAAATAATGAAATGGACAATTTCAGAGGAAACTGGGAAGACTTCTGTGAACTGATGCAGAGCAAAATGAGCAGGACTAGAACAATTTGTTGTTGTTTTTGTTCAGTTGTTTCAGTTATATCTGACTCTCCATGACCCTATTTGGGTGTTTTTTTTTTGGCAAAGATACTGGAGCAGTTTGCCATTTCCTTCTCCAACTCATTTTACAGATGAGGAAACTGAGGAAAACAGGGTTAAGTGACTTGCCCAGGGTCACACAGCTAGTGAGTGTCTGAGGAGAGATTTGAATCCATGAAGATGAGGTTTCCTGACTTCAGGCCTGGTGCTCTATCTATGGCACCATGTCGCTGCCCAGAACAATTTATATAATGATAATGTCATTAAAATAACAGCGACAATGAAATACTTTAGAACTGTAATCAAAGCAATAATACACCACACATTCAGAGAACTGAAATTGAAGCCTGCTATCTATCAGAGAAATGATGAACATAACATGCAGAATGATGTGTTTTTGGCCTTAGCCAATGTGGGAATCTGAATTGCTGAACTATGTGTATGTATTATGACTGCTTTAGTTTTAGTTTTTAAAAATTGTTTATCAAAGTTTTAAAGACAAATGTTAAAAAAGGTTTTAGATGTAACTGGGAAAAAATAAAATACTAAGTAAAAATATAATAAAATAAAATAATTGTTTAGTGGAGAGTCTAGTAGCAGGGAGTGATAATGAGTGATTGTAAAATAAACATATTTTTAAAAGTTAACTTTATACCCACCTAACGGCACGATATCTAAGTGATTAAAGGAAAAGCTAATTGACCTACAAAGAGAAACAGACAGCAAAACAATAATTGTTGAGGGCCTTAATCTTCCTTTTCGGACTTGTACAAATATTTTTAGATACTTTCATCATAAAATGAGAGAAGTAGGAAATCAAGGAATCGGAAAAGCAACAAATAAACACAAGCAAAAATTCTGAAAAGGAGGGAAAATTTAAAACAAAAAATGACTTAATAAGTAAAACTAGGAGTTAGTTTTTTAAAAACATTTAAAATGGACAAACAGCTAATTTTTTTAAAACAGGAGAAATGAAGTCACTAATATTAAAAATGGAAAAAGATGAAAAGACAAGATATGAAAAGACAATAAGAAAGTTTCTAGAAACTATTTTTGCCTAATTATGTACCAACAAAACAGATAACTTAAAAGAAATAGATGAAATATTTATAAAAATATAGAATATCCGGATTAACAGAACAAGAAATAGAGAATTAAAAAACTGAATCTAAGCAAAAAAATGAACAAGCCATAAATGAACTACCAAAGAATAAAATTCAAGGCCTTAATGTATTTACAAGTGAATTCTATCAAACATTAAAAAACAATTAATTTCAAAACTCATAAATTGTTTGAAAAAATAGGAGAAAAATGGGGATCCTGCCAAATCTTTTTTATAAAAGAAATACAGTCTGATACACCACTTGCTGAGAGACAAATAAAAGGAAAACTATAGGCCAGAAACAGTAATGGATATCAATGCATTGATAAAATAAAATTAATATATAATAAAGAAATATAAATAACAATATATCATTATTTAATGTATACAATAAATAAAATTATATATAATTATATTATATTTATCAGAGAGGAAGGGAAGAAGGAAGGAAAGAAGGAAGGAAGGAAGGAAGGAAGAAAAGAAGGAAGGAAGGAGGGAAGGAAGGAAAGGAAAGCATTTATTAAAGAAGCAAAAAGATAGTCTCTTCTCAAGGAACTTATATTCTAAGGGAGGAAGATAATATACAAAATGGAGATGAAAGAGGGGGAGGGAGATAAAGGTAACTTGCACAATGAAATAGTTTTGACCTCCAGAAAGTCAGAAACAAGTTCAAGAGAGGAATGAAGACAGCCTAGTCTAGGCCCTTCTGCAAAATGGAGGCTCCAGGTGGAACTCACGAATTGGAGAAGAGGGGAGGGCTTTGTGGAGGGATATTCCAGGGGGTGGAGGTCATATGGATGGGAGGCAGTAATATGCTGCACAAGACCCTGGAGGAAGGTATTTCCTGGTTGAAAAAGCAGTAGAGGCAGGCTAGTCAGGAATAGGTCCAAGAGAGCCAGCCTCTCATCTTGGGCTGGGCCCTGTCCCCCAAGGAAAGGCTCAGGGGGCCTACCACTTTCTGTGGCAGCCTCATAGCCAGTCTGAAGACTTCATATCACAAGTCCACTAGTGCCTTGAGCCTTCCATCTGTGCTGGCTGCAGCATCCCCCTGAGGAAAGGCTACCTGAGACCAAGCTGGGCATCTTCCATGTGTCACAAAGCAGCCATTTCCACCTCTGTCAGCACAAAGTATCTGCCACGTCCTCCTGCCATCCTAATCTCCCAACTGGGATGTGGAGAACCTCTGGTGCAAAGAAGGCCAACGATCCTTTTGACTTCAGACCTCCCATCTCCTGCTGCACCTATACTTGGAGGGTAGAGGAGAGACGCCCTCCACTCAATGATGAACATTCTAGTCATACTCTTCACATCCCAGTGACTCTGAACTCATCCAAATCCCACTTCTCACCACCTACCACCCAATTCTTCATTCCCTTCACCCTCGACCCTCCCACCCCAAAGTTTCATCCTAACTCCGTCCAGCCCTTCCATTGTGCCCTCTGGAATGCCTGTTCCATAGGCAAAAAGCTTCCCTTCATCTTAAATCTATTCTTCTCCCAATACTTCTATCTGCTAGCTCTTAACATGGCTCCCCACTAATGACAGAGCCTCCCTTACAACCAAGAGGAACGTATCCTGCAAAACTCATTAACTCACTATCCCCCTCTCCACAACAGCTCTTCCAAACCTTTTCAGCCCTCCTCAAACCTCCCACGGTTCCGCTTCCCTTACTCTCTCAGATGAGAACCTTTCCTCATATTTTACAAGAAAAATTGAGGCCGTTCTCCATGAACTCCTTTTCTCTCCTCTCCCACATCTCGCATCACTCAGGTGCCTTCTGCCACTCTCTTCCTCTTTGCTTCTCATATGATGAAGTGACCTTACTTTTTACAAAGGCTAAGCCCTCTAAGTGATCCCATTCTGTCCTGTATCCTCCAACAGAGTGCCCCCTCTGTCATCCCCACTCTTTCACTAACTTTCAATGTCTCTCTGTCTCCTGGCTCATTTCCTGCTGCCTACAAACATGTCCATGTCTCCCTTATCCTGAAAAAATCCTCACTTGACCCTTCCATCCCCAGTAACTATTTATCTTCCTATGTCTCTTCTGCCCCTTGTAGATAAACTCTTCAAAAGAGCCCAAGTACCTCCACTTTTTCCTTCCACTCTTTTCTTAATGCCTTACAACCTGGCTTCTGACCTTATTGTTCCACTGAAACTGCCCCCTCCAAAGCTACTAATGATCTCTTAGTTGTCAAATCCAATGGTCCTTTCTTGATCTTCATTCTCCTTGGTCTTTCTGCACTCCTTGACATTGTTGGTCACTCTCTCCTTGATACTCTCTTCTCTCTAAGTTTTTGGGACACCGTTATCTCCTGGTTTTCCTTCTACCTGTCTGACTTCTCCTTCTCTGTCTTGTTTGGTGGATGCTCCTCCAGATCATGCCTTCTAACTATAGGGATCCCTCAGGGTTCTGTCCTGGATCCTCTTCTCTTCTCCCCTACACTCCTTCACATGGTGATCTCATCAGCTCCCATGGATCTAATTATCATCTCTAAGCTGATGACTCTCAAATCTACCTTTCCCGCTCCAATCTCTCTGACCTCCAATCCACATCTCCAACTACCACATCTCCACATCTCCAACTACCTTTCAGACATCTTAAAGTGAATGTCCAACAGACATTTTAAACTCAACATGTCTAAAATCCAACTCATTATTTTTCTCCCTAAACCATCTCCACCTCCTATCTTCCCTATTACTGTAGAGGGTACCACCACCCTCTCAGTCCCCCAGGCTCACAACCTTGAAGTCATCCTGGATTCTCCACTATCTCTCACCCCTCATTATCCAAGCTTTTGCCAAAGCCTGCCAATGTCACCTTTGCGATGTCTCTCAAATACACCCCTCCTCTCTCTTTTGACACAGCCACCCCCTGATACAGGCTCTCATCACCTCCCACCTAGATTACTGTGATAGCCTGATGGGTCTGCCTGCCTCAAGTCTCCCCCTAATCCAGTCCATTCTCCATTCAGCCACCAAAGTGATTTTCCTAAAGCTCAGGAGTGATCATGTCACACATACCCCCCACCTCCCACTGAATAAACTGTAGTGGCTCCCTATTATCTCCAGGAGCAAATACAAAATGGTTTGTTTGGCATGCAAAGCCCCTCATAACTTAGCCCCCTCCTACCTTTTCAGTCTTCTTATACTTGTGGGGTCTTCCATTCAGTGCAACTGGCCTCCTTGCTGTTCCAGCAGCTCCCAGCATATTTTTCTGGCTGCCTCCCATGCCTGGAACACTCTCTTTCCTCTACTCCTTCTACTGACTTCCCTGACTTCCTTTGAGTTCCAAGTAAAACCTCACCTTCTACAAGAAGCCTTGCCGAGCCCATCTTAATTCCAGTTACTTCCCTCTGTTAATTATTTCCTATTCATCCTGTATGTAGCTTGTTTGTACATATTTGTTTCTATATTGTCTTCCCCATTAAATTGGAAGCTCCTTGAGGGCAAGAACTGGGTTTTTTTTTGCCTCTTTTGACCCTTCTTTGACACTGTGTTTAGCACAGTGCCTGACACATAGTAGGTGCTTAATAAAGGTTTATTGATTTAAACAGACCACATTAATAGTACAAACAATAAAAACCACAAGATTATATTAATAGAAGCAGAAAAGGCTAATGATACAATACAATCCATTTATGTTAAAAATGAATAAATAAATAAATACACCCATGTGTTAAGTACTCATTACTTTGAGGCACTGGGCTAATTACAATCCCTTTCTTCAAGTGGTTTACATTCTAAACAAGGCAAACACAAGTATAGGAGAGTTTTCAGGGAAGTAGGTATGTTTTTGTTTGGGAAGTGATGAATGAATGATGAATGGAACAATAGGACAATTGACGGATGTGTCCTTTCTAGAAATGATAGTGTTGATTTAATGGCTCTTTGATCCTGGAGGCGATAGGGAACAGCTGCAATTTATTGAATAGTGGGGTGATATGGTCAGACCTTCCTTTAAGAAGATCAGTCTGAGATCCCGGTGGAAGATGGATTGGAGTTTGGAGAGAGTAGAGGCAGGGGGACCAACCAGCAGGCTATTGTAATAGTCCAGGTGTGAAGTGATGAGAACCTGAACCAGAGAAGTGTCAGTGTCAGAGGAAAGATGAGGACATGTGCGAGAGAATTATGAAAGGAGAAATGACAGTACTTGGCAAGAGACTAGATGTAGAAGGTGTTGAGAGAGAGTGAGGAGGCAAGGATGATGCCTAGAGTTTGACACTACATGACTGGGAGTATGGTGTACCACTTCAACAAGAAGAGGGAATTGTTTAGGGTGGTGGGAAGATAATGAATTCAGTTTGGGACATGTTGAGTTTAAGATGTCTATGGAATACCCAGCTTAAGATATCTAATAGACAATTGGAGGTGTGAAAATGGAAGTAGGGAGAGAGTCAGGTCTCTATAACAGTATTTAACAAATAATCCTGGGAAAGCTGGAAAGCAGTTTGGCAGAAAATAGACTTAGACAAACACCTTATACCACATAACCCAATAAACTCCAAAATGGTCCTCCATGGCTAGGAAAATTCTCACCTAAAATAAGGGAAAGAGACAGAATGAATGATCTTAGTTACATAAACTGAAAAGCTTCTGTATGAGCAAAATAAATGCATTTAGACCTACACAGCTATGCTGATGCTTTTGTTGATCCTTCATTCTGGAAGAGGACCAATGACGACATGAGGGCGATGTCTTGACTTGTGAGTTAATTGGATTTGAGTGAAGCAGAGCTCTGCAAAGTCATCAGCCTCCCTCTCTCCTCCAGAGTCATCACACAGCTATGTGGTATAGTGGTTAGAGCCCTAGACTTGTGATCAGAAATACCTGAGTTCAAATCCTGCCTTAGGTACTTCTTAACCGTGTGAGCTTGGTTGGGTACATATTTAACCTCTCAGCTTCAGTTTCCTCACCTATAAAATGCAGATAATAATATGTTTATAGAGATGTTCTGAATATCAACCATAATAACATATGTAAAGGTTTTTTGAAGTTTGAAGTGCTATATAAATGGTATCTGTGAGGGAAACTGTTGAGGGTTTGGGGAGATGAAGTGCAGGAACCCCAAGACTGGAGTTCCAAGACAGGATAGTTGAGGGGGAGTACCCCTCAAGGACCTGAGCATGGGAGAGGGTCGCAGCATCTGGAATGAATTTGCAGACTCAAGCATTCTTTAAGTCAAGGTGGCAAAGATTTATTATGCTTTTCAGTGGGCAAGAGTTCTTAGGGAAACTGTGACCTTACAGGGGTACACATAAAGTTTATATAGGATATTTTGGGGTGAAACATGTTAATTAGTTGTTTGAAAATGGGATTAAGGAGTGGTTAAGGGGTGGTCAGTTCTTCAAGGAACATGCAATTTTTATATCTACTGCACAGGTATCTTACCCAGAGTTCACTGGGAAATAGCCCAAAGGGGGACTACATGAAGGTGTGGTTTTAGGCCTGAAACGTCACTAAATCAACTAAAGATCAGGGCCTACTGGAACTATCCAGGCTGCTTCCATCAATGTCTTGTTAGACAAGATGAATGTACGGAAGTATACATATGTCTGAGTCTAGCACGCACATGATAGGCCAGTGAGTAGTAAATATCTCTATGACTCAGTACACAGCCAGCTCAGCACGTACACAACTGATCAAACCAATAAATTCTATAGGTGCAGCTATCCACTGTATCAGGAAGAGAGATAAGTGTTTTGCTAGGGTGCACTGTCCTGCCTTGCTAGAGAGAAACTGCTAGGGACAGTGTTTTGAGGCTAGGGAAAGATGTGATTTTGGAATTGGTAGTGATTTTGGAACTGGGGTCCAAGCACAGGCACCCAAGCACCCCATCAAAACAATTAATTGAAAAAAAAACTTCACAGCAAATTTCTCTGGAAAAGATCCAATATATAAGATACGTAAAGAATTGGTACAAATATGTAAGAATAAGAACACATTCACCAATAGATAAATGGCCAAATTGTATCAACAAGCAGTCATCAAAGGTGGAAATATGAGTCATCAACGATTATGCGACAAAATGCCCCAAATCGCTAATGACAAGGGAAAAGTAAGAGACTGAAGGGAGGAGGGAGGATATTCCAGACCTGGGAGACAGCCATTGCAAAAGCACAGAGAGAGCAAATGAGTAGAATATAAGAACAGTTAGAAGGCTACCTTGATTTGATCATAGAGTGCAGGGACCAGAGTAATGTGCAATAAATCCCAAAGGATAGGGCTTTAAATACCAAACATTGATCACAGAGGAAACAAAAGCCATTGGAGTTTATTGAGAATGGAAATGACACCTGTACTTTAGGAGAATTGCTGTTCCTGCTGTATGGAGGATGGGTTGGAATGAGGAGAGACAAGGATACCAATTAAGAAGCTATTGTAATAGTCTAGGTGAGGAATTGTGATTGAAATGCTGGGCGAGTGAGTGGAGAGAAGGAACGGATGCAAGAGATGTGAAGAGAAGATGACAAGATTTGGCCACGGTTGGGTATGGGGGCTGGCGGAATTAGAGATCTGAAGAAAGATAATGAGTTCTGTTTTGGACAGGTTGAATTGGAGATTTCTACAGAACATCAAGTTTAAAAAGTCTAACGTAATTTATGGTGCAGGACTGAAAAATAACAATTGATGGAGTGGTTGTGGGAAGATTGGCACGCTAGTACAGATGGTTCTCACTTTATGTAATCAGACCTTTCTGCAGACCTCTATGTAGAGCCACATAATGTGAACTTGCTGCAGAAGTGGGGAAGGGAAGGAGGGAGGGAGACGGCAAGGAGGGCTTGGAGGAAGGGGGCCAGCACAAGGTTCAAGGATATGTGGGAAGAGCAAAAGGAAGAATAGGCAGCGGCTAGGGCCAGCCACATGGAGGCCTGGCTGGAGACGATGAAGGTAGGGGCAGACTCGTGGGAACCAGAAATACATATACTAGATGACAGGGCAACAAGCAGGGGTTAGGGAAAGACATGGGGTACACAAGTGGGGACGCACCAAAGACAAACATGAGGGGTCTGACATGCTGGTAGGTGGGCAGAGGGGGCCAGAGGTCTCCTCTCTTGGCACTGGAGGTCTCAAGCCAAGCCCCCATCCAGCAGCAGTTGTAGAGGTCTCTCCATAAGTCCTGTTCTGCTTTCACTTGGAGGGTTTTTTTAGTTTAGGTTTTTTGGGGGGAGGGGGGAGGTTTGGGGAGGGGTGCTGCTGAGCCCAGGGGCAAGAAAGAAAGAGCACAGTACTGTACAGTAAAGTTATCATAGGTGGCTTTCTGCAATGCAGATTTCTTTATGTAAAGTCAAATTTGCATAATGCAGATTTATGTAAAACAAGAACTGTATGTACACTGTTAATGGCACTATGAATTTTTTCAAGCTTTCTAGAAAATAAGGGTCACTAAAGTATATATAACCTTTGACCCAGTGATGCTATTAGTCATGTTCCTGAAGGAGGTCAAGGACAAAGGGAAAGGATCCATAAGTATAAACATATTGTGGAATGAGAATAAGGAATCAAGAATGATGCTCCTAGGGCTGGCAGTAAAAGGGTTTTTGAGTAAGGATAGTGAATTCTGTTTTGGACAGGTTGGATTTGAGATTTCCATGAAACATTAAGTTTAAAAAGTTGCAATGCAGAGCTGCCGATCAGGAGAGAGACTAGTTCTGGGTAGTCATCTGTGTAGAGATATTAATTGAGGTCCTTGAAGCTGATTAGACATTATACAGGAAAGAAAAGGGAGCCCACTCTCCTTTACAATGATGATCCAGCAAAGGAGACTAAGATGGGGTGGTCAGATAGTCAGGAGAATTCAAAGAGAGTATGCTGGAGGAAAGGGTGATCAACAGTGTCAAATGTGTCACAGAGGACTATGAAAATATTGTTGGATGTGCCAAGTAAGAGATCTTTCATAACCCTCAAACAAATGTTTTCTGTTGAGTAATAAGACTGAAAGCCAGACTATATGGATTGAGAAGTAAGTGGAAAAAGGGAAAATGGAGGCAACCAGTGTAAACACCCCTTTTTTTGGTTGTGGTGGGGGAGTTTGGCTGAGAAGGGGATGAGGGGTGTGGGACGGTCCCTACAGATGATGATGAGGTTTAGTGAAGGTTTTTTGAGGATGGAAAAGATTTGGGCTGCTTGTAAACAGCAGGATATTATGCTATGCACCCTGCCTATTTTCCAGGGAATCCTGTGAAGCTCAACGGGAAAATACACGTGAAGATGTCTTGAAAATTGTAAAGCCTGGTACCAATCAAAGGTCATAGATGAAGCTTCAGCTAGAGATCTAGTCGTCTCCACTAGAATGGGTTTTTAAGTGTGACTCACACATCAAGCTGAGACATTATTATCTAGTGTAAAAGAAAATAACCCTAAAAGGCAGTAAATTAATTACAACGACTCATCTTGGTTCCAGAGAACAGATAAATTGGTGGGAGGATGTTACTTATGTTGTCCGTCTGACCTTTGTCACAGTGTTTCTTTCTTATCTGGAATGGTCCAATGCTTTCATTTAGTCAGTCAATAAGAATTTATTTTATACGTGCCAGGCACTGCACTAATTATGGTGTGACACAGACTTTGGGGAGATGCGTTGCACTGATTATTCTTGCCATGCCACTTTATTAAATATTTCTTTCTAACAACTGAGTCTGGCCAATTAAATGGTGTCGATTAATAATCATGCTGAGAAGCACACTAGTGGGGGCTCATGAGCCATATAATTAGAAAGATATTTCCAACCCCTCATTTCCAACCCCTCATAGCCCTAAAGCCCTGAGTGAGCCAAAGCAGCCAGCCATACTCTGGGGACCTGACTCTCCATTATGAATGGAAGGTGGGATAGTTGTCCCAGGGTATGTGCTACACAATGGAAGCTACAATTCTGCTTTAAAGGAGTTCGCATTTGAATGAGGGAGATGATATGTAAATAGTCAAGTACATATATGGCCAATGAGTCCAAACCCTACAACCATGCACAGAAAGACACAATGAAATTTGTCACCTCAAAGAGCCTGGAGAGTATGCCTTTAAGAGGCTTGTTATGATTTGTAATGCAAGTGCCCTTGGAGAGACTTTAGAGTAGTCAGACATTTTGTTACTGGTTCTCATCCACTAACCATGTGGTGAATGACAATCCCTTTGATGGGATGTAGTCGAAGAATCAGAATTGGGGTGGGGGTGCCTTCAAAAGGTCTTAGTCAGACTTAGCCTTCTCTTGGTTTGATTTCTTCCAGCCAGATGGAGTCTGGTGAGAGACCATACTACCTCTCTGAAGGGAAAGGCCTCAGACCTTGTATACATCTGAGAGCAAGGTGTGGCCCCATGAATCCATGGGCCTTGGTGCTTTACCTACCCCTGGAAGGATCCTGGAGTTGTATGTCTGTCAGATTTTATTGGCAAAGAACATCAACGCCCCAAAGATGGAGGAGTGAGCTTTAGGTCCCAGCCTCAGCGGTAGCTGAGATGAAGACTCAACTAGCAGTGATGTCACATTTGGATATGAACTGGGTGGACCAATGCTATGGAGCAAATGAGTTATGTGAGCCACTTTCCCCAGAGACTGAGGTGATATAGGGGATAGTATGCTCCGCAAAGTGTTGGGGAAGGGAGAATGTTTATACTTTTGTTCTCTCTCTGTCTTTGAAGTAAATATCCCTTTGTAAAGGCTAATTGATCTTGATTGGTTACATGGTGCTGTATCACTAGTTACTGGCGCCTAACAGTGGTGGGAACACTCTTGGAATGGGGGCTTGAGCTGATGGCATTAGAAAAAGAGATCCTCCAGCCCCTCATGGATACCCACTAGAACCTTGAAAGGGAGGATGTGGGAATGTGAGCACAGAGCATACCAGCTACACACACACACAAGATATGTACAGAGTAGATGGAAGGCAATCTCAGAGAAAAGGGCACTAGCAGATGGGAAAACTGGGAGAAGAGTCTTGCAGGAGGTGGGATATGAGGGGGCTATTGAAGGAAGCCAAGATTCTAAGAGGCAGATGAGAGGGGAAAAGAAAGGATTCCAGGCATCCTCTAGTGCAAAGGCATGGATATGATAGAAGGGAGTACCTTGTTTGAGGAAGAGAAAGCAGGTTACTTGTAGCTAGATCATAGAACACATAGGGAGGGAAGGGACAGGTAAGAAGACTGGAAAGGTAGGAAGGAACCAAGTTGTGAATCCTTTTAAATGCCAGAGGATTTTATATTTGATCCTGGAGGTAAAAGGAGCCACTAGAGTTTACTGAGTAGGGGGTGAAATGATCAGATCTACACTTTAAAAAAAATCACTTCAGCAGCTAAGTGGAAGATGGGTTGGAGTGGGGAGAATCTGGGGGCAGGGAGAGGAATTAGGAGGCTATTGCAATATTTTAGGCAAGGGGTGATGGGGACTGAATTAGGGTGATGGCTGTGTGAGTGGGGAGGGGACATGTAGGAGGAATGTGAAGACAGCGATGACAAGAGTTGCCAATGAGACTGCCCATGCGGAGTGAGCGAGAGTGCAGAGTTGGGGGAGGCATCTGGAGTTGTAAACCGTGGTGACTGGGGGATAAAAGGGAAGTTTGGAAGAGGAAGGTAATGGGACAGATGGGGAAAATAATGAGCTCTGTTTTGGTCAAATTGGATTTGAGATGCCTGGAAGACATTCAGTTGAGCGTGTTCAGAAGGCGGTCAATGTGAAATAGCAGCTCTAAAGAGAGATCAGCACTGGATAAATTTCTGTGGGGATTATCTACGTGGAGCTAATAATTGAACTCATGGGAGCTGATAATAATAATAGCTATGCAAAATGCCTTATAAATATCTTATTTGAGCTTCACAACTAAGGAGGTAGGTGCTATTATTATCTCCATGTTACAGATGAGGAAACTGAGGCATAGCACACCGAGATGAAATGACTTGCCTGGTGTCACACAGCCAGGAAGTGCCTGAGGTCAAATTTGAACTCAAGTGTTCCTGACTTCAGGCCCAGCATTCTCTTCACTGTACCACCTAGCTGATGAGATCACCCAGGGAGATGGCCTAGAATGAAGAGAGAAGGAGGTCTGTGATAAAGCCCAGAGAGTCACCCATGGTTAGTGGTCTTGGCATTGATAAAGAACCCTAAACAAGCCAAATAACCTCCCCTTGTCCCATATAACTCTCGAGGGCCATAAGTTGCAGAGTAGATGCCACATTGTAAAGGATATTTCCTGACTGGAAGTTCCCTATACCAATCAAATCACAGGACTAGGACCCCCCACCCCCAAAGAAATAAAGAATAGTGATAGAAGCACATGCTTAGAATTGGAAGGAACCTTAAAAGTCATCTGGTCCAACTCCAAAGTGACCACCAGAGATGTACAGTGACTTGTCCAAAGTCACACAGGACGTACATGGCTAAGCTAGGAATTTGAACTCTAAGATGAGTACTACTGCACCAAATTTGGAAGAATTCAAATTTTCAATTCTTCTTAAGGTAATGGAAGCTTGACAGTTAGAGCCCATAAAGCAAGTTAGTCTGAATAGCAGTTTCTGGCTGGGACTTCCTTTAGTCTCTCAAGAAAATTAGCATGAGTCAGTCAGCCAATTAACATTTATTAAGTGTCTACTATATACCAGGAACTGTAATAAGCACCAGATTACAAAAGAGGCAGAAGATAGTCCCTGCCCTCAAGGAGATTACAATTGGATGGGGGTTGGGGGGGAGACAATATGAAAACAAATATACACAAAGCAAGCTATGTCTAAACGGGATAAATAGGAAATAATTAAGAGAGGGGCTGGGAAAAGCTTCCTGTAGAAGGTAGGATTTTAGTTGGGATTTGAAGGAAGCTTGGGAAGCAGGAGCAGCGATGAGGAGGTAGAGCATTCCAGGCATCGGGGACAGCCAGGGAGAATGCCAGGAGTGAAGAGATGGAGGGCCTTGTTCCTGGGGCAGCCAGGAGGCCAGTGTCACTGGATGGAAGAATGCTTGGTGTTGAGTAAGATGGAAGAAGACTGTCAGTAAAATCTTTCTCCTGTTCTGCCCACAGTTTCTTGTATCAGTTGGGAAGAAACAATGCATGTCCCTACTTGTTCAGTGAGTCAGCTGAAGCACAGGCTGTGGTTTCACTTGCTACAGCTTGGGATTTAGTTTTCCTTCACTATCTCTAAGTGTGTCATCAGATATGAAGCCCAGCATCTGCCTCTTTTATTTCTGAGGTGCTTTTAAAGGGTTTGTGAAACTAATGGCTGAGTAGGAAATCATTTGTTCCATGTCCCTCCCTCTCACCCTCCCCACCCCCCCCCCCAAAAGCAAGCCATCTTAAGTGTATTCAGCCCAGCCCTTCCAAAAAAAAAAAACAAAACAGGAAAACAGGACTTGTAACCACTTGTCTCTCCCCAGACAAGGAAAGAACAGGAGAGGACTGAAGAGTAAGGGTGGGGAGAAAGACATGGAGCATCTTGGCATGCGCCTAGTTGAGAAACATTTAATTTGGGTTCAGCTGTAGTTTAGGTTGTCCATGAAGGAAAGAAGAAACAGAGATGCCTTGTCAAATGTCAGACCCTGAGCCTCAAAGTAAGCTAAGTAAGGTACCATCTGAAACAAAGTTCTTCAGATTGCATTACCATTCCGAAGATCATTCTTGTATGATGACTCAACTTGGTGAAAAAATGTGGTAAGAAAATGTGCTGCCCTTCCCTTCCTTGAAGAGCTGGGGGACTAGTAATGCGGCACCCTGCAGGGACTACCAGACCCTGTGGGTGTATGATGGTTAGTTTTACTGAGCTGGTTGTAAAAATCATTTAAAACTTTTCTTATAAAGGCTAGCTTAAAAAAAAAAAGGGGATAGCTTACTCAGTAGGGGAGGGTAGAGGGCTATCCTAGGAAATGAAAATGATGTAAAAACAAGACATCAGTAAGATTCCTTAAAAGAAGATGATTATATGTGGGGCAGTGATAGAGTACAGGATTTGGAATGAAGGATACCTGAGTTCAAACCCTACTGCATACACTTGCTAGCTGTTTGACCCTGGGTAATTCACTTAACTCTGCTTCAGTTTCCTTATCTGTCAAATGAGTCTCAGTTTCCCCATTGCTGCCTCAGTTGTTGGGCAATTCCTTCTGTCACTGCCAAACCCACTAATTTGGGTTGCTTCATCCTTATCTAGATGTTAGAGAAGGAGCTGCCCAGCAATTATTTTCTAAATGAATTCAGTTCCAGACCTCAGTTCAGCTCTTACAGTACCTTTGTCTGCCATTAACCATGGTGATTGATAAATCTTGGGCAAGTTCTTTGGGCATCTGGGTGGCACAGTGGATAAAACTCCAGGACTAGAGTCAGGAAATTTCACCTTCCTGAGTTCAAATCCGTCCTCAAACACTAGCTATGTGACCCTGGGCAAGTCACCTAAACCCTATTGGCCTCAGTTTCCTCATCTGTCAAATGAACTGGAGAAGGAAATGGCAAAACATTCCAGTATCTTTCCCAAGAAAACCCCACATGGAGTCACCAAGAGTCAGACACGATTGAAAAGGGGCTAAACAAGTTGTTTACACTTTCTGTACCTCAGTTTCCTCTTCTGTAAAATCAAAGGACTGGACTAGATGGATTCTAAGGTCCCTTTCAGCTCTAATGTTCTAGGATTCAAATGTGGACAGCAATCTCCAGATCTTATTGATGTGTTTAAAGAACAGCTGGAGCTAGTTTTGTTTTTGTTTTTGCCAATTTTTACAAATGATGTTGACACCTCACTCAAATGGATTGGTGATCAGTTTGGAAGTGCCCGCTAAAATGCAGATCCCATTCTATCCATGCTGTCATATCCTACGTGACTCTTCCCATAAGTCAGCCAGAGTAAGCCACCCACTGTGGTTAGTTTGTCAGTTTTTAAACCCATTATTATAATAGGAAAGTATTTTAATTAATACCTTTAATTAAATCTAATTAATAATTAATTTAATTAATACCTAAAAATTCTCCTTTTCTCAAAAAAGGCATATAACCATAGCATGTGAGAGCTGGAAAACACCTCATCTAGTCCATTTTTTTTTAAATAGAGGTGAGGAGCAAGTGATGTGCATTGTCAAAAGTGTTTGTCTCTCTTTCTCTTACACACACACACACCAGCCACAGAACTGGATGGGATTGCTCTCCTCTTTAAGGTTACCTTCTTTCAGATGTTACATACAGATTGTCTCTCCCCATTAGAACATAAGCTCATTGAGGGCAGGAACTGTTTTCCCCATGCTTTGAATCCAGTGATTAACGTGGTGTCTGGCACTTGTAGGCACTTAAGAGTTTTGATAGTTTGCTATTAAAAGAACCCAGATGATGAAAGCTGGAAGAAAATCTCATAAGTATCTTTCAGAAGCAGTGAACTGAAATGGGTCATGGTTTTTCTTCATGCAACTTCTAAGGAAGCAGAGACAAAGGGGCAGAAGTCTGGGAAACCATGAAACCAGTTACCAACAAGCTGGGTAAGGGAAAGCGATAACATTGTTTCTCAGGATACCAAGCTCTGAATCTGTTAAAATTTAACCCACCTGGGTACTTCTCACACTGGTACAGGAAAACTTCAACCTATTCCTATTTAAAACAAAACAAATACTGTCACCAAGACTACAATAGGCCAGTGGTCTGGTGCTGGCATGAGAGAGCTTCTGTGCTGTGCTTCATGCACAAAGATAGCTCTCACACCAAAGTTTTAGTGCTAACTTAGTCACTGACTTGAGAACTTGGCAAGCCGCTTTATTTTATTTTTTTTCATAAACTTAATAGTCATCAACAAGAAAATCTCAACCTATAAATATGAACAACAAAAAGAGGTTTGAAAATGAAACAATAAACTTCAGGCAAGAAAAAAAATGTAAGTGTATATTAAACTTAGTGAGGTAATAACAAGGTTGGGCAGGTAGGTGGTGCAGTGGGTAGAGTGCTAGGCCTGGAGTCAGGAAGACTGAGTTCAAATTTGACCTCAGACACTTCCCAGCTATGTAACCCTGGGACAGTCACTTAACCCTGTATGCCTCAGTTCCCCATCTGTAAAATGAACTGGAGAAGGAAATGGCAAACCACCCCAGTACCTTTGCCAAGAAAATGCCATGAAGAGTTGAAGTAACAAGATTGCCCTGTTTGTTTCTGTTCTTTTCTGAACTTTTTGGTTTCCTTTTATTTTTAAAAGCTTTATTAATAAGTGCTCTTTTCTTTCTTCTTAAAAAAACTCACTTTCTAATAGAGTGGTGGATCAGTGGAATAGTTTAGGTACACAAGACACAGTAGTCAATGACTAGAGTAATCTACTGTTCAACAAACTCAAAGACCCCAGCTTCTGGGATAAGAACTCATTATTTGACAAAAACTGCTGGGAAAACTGGAAAATAGTATGGCAGAAACTGGGCATAGACCAACATCTTACATTGTATACCAAAATAAATTCAAAATGGGTACATGATTTAGATATAAAGGCTGATACTATATGCAAACTGGGAGAACAAGGAATAGTTTACCTGTCAGATTTATGGAGAAGGGAAGAATTTATGACTCAACAAGAGAGAAAGAACATTATGAAGTGCAAAATGAATAATTTTGATTACATTAAATTGAAAACTTTTGCACAAACAAAACCAATGCAACCAAGATTAGGAGGGAGGCAGAAAACTGGGAAAGAATTTTTAAAACCAGTATCTCTGATAAAGGCCTCATTTCTAAAATATATAGAGAACTGAGTCAAATTTATAAGAATACAAGTCATATTCCAAATGATAAATGGTCAAAGGATATGAACAGGAAGTTTTCAGAGGAAGAAATTAAAGATATCTGTAGTCATGAAAAAGTGCTCTAAATCACTATTGATTAGAGAAATACAAATCAAAATAACTCTTAGTTTACCACATCATACCTGTCAGATTGGCTAACATGACAAAACACAAAAATTATAAATGCTAGAGAAGATGTGGGAAAATTGGAACAATAATGCATTGTTGGTGGAGTTGTGAACTGCTCTAACCAGTCTGGAGAGCATTAGGAAGTATGCCAAAAAGGCTATAAAAATGTGCATACCCTTTGACCCAGCAATACCACTTCTAGGACTGTATCCCAAAGACCTCATACAAATGAGAAAAAGTACAAATGTACCTTTGTAAGAAAATGTATAAAAATATTTATAGCAGCTCTTTTTGTGGTGGCCGAGAATTGGAAATTAAGGGGATGCCCATAAATTGGGGAATGGCTGAACAAGTTGTGGTATATGAATATAATGGAATACTATTGTGGTATAAGAAATGATGAGCAGGCGGATTTCAGAAAAACCTGGAAAGACTTATATGAACTGATTCCGGGTAAAATGAGCAGAAACAAGAGAACATTGTACACAGTTACAGCCACATGGTGCGATGACTAACTTTGATAGACTTGTTTCTTCTCAGCAATGCAAAGATCTAAGACAAGTCCAAAAGACTCATACTATTCACATCCAGAGAAAGAACTACGGAGTCTGAATGCAGATAGAAGCATACTATTTGCTCTCATTTTTTTGTTTGTTTTGTTTTTCTTTCTCATGGTTTCCCCCATTCATTCTAATTCTTCTTTACAACATGACTAATGTGAAAATATGTTTAATATGAATGTATATGTAAAGACTATATCAGATTGCATGCCATCCAGGGGAGGGGGAGGGGAGGAAGGTGGAGTAAATTTAAAACTCAAAAGCTTATGGAAGTGAATGTGGAAAAATAAAATTAAATAAATTAATTTTTTAAAAATCTCACTTTCTTTTTTTTTAATTCATTAAAGGGGGATGGGTTGGGAAGGAGCAAAATATAGTTAGTCTTCTTAGGGAGGGTGGGTGGGAAGGGAAGAGGGGAGAGAATTTGGAACTCAAAGTTTTAAAAACAGATGTTCAAAAACAAAAACAAAAAGTTTTTGCATGCAACTAGAAAATAAGATACACAGGCAATGGGGCATAGAAATTTATCTTGCCCTACAAGAAAGGAAGGGAAAAGGGGAGGGGAGGGGAGTGGGGTGACAGAGGGGAGGGCTGTCTGGGGAACAGGACAACCAGGATATACGCCATCTTGGAGTGGGGGGAGGGTAGAAATGGGGAGAAAATTTGTAATTCAAACTCTTGTGAAAATCAATGCTGAATTACAAAATGCAAAATGGATAATTTTGATTATGTCAAATTGAAATGTTTTTGTACAAAAAAAGCCAATGCAACAAGAATTAGGAGGGAAGCAGAAAATTGGGAGAAAATCTTTGCAACTAGTATCCCTGATAAAGGCCTCATCTCTAAAATATACAGGGAGCTGAGCCAAATATATAGGAATACAAGCCATTCCCCAATTGAGAAATGGTCAAAGGATATGAACAGGCAGTTTTCAGAGGAAGAAATTAAAGCTATCTACAGGCATATGGAAAAATGCTCTGTATCGCTGCTGATTAGAGAAATGCAAATCAAAACAACTCTTAGATACCACATCTCTCCTGTCAGATTGGCTAAAATAACAAATCAGGAGAATGATAAATGCTGGAAAGGATGTGGGGAAATTGGAACATTGTTGCATTGCTGGTGGAGTTGTGAGCTGATCCAGCCATTTTGGAGGGTGGTTTGGAACTATGCCCAAAGGGCTATAGAAATGTTCATACCCTTTGACCCAGCAATACCACTTCTAGGGTTGTATCCCAAAGAAATCACGCAAGCGGGAAAAGGAAACATATGTACAAGAATATTTATAGCAGCTCTCTTTGTGGTAGCCAAGAATTGGAAATCAAAGGGATGCCCATCAATTGGGGAATGGCTGAACAAGCTGTGGTATATGAAGGTGATGGAATACTATTGTGCCATAAGAAATGGGGATGATGCAGACTTCATAACAACCTGGAAAAACCTACACGACATAATGCTGAGTGAGCAGAGCAGAGCCAGGAGAACGTTGTGCACAGCCACAGATATATGGATTCCGTGAGGACCAATCCTGACATACTGCGCTTTTCTCAGCAACCTAAGGGGCAAGGACAACTCCAGGGGACTCACGATGGAGAATGCTATCTTCATCAAGACAAAGAACTGCGAAGTTTGAATACAGACTGAGGCACACTACATGCTTGCCTTTTCTGCTTCTCTTTTGTTTTTGTTTTTGGGCTTTTTTTTTTTTTTTTTGGTTCTGTTTCTTCTTTCTCATGATTCATTCCATTGGTCAAAATTCTTCTCCACGACTTGACTAGTGCATAAATTAATTCAATGCGAAGTTATACATGACAGTTATATGATACTTCATGCCGTCTTGGGGAGGGAGGGGGGAGGGAGAGGAGAAAAACTGGAACTCAAAACTATGTAGAACCGTGTGTGGTAAACTAAAAATAAATAAAGAAATTTATTAAAAAAAATCATTAAATACAAGCAAGAATATAAAAAAAAAAGAAAATCAATGCTGAAAATTAAATATGTTAAATAAATAAATTTAAATTAAGAATCAGAAAAAAAATCTCACTTTCTACTAACTCATCTCCTAGCCCCATAGAAACAAATACCTGTTTGAAAATGTATGTGTATATTCTATACCCTTAGACCATCTCCTCTCTGCCACGTCAGGAGGCATGCTTCCTCAGCAGTCTTCTTCTGAAGTTGTTCAGATATGTTTTCCTTTACCTTGTTAAGTCATTGTGTTAATTGTTCTAGTATTTCTGCTCATTTCAGGCTACATAGTTCATGAAAATCTCCCCAAATTTCTTTGGATTTTTTCTATTTATGATTTCTTAGAACAGGTTAATACTCCATTACATTCATGTACCATACTTTGCTTAGCCATTTGCCAACTGATGGGCATCCTCTTAGTTTCCACAGTCTGACACATAATGGGTACTTAGTAAAAACTTGTTGAGTTTTATTGCTGAATTCTTTGCATCCCAGTTTCCTCCTCTTTAAAAAGACAGAGTTGGACTGGAAGGTCTCTAACTTCCCTTCCAGTTTTAATATTTTATGACTAAAATTTAAATTCCACAGGCTTGGTGTTACATTTGTTTTGTATCTGGAGCAGTTACTTCAAAAGCTGGGTTTTGTGGGTTGTTGAGCTAAGTGCTCAACCAACAAGCCTTCATTAAATGCCTACTATATGCACTGTTCTAGGGATGCAAAAGCAAAGAAGGAAACGATCCCTTCTTGAATGAATCTTACATTCTAGTCAAGGAAGACAACAAACACATGTAAAAATACAGTGTAAATATAAAGTTAGTACATACAAATACATACACAGTAATTAAATACAATAGTTTGGAAGGGGTGGCACTAGCAGTTGGGATCAGAAAACGGTTTGTGCAGAAGACGGTGCTTGAGCTGTGTCTTAAAGGAAGAAAAGGAGGTGAGGAGGTAGTTCATTTCAGGTATAGGTGACTTGTGACCTTGCACAGTCCTGCCTCACTGAAATCAAAGTCACCTGCAAGTCATGTCGTCATTTCCCTGAGGTCATGGTCCTCTTCGAGAATTAAGGACAAACACAACAACAAAGGTGACCCATCAACGCAAAGACATGGAGATGAGATGGGGTGTATTATGTGTTCAGAACAGAGAGGTAGCCAATTCGGCTGGATTGCAAAGTATGGGAGAAGTCATGTCCAATGAAGCTGGAAAGAGACTGGGGACAAGTTCTAAGGGACTTTGGAAGCTAAACAGAGGAGTTTATGATCCAACCTAAAGGCAAGAGAAAGCCACTGGAATTCATTAAGGGAGTCCCACGGTCAGATCAGCACTTAAGGAAAATTTCTTCGGCATCATTGACAAAGAGGGACTAGGGAAGTGAGACAAGGATCCTAGGAAGAAAGAAGACACAATACTAGAAACCTGGGGTGTGGCTCTCTGTTACAAACTGAAGAAAAGCTCATATTGAATGATCTGGGGGTACTACCTGGGGCCATTTCTTTATAGAACTGCTCAGAGACAGGGACCCCTAGAGATTTTCTTCCAACAGGCTGCAAAAGAACTTGGTATCTCAAAAGCAAGACCTTCTCGCCTCGAATTCTACCAGCAAGGGCCATGCTACTGTGTCCAGTAGTAGAAAGCACCTTGGCAAATAGCTAGATACCCAAACTCTCTCCTTCCTACTCCACAAGTGAACACAAGGGGCAAATACCCTGTGGGAAGGAGACACCCCGCCCTGGTATGTTCAAGAAACTTCCTGGGGTTCTTGACCTAGAAGCTGGGCTAATTCAAAGCCCTTCACAACCTGGCTCCAGGCTACCTTTCTAGACTTTATTTCATGTTTCTCCCCTTCACGCACTCACTTTACACTTAAAACAACTTCTCTCCATGCGTGGAACGCACCCCTTCCTCACCTGCCTTTTACAATTCCTAGCTTCTCTCAAAGCCCATCTCACATGCCAGCCATCTCCTTCAGGAGGCCTTTTCCGAGTTCCCTAGCTGGAATGTCTCAGCAGACATCCTCCTAAATTGCCTTCTATGCATTGTGTATATGGTCTATAGCTGTTTGTGCACCAGATGAATGTAAGCCCCCTTGAGGACAGGGTGACATTTGTCTTTGAATTCCTCAGTGTCTAGTACAGTATTTTGCACTTAGTAGACGTTTACTAAATGGTTATGGATTGCTATGTCTTGTTTTCCCCAGTAGAACCTGATCTTGAGGGGACGGACTAATTCCTTTTTGGCTCTGCATCTTAGGCCAGAGTAAGCACTTGAATGTCAGCAGATTGATGGATTGGTTCTCTCGCGCTGTTTATTTCCCAGGTTGATGGCGGAGAGGGGGTTGGGGAGAGGGTTGAAGAGATGGGATTGGAAGGGTGAGATGGGGGGGGGGGGTTAGGGGTGGGGTGAGACCGTGGGGAGGGCGGGCGGCGTGGCTCCAGGTGATCGGCAGCCAGCTGTGAGACGGGACAGACGCCTAACCCGAGACGCCCGCCCCTCCAGAGTGCCTTTCTTCTCGGGACTCCCTAGCTCCTTAGAGCCGGCGGAGGGGCGGAAGGGAAGCATCCCTCGGGGCGGGGCCAGCTTGCTCTCTCCCTGACTCTCTGGGCTGGCACTGCTGCCGTTGGCCCGACTGGGCCAGGCGTTCGGGTGGGGAGCAGCAGCAGCAGCATCAGCAGCAGCAGGGGTAGCAAATTGCGGGCCGCTCCCGGCCACGTCCCGGGCTCCCGGGCCCCGCCGTTCTCGCTCCAGCCGCGGCTAAGCGAGCGGGGCGCCCGTCGGCCACAGCCCGCCCAGTGCGGGCAGGCTGCCCCACTCCTATCCCGGCCGCGGGCCCTGGTCACGCGGGGCCGCGGGTTCTGGGGGCGCGGGGTAGAGGGAGCTCGGGGGAGGAGGAAGGTGGGCGGTAGGAGGAGCGCGGCAGGCTGGACGGGACGGGGCTGGGCGGGGCGGGCCGCGCCGGGCCTGGCCGGGCTGGGCTCCGGAGCGGGACTGAGCCAGCCGAGCTGAGCCGAACCGAAAGGAGCGCAGAGCTGCCGGCCGGGGACCCATTGCGCCAATGCTGCTGACGCTGGCCTGCGGCTCGATCTTCTTCCCCGGCTTCTTCGTGCTCGGCGCCTGGGGGCTGCACCAGGCGCTTCCCCAATGGACCGTCATCGATTGTTTGACGTTCAGCAACAGGTACTCGGCTACAGTGTCTCCAGATGCTGCAGGAGTGCTGTTCTTGGTGGCGCTGGCCGTTACGCGGGGGCTCCGGGGACCCCAGGCTGCCCGCGCCATGCTGCGCTAGGCGGGGCGGGGGGTGGGGTGGGGCGCAGGGCCGGCAGGAAGCCGAAGTGGGCTGTCTGCCTCTCCCCCTCCTTCCCTTCTGCCGGCCGACTCTTTCCGCGGACCCTCACTGGGACAGCGCGGGCAGAGCAGAGCAGAGCAGGAGACTGCTCAGATCTTTGGGGCCAGTGTGGATTGGCTAGGGGGTTTCTGTCTCTTAGGGACTGATGCCGCAGGTTTAGCCCGTGGCTCTGCCGGGAGTGGGGATGTCCTTAGGGGTTTGGAAGTCCGAAGTGGACAGATCAGCGTTTCCTCGCTCTTCCCCAAGATAGGTGATGAAGCATCTCTCTTTTTTCCCCCTTTTCCCCTGTTAGGGTTGTTTCTTCAATCCAGGCTATCCTGGCTTCTGCCTCTGGGCTCACCATCGTTCTGTCCTGCACTGATGTGATTACCTGTAGGTAAGTGCTATTGTCAGTGGGAGAGGAGTAAACATCCCGGCAGGGGACCTTTTTGGGTAGGGACTGCTTATTAGTGGGTTCCAGGCACCCCTTTATCAGTACCACCATTAGGCCGCTGATTATGGGAGTTAAGGAAGGACTTTCTGGTCCCCTCCCCTTCACCCAGTTCTCTTTCCCACCTTCAAGAACGATGTTAGGAAACTCTAGTGAACACTCCAGGGAGTATTGATGCTGCTTAGTTGTTTTCAGTCGTGTCCGACTCATTATGACCGGTTTTTTTTTGGGGGGGGGGGTTCCCCTGGAAGAGATACTGGAGTGGTTTGCCATTTCCTTCTCCAGCTCATTTTGCAGATGAGGAAACTGAGGCCAACAGGGTTAAATGACTTGCCCAGGATCTTACTGCTAGTGTCTGAGGTAGAATCTGAACTCGGGTCTTCCAGACTCCAGGCTGGTGCTCTGTTCACTGTGCCTAGCTGCCCTAGGGAGTATTGATAATGGCCTCATAATGGGGCAGTCTTTGAAAGAAATGTGGTCTAATAAAAAGAAGACAATGAAGATTTTAGTCCCAGGCTCCAACATGAGATAGTGTGATCCCAGGCCCCCCAAAATAATGTAGCTGAGGTTTCCCCAGTGGCAGAATTTCAGGGCTGTGATATAAATAAATAGGTCAATATATGGGGCACACTGTGCTTTTAGAAAGTAAAAGTGTTATGTCCTTCCTTTTGCATGGGCGATATGGAATAGTGCGTATACTGTCAGGCAGGGTTGATGTGTGAGTTGGTTTTGCTGAACTGCTTTTTCCTTCTTTCTTTTTTTATTCTTTATTACAAGAGAGAGTTTCCTGGGGAGGGGATAGGTTTTGTTTTGAAATGAAGGTGACCCAAAGACAAAAGGTTTAAAAAGTAAGACCAAACTTTTTTTTTCAAAAGCAAATTGCTAAGTAGAACCTAGTTCTTATAAATGTTGAAGAAATTTATTATTGCCTTTTGTTTTTATGTCAGTCATTTCCCCTTAGCCCTCATACTATCCCCCACCCCCTAGAACAAAAGAAAACATTTCAGCAGTCAGGTGGCAGATAATATAACAATATTTAACAATGTATACTGCATTCCACATCCATAGTCCCCATCTTTCTCCTGAAAGCAGAATTTTATTGTTTCTCCAGACCAAAGATTTTAGAAAACATGTTTTAGTACAGGGAATTGGGGCTCTTGGTTCTTTCGAATGCCTCCTCTTCTTTGGTCAGCCTTGGCAGTGCCAATGTGATAGATCTTTCAGGCTAAAAATAACCTTCTCCAATACAGATTGCCCTGCCTGTTTCTCTAGACCTTCTCATCCCTGGCAAAGCTGGGATCTTTGATGATCATCCTAGGCTCCTTTTCAGAGAACCATCTTATGTATGACAGATCCCAAAATAGGCAGGAAGTGGGGAAGTCCTCATCTGTCCACATCACACAGGAGTATGTTTCATTCAGAGGAACACGTTTTAAACAGAGACCAGAAGGTCTGGATTTGAGTGACCCGTGGCTAGAAGTTTTCAGTGACGCTGCCAACTGGGGCATTTTAGAATATTTCATTCCACTTCTTGCTTCACTTTTCCCAGCCCCAAGCTCTTGTTATTCCTGGCTACATGATAGGGTAGTGGGAAACTGATCTTGGAAGCAGTGTATATTGCTCTTCTCTAGTCCCCTTCATTTTGAAATAGACTCAGTAAGATGAACTTGCTTCACCACAGAGACTAGCATGTCCCCATACGGATTTTAATGAGGGCAGAATGAACTTACAAGTATGTTAAAGCTGGAGAGGAATTTCATTCCCTTTTACAGATAAGGAAACCGAGGTCTTGCTAATTGCCCAAAGTTATTACATAGGTCTTAAAGTCCCACAGTCTGGATTTGAACCTAGGTTTTCTGACTCGTAAGTCCAGGAGAGACAAATGACCTTGGAATCAGATGACACCGATATATATTCGAAGACTAGCTTTCTAACACCAGCTGTTTGACCTGTTTCTCTATTTGCAGAACAGAGAGGATGCTTGTATGACATACCTCATGGGTTTGTTGAAAGCAAACCCTTAAAATGCTATAGAAAATGAGTTGTATTTTTTGCCACACGGTGGCTGATAGAGGCAGAGGAATCAGGGTCTGACTGCCAAATAGTAATTGTGTGACAGTGGACAAATCTGTGGCCTACTCTCTCAGTGCCCCAGACAACTAAGATTCTAATCACAAATGAGGCACTGACCTGCACTGGTGGAGAAAGTTTTAGGAAGTTCCCTACTGAAGAAATTACTCCCTCCATCATGTCAACTCCTTCATTTTGCAAAGGAAAGGAGGCCCAGAAAGGTGAAGGGTCCAAAGTCACATAGCCAGTCTGTTGTAGGCTGAGAATCTAATGCTCAGGTTCGAATTCATACGCCGTTCAGGATGAATTCATCTCATGGCCTTGGGTTTTATGGTTTTATCTCCATTGACTCTGTCAAAAGTAACTAAGTGATGTTACTATAGGCTGTGAATTGTAAAGGAAATGATGCTGTGACTGTCATACGTGGGAGTTCTTGGCTGGGTTGAGTTTCCTCTCTTTGTAAACTTAAGTATTTATTACTAATAAAGATAAACATAATGGTATACATACTTGGGTTGCAAAAACACAGGATGGGGGGATTGTGGGTAGATAGTGGTTTGTGTGGAAACATAATGGGTTTGAGGGTGTAGCAAAACTCAATATGGCTGATATGAGAGCAAGGACTGCTACCTCAACTATACAGTGCCTCAAGGAGGGAGATGACTTATGTGCCCTCAGGCAGGCTATGCCTGGGGAGTAGTCTTTAGTTCTGGAGGCAGCTAGGTAGTGCAATGAATATAGCACCAGGCCTGGAGTCAAGAAGCCCTGAGTTCAAATCCTGCCTCAGACACTTACTAGCTGTGTGACCCTGGGCAAGTCACTCAACCCTGTTGGCCTCAGTTACTTCATCTGTCAAATGATCTAGAGAAAGAAATGGCAAGCCACTCCAGTATCTTTGCCAAGAAAACCCCAAATGGGTCACAAAAGGCCTGATGTGACTCAATAAAAACAAAGGAAACCAGTTATACTGAAATAGTTATAAAAATTTTAAAATAAAAATTCATGGACACCCGATTTAGAGGGACATGAAAGCCCTCTAAGTAGCTTAAGGACTGTCAGTTGGAAGAGGCATTAGCCATAACTGGGGGCAATAGGGTGAGCGGGAGTGGAGGTTATAAGTGATGTGAAGAGAAACTTCCTCAGAACTGGAGCTGTTCAAGAGTGGGGCAGGCTGCCTCAGGAAAGTCATGGATCTTCTGTCACTGGAGTCTTCAATTAGAGGCTGAACTGCCACCTGTTGGGAATGTGGTAGGAAGGATTTTTGGTCTAGCTAGCCACTGAGATTCTTGCCATCTCTCAGGTTGTCCTTTACTGACTCTGTAGAGCTCTGTACCAGCAAGGCAAATCTCCTCAAACTGCCTTCAGCTTGTCAAGGTGATTTTGAAGCCCGCCTTTCCAAACCACTAGACTGAATGAGCTGCCATGACCCTAAGCTGTTCTACATACCGTTTCAAGGCCTGAGTGGAGGCTGCCTATTTCAGAAACACATGATCAATTTCTGTAATTAAAGACATGAGGTGCAGCTTGTGGGAAAAAAATGGTGACAAGGGCAAGCTACAAATTTCTGTAAACTATTTGAAATAAGAACATTTCCTCATCAGCCCTTTGAGGCAAAGGGAATGGGGGAGAAATTCTGGACTTTACTTCCTCATAGGGATTCTTAGTGGTAATAATACCTAAAATTTCATATTGCTTTAAGGTAGGGCTTCTTAACCTTTTTGTAGAATGGACTCTGTTGGCTGTAAATTACTCCATTCACACCACCTTATAATGAAGCCTTTCTTAAAGGCCCAAAATAAAACATATAGAGTTATGAAGGAAACAAATTAGATTGAAAGATGACTAAATATTTACTTTTTTGGGTAAAGAACCCATACTAAGTTCTTTGATTGAAATTGCCTTTGATATTTCTGAGATTCCAGATCTTTTCATTTTCAAGGCACCCGTGATGGAAGATCTTAATAGAATCATGACAAAGAGATAGAAAGCAGGAGGCTATGAGTTAGGACCCTTCAAGTTTGGCTTCATCTCTATGGGGGGGAAAGTACTAGGTTTGTGCCTTAGTCCTTCTATTCACCCTTTTATGTAGGCAGCAGGCCAAATGAGACAGTGGAAACATAGAACTGAAGGGTTGGAGGGGACCTGAGAAGACGTAAAGGCCAAATCTACCCACTATTAACATACCCAAGGAGTGGTCATACAGCCTGCGCTTAAAAGCCTGTAAACACATCTTCAAATGGATCCTGCATCTCTTACTGTGTGACCTCAAGGAAGTTAGTTAACCTCTCTGGGTCACAGTACGGATAGAGGATAGAGGATCGACTAGATCAGGGCTCCTTAAACTTTTTCACTTTCAAACCCTTCAACGCTTACTGTGGGTCTCGACCCCATTTAGGGGACTATGCTGGACCAGATCAGGGATTAACAACCTTTTTAATGGCATGGACCCCTTCTCAGAATGTTTAAATAATGGAAGAATTGCTCCATTTAAGTTGGAGGTTAGTGAAAATAAAGATGTCTTTTATCCCACCATCCAAGTTCACAGACTCCAGGTAAAACTTTGTCCAGCTCTGAATCTAATCATCTGATACTGTTGATGGGAGGATGTTTTAAGAGCCCCTGAATCTCCTGAAGTCTTCAGCGAATACCCAAACATTTCACCACCTCAGACTTCATTTTGTCTTGGTTTTGACTTTTCTTTAATCAGGGAGGTACTAGATAGCATTTCTCCACCCCACCCCCACCCGAGTCTCTTGCATTTCGATTAGTCTCTTTCAAATTTTTTGCTCACTAGAACCTCCAAAACCCCATGAATTCAGTAGGGCAGATTGTCGCCATTTTCCTGATGAGATGACGACACAGAACAGTGAAAGGCTTTGCCCAGATGCACAGAGCTGGTTAGTAAGGGCGCAAGCACCAGAAGCTAGGTGTCTTGTTAATTCACTCAGTCACCTCGAACGACCTTTGCCCTACAGCTACAATTCTGCATTGTGGTAAATAATGGAGATGGCAGTTTCCCCTTCACGGCCAGACCCCTCTTGCTTTCACTAGGCTTTCTGGAGCTCTCGTGTATTTTCAAAGGGGTAGTTATTCTGATTGTGGAACGGCTTCATCCAAGGCACCAGGCTAGAGATGGCCACCTACCTAACAAGCACACTTCTTCAGTCATTGCAAGAGCAAAGTCCAGGTAATTGAGTCACATTATAGCTGCTTCATTCATTGCAGGCTGGCAGTTCCCATTGTTTATTCACAGTATAATTAAGGAACAAGAAGTTTGGAGACCATCTCATTGAACCAATGACTGCATCTCTTCCAGGGTATAGAAACTAGATTTCTATTATATATTCAAGTACAATTTTTGTATGTATAGTGGTTAGTCATTAACTGGCACTGAGGCTGCCATCTGTGGGCACTCCTGTTCCTACTCTGTCCTAGGGCATTAATAGAGGAAAGACTTACACTATTTATGATGTTCAGGCCTATGAGGAGCAGCTTGTCCTCTCATCTAGGATAACCAGCTATAACTTGGTTATTTTCACACTGGTTACATACAGGTGGTACCCGAGCTGGAATAGCAGGGAAAATTGCCACAGAAGCCACCCAACAGGTTACAGCCACACCCAGGGCTGGGGTTCTATGTTCTAGTGGGACCTCGATGGGTATGTCTGAGAGATAGAGAACTGTGAAATCTGTAAATGTAGGCTTGGGGTTTTCAGACTGCCAACTCTAGCCTATTGAGTAATGGCATATTAGTGCCACTGGAGTTAAACTGGAAATAAGAGCTTCGGTCTAATTCCCAGATCAGTTTCTTAAAAGGGAGTGTTGGCAACTTGGAGGGCTGGGTAACTTGGACACACCACAGAAGGCCAGTTAAGTCCATTACAAGGAACCAGCTAAACTAGACAAAAGGGAAACATTTAACAGGCCCATTTAAAAGAAGCAAATGATGCCAAGTCGGTATTTGGCTCCTCCACTGAGTTGCCCATTGCTCAACATCCTTGTGCATTTTCATGTCGCTGTTTACTTAGAGGCATTCCTTCCTGGCAAGCATTTGGAGCAATAACCGCTACGTAAGTAGCGAGTGGGTCAGCACCGCGCCACACTGTTACGAGTGGGCAGATCCTTAGGTTTCAGGCTCGCAGAATCCGCTTTTAGAATGTTCATGTGCTTCCCTCTAGGCACTGGCTTACTCGAGAATATGTATGGGTTTTGATTCCATACATGACCTACGACCTAGGCGCTATGTACATTTGCTACTGGTACCGAAACAGAGGCGAGGATAAGAAACACTCTCTCGCCATCTTTAGGAACTTCCTCCAGCACGATCGCCTCATGCTCACGCACCATATTTTCATTCTGATCGTTCTCGTACCCATCGCACAGGTGAGTGTTCACAGGACAGGGTCACCATCATTACAGAGGCAACTTGTGTTCCGGAAGAGTGGGAGACATTATCCCTGCCTATGGAACCACAGCTGCACCTCGGATGCCCTTTCTAGTTTCATTTGTTCCCTTAGTTGGCTGGCTCCAGCGTGACTGCCCAGCCTCTTATGCCAGCCATGTAAATGGCATGCGCAGAACCATAATTTGAATATTTCTGGTCCATTTCATGAGTTGTCATAGCTCAAGCACTTGCCCTTTGGTCAGCCTTCTATTTAGCAAGATTTGTCCTCAGTCCCCCCCCACCCCCAAAAGGTCCTTCCTACTTGTTAAGACCTGCCTATGCTCCACTAATAGGGCTTTCAAGAACTCTGGATCATCTCCATGCTATACCGAAGCATCAGTTAGGTTTAAGTAAACTTGAAAAATTAACATTGGCCCATCCACTCCTGCCCTCACTTCCCATAGAGCTAGGGAGCCTATGCCCCTCAGTATATATAATGCAACAATTATTTTAAAAAGTGAAAACTTCAACCGGTTGAGTGTTGTATCTTTATAATGCTAAGTAGCTGCTTTCTTTTCATGAAATTGATGTAGTATTTGGCTACCATGAAAGTGAAGCCTTCAGGAGAATGAGGAGCAAGCCCACTTTTTGTTGGGCTAGTAGTAGATTCCCATGAACTCACGAAGGAGAGACAGTCGGGGATGTGTGAATGGGTTCCTAGGTCCCCTCCCCAGCAGTGATGGCGGTCCTGTGGCTGTGTGGATCATTCCCCAGCGATGGCAGCCACTCAGGCAACTGTTTGCCTCCACTTCCATGTTCAGCCTTTGACTTGTTCCTTTATGGTCAAGGTTCACCATCTTGGCTGGCCTGGCTCACACGCCCTGCCTGGCATTCTACTGCCCTGCTACATCTCCAAAGGCACACGTTTCTCAGGTCCTGATTTCTTCTCACTTGCAGGTGATGAGGGGAGAACGTGGTGACTTCTTTGTAGGCTGTATCTTCACAGCAGAATTCAGCACTCCGTTTGTGTCGCTGGGCAGAATTCTGATCCTGGTATGTAGAGAATCAGTGTCAGAGCTGGAAGGGAACTGATGAGAACATCTAGCCCAACCCTTTCATTCTACAGATAAGGAAACAGGCCCAGAGAAGGAAAGCAGTTTGCTCCAGACCATCCCGCAAGCTCCTGTATGACAGAGTGTATATAAAAAGGGACCTTGTTTTATCAATATAGTCACAGAAGAAGCCCTTGGGTATAGTGAGGCAGGAGATCCACTGGATGGCCTTAAGTTCTGAATCCTGGTGGAGGGCATACCAGGTGACCCACTGTCCTAGGGCTCCCTGTAGGAGCACTTCCATGGGGATCATTCCCATCACTAGAACTCGAAGTGTATGCCCAGCTCTGGTCAGTTGATCTTCTTATTGGATCACAGAATCTTAGTGGTGGGAGGAACCTCAGAGCCCACTGAGTCTATTCACCCATGAGCTCTACAGTTCCTTCTACAACAAACCCAATAAAGGATCAAGCTTTTGCTTGAAGATCCCCAGGGAGGGGGCACCCAGCCCTTCAGAAGAGACTCTTCCAGTCTGGGACAGTTTTCATGGTTAAGATTCCTCCGCCTTCACATCTGGCATAAATTTGTCTCTATCACTTCCTATTGTGCTAATTCTGTCTTCTAGGGCAGAACAAGCCTGACCCCTCTTCCATGTAATAATTTTTCAAATATTTGGGCCCCAATAATAGCATTTATATGCTCAAATACACATATGCACATACACACACATATAAACATACTCTACAATCCACATCTTAAGGATAGACTATATTTTATATTCTATATATGTACTATATACAGCATATGTCTATACATATATACATATGCATATATAAACACTATTGAAGTATTAGAGAGTATAGATATGTGTCTATGTATATATAGGGATCCCCAAAGTTTTAGTGCAGTTTTAAGTCCTAATAGCTTAAAACTGCACTAAGATTTTGGGGACCCACCCCAGCATGTGTGTGTCTATAAACACATGTATATGTTCTGTGTATATACAACACACATGTATGTTATGCATGGAGGTGTGTGTATATATATACATACGTACATAAAAACACACACATATCAAATTCAGTCTAAGCAATGACTGCCACCTTGGGTGGAGTCCAAAGGACTTCTAGAACACAGGAGTTCTTTGGCATTTAAGGGGTCTCCCTCAGTGACCTTTACTGCCATTGAGCCCAAGTAGAAAAGGCAAAGGGGTAGCTTAACCAGCTCTAGCTGCCTGCTGAACCTTTTTTCTTCCCCCTTCCTCTCCTTCTGCAGTTGAAGAAGCAGCACACGATTGTGTACAAGTTGAATGGAATCCTGACACTGGTGACCTTCTTTTTCTGCCGCATCCTCATCTTCCCCTTCATGTACTGGTCCTATGGCCAACAGAATGGGCTGCACTTGCTGCAGACACCATTCCGCATACCCTTCTTTTGCAATGTCATTAATGCCATCCTCATCTCGCCCCAGCTCTACTGGTTTGCTCTGCTCTGCAGGAAGGCAGCCCAGATGTTTAATACTTCCCAGGCCAAAAAGGACAGTTAGTGGAGCCTATGACCCAGAGACTGCAGAGGAAGGGGTATCCTCCCATACTCCCTGCCTCCTCCACATTCCATGGAACTATATGGGCCCTGAATGGCCTCTGTTTTCCGGGAGGCAATGGGGAGGTGGACAGGTTGGGTTTTACAAGGAAGTTACATTTCCTCCCCCCTCTGCCTTTTTACAGAAGCACATTTTCATGGGTAACTACAGTATCAGGTTGTAGCATATGAGTGAGTAGCTGAGGAATCTGGCCCATGGCCACCAATCACCAGATGGTTTCTGTTAGCTCTGAGAACACGGCTGGAGTCTAATCTCAAAGAGCTGGGCAGGAGGTGCCACAGAAGTTTGGGGGAGACAAGACAGGTAGACCTGGTGACCAAGGGGCCTCTGCCAGGCTATTTGCACACTGATTTAACAGTCTGGTTTTTACATATCCTTTTGCTTACCTCCTTTGATTAAGGAACAGCCTATACTGGGCCAGCAGGACCAAAGCAACATTTTCCTGATTTACCTGTGTGATCTGGGAATAAGGGGCCAGAAGAACTGGGGCTGCAGTTTTGTTTTTTTCTTTCCTAGGCCGACATACCAAGTCTCAAGTGCCCCCATTTCCCTTCACTCTTACCCTGGTGCCAATGTTTTAACACTCACATCCACCATCCCCTGGGCTGGGATGGAGGGGGAACACTACCGAGGAGCCAACAATTTTTATAAGACACCAGCTGTCTCTGTTTCAACTCTGCAAGCCAAGTTAGGGAAATCAGAACCATTAACTGGTAAACCACACTCTCCTTGGCCTCCTTCTTTGCATCCGGTCTGTTCTCTGTCCACATGCATAGGACTGCCTGACATCTAGTAAAACACAGGATTTTAACAGCTCCCCAGCCTATGGCTCACATTCTTCTCTAGATGAGACTCTAGTGGCCTTAGAAAAAATTCATGTCTGGACTACTAAATGTTTTTCCTATTTCCCTTATAACTTAGTGTTCTGATGAGAAACCATGAGTCCTTGACAGCTCAACTACCTGAGAAAGGAGTCTAACACAAATACCCAGGCCCAAATGAGAGCTGGGTCCCTCTCTCCACATGTTCAAACCCCCTTGTCACCAGCTACTTCGCAATAGGAAACCCAAGTGCCAACTCTAAACATTCCTCATAAAAATAGGATGTTTTAGGAATTATGCTGTGGCAAAGTATTTTTTTAAGCTAGAATTTTTAAAAAAATAAGGTTATCTTCCCATCAGTTGTGATTCCATTGTCTTTTAAATGTGGTAGTATATTTAACAGTAATGACTTGGTTCAGACTCTTGCTGTCTGTCTCAGTCTAATGGGTGCTTTTTTCTGAACCTATAAAATGCTATACAAGTTTTTGGCTTGTCTTGGTGTTTTGTTTACTGATAATTTATCTGAAAGAAAAAATTCCCTCATGGAGATTAAATTTCATTAATGTTTTTCCTACTTACTCTCATTGTGAAAGACATCAATAAAGATTTCTT
Organism: Trichosurus vulpecula; assembly: GCF_011100635.1. NCBI lineage: Eukaryota > Metazoa > Chordata > Mammalia > Diprotodontia > Phalangeridae > Trichosurus > Trichosurus vulpecula. The sequence goes on from NC_050579.1 coordinate 33,389,395, forward strand.
TTTAAAACCATTCAATGGAAGGAGTGACCATTGTCTCTACTTCCATTCCCGCTCAGTGAGAACATACCTGGGTATCTTCAGGATTATCCTGCCTCAGTCTAAGGGATTTCGGGCAGCCTGGGCCAGCTCCCAGTGAGGTCTTGGTGGGCACTGGGGGGAGGGTCCCAGCTGTCCCACTTCCCTTCAGTCTGATCTCAGTGAGGAAATTAGCAATCAAGCTCCAGCCACAATGACAGCCAAACTCTGGATTTCCAAAGAACAAGCCCGATAACAGGTTACTTTTATTGCTGCTGCCCTATACAAGAGCATTGTCCTCTTGATGCTGTCTGTCCAGCTCCTTCTATAAGTGCTTACTTTACACTTAAAACAACTTCTCCCATCCCTCCCTCTCTCATAACCTGTGGGCCAACCCATTCACCCACTTGCTGGGCAATGGATCAGGAGGTCTGGTCATGGACAGAGGATCCTCTCCAGCATGACTTAAGGCTGCCACAAGTCCAGTGAGGATGGTTTCAGAGGGTGTTGGAGCCTAGCAGTGGTGATTTGGGACCAATTATAAAAGGATTGGGAAAGGTTCAAAAGAAAAGGTAAATTTTATTATAACTATTACAAATGCCTCTTCTTTACATACCGTACCCTCGGTGTCTCTTGCCTCTCCTATTTCCTATGATTGTGAAAGGAAGCTTTTGCATGCCATCTAGCCCTGAGCCTGCCTCACTTCCATGGAAGACCAACATCTCCTGGTGTGGGTCATCAGAAGTTGTTGATCTTCTGTAGCAAAGTTTTCCGCTGTTCCCTCGGCCCGACGTTTTCGGCAATGGATTTGAGGAAGTGCTGCTCGTTTGCCTTCCGGAGCAGGGCGTTAGTGGATGTGTCACTTTTGCTCAGGACTTCATAGTAGGAGAGGATCTCCAGGGCTAGAACATAGAGGGGCTCACAGACTTCCTCAGGAAGCATGGCCATGATATGGAGGATATGACAGAAGAGTTGAGTGTAAACAAACAAGGTTTCTTGTGTCAAGTCTTTCTCCTGTCCTTGGACCCATGGGCTCAAGGACTGGACCTTGATGGAGTCAAGCAAGTCGGTCAGACTGTTGCAAATGAGCTTGACCACATGGCTCCAGCCTTCAGCAGGAAGCCAGTTGGAACAGCTAGGGCTGCAAAGGAACTGGAAACCTCTCAAGAAGAGCACAGAGAGCTGCAGCTCTTGGGCAAAGGGTTTCAGGTTGAGCAGTGGAACAAACTGGACATACTCGAGACTGTATGGGACATGCAACACTTGTTTTTGCAAAAGACTCTTGGTCAGCTGGTGCAGGCATTTCCATTCATTGGGGCTGCACCAAGGCAAGACTTGCACCAAGGCCACGAGGAAGCCCTTGCTGAAGAAGCTGACCTCCTCAGGGTTGCCTGTATCCACAGCCAGGAGTGACAGCATGTGCTCACAAGTGTCAACAGAGATACAGCAGCACTCCATCCAGGCCAGAAGGCCCGTGCCAGGCCCATAGGCCGGGTGATTCTGTGAGGTCCAGTCATCCTCAGAAAGCTTGCAGATCTCAAAGAGTGTGGCTGGCACTTCACACTTAAAATGACCCTTAAAGACAGTCCGAAGCCGCAGGCCCACAGTCCAGTCAAGCTTCTCCATCTTCCGGTGGAGCCAGGACAAGGACTTGGTCCAGTTCTCTGGACTGGGGTTCTCCTCCTTGGGCAGCACCACCTCACAGATTTGCTCAAGGATGCCGATCACCGTATCTTTGGAGTCCAATGAGAGGTGCCGCTTTGCCTTGGGGTGCTGCCAATATTTGGTGTAGCTGTCTAGCAGCTGGCACAGAGTGAAGAGGAGGGGGAATGGGGAACAGGACAGGAGCCAGTAGCCATCAGAGCATGGCTTTGCTTCCAGAGCCTGAACAAAGATCTTGAGACAAAGGTCCACCTCTTCCATATGCAGCATCAAGTAAGGCAGGACAAACACTTTAATTACCTCCTCAGGTGCCAGAAGAGGGGTCAAGGGAATGGTGCTGCTCTCTTGCTCTGGGGGATGCATCAGGTAGCTGAGAAACTCCAAAAACTGCTTCTCCTCCTTGGCTGATGAAAGCTTCCCCCAGACGCTTTCTTTGAGACACGTCACCAGAAGAGAGGTGGCTAAGCTTGGATCTTGCTTTCCCTCAGTGAATTTGAGGGCAGGGAAGGCACTCAGGATCTGAGCCAGGAACTTGTGAGCCCCAAGATTGACCATGGCAAGGCTGCACATCTTCTTCACCGTGGCCTCTGGGTGGAGCACAATCAGCCTGGCCACGGAGGCAATGGCTTTGGCAAGGCCTTGCTCGGAGGCACTCTGGGTGATCTGGTTGAAAGCCATGTTCAGGTCCTCCTGGAAACCCTCCATGTAAGTGACCAGCTTCTCAGAGAGGCCCTTCCACCCCCAGGAGCTCAAGATGCCTGAGAGCACTTTGTTTTTATCCAGCAAAGAGAGGTCGGAGTAACAGTCCAGAATCAAGTTGGTGACTTCTTCTGCCTGCACCTCAGGGACCTCTTGGCCCGATGTGTTGATTGTCGTGACTGTTTCCAGCAGCTTCAATACTAAGCCTGGCTCCCGGAAAAGAGCCTTGTTTTTCACAAGGCAGTCTAGCCACTCAGCTGAGAAAGCCCACTTCTTCTCAGAGGCAAAGATGTAGCACATCTCCATGTGCCGGTCCATCTTCTGCCCGATGATGGCCATGGCGATCGAGGCAGTGATGTCCTCTGAACTCTTGCCCTTCAGAGTCATGTTGGTCTTCCTCAGGAAGTTTTTAACACACTCTGCCAGCTCTGAGACTATCTGGCCCTCATCCTTGGAGAGATCCCTGGTGTCCAGGTAGCCCTTGAGGTTCTGGTTGAAGGAGGTCAAGCTGTCACACAGGCGATAGGTCCCGTAGCTCAGCCTCTGGCTGCTGTTGAGCACGGTGTGCAGCTCCTCCCCCCACTGCTGCAGCAGGTTGTGCAGGTACCCAAAGCCCACGAAGAGCGTCTCGTTGGGCAGCTTGGCCAGTGAGGTCAGGCTCACGTCCCGCTCGGCCTCCTTCACCTTCTCGGCCAGGCCCTGCTGGTGGTAAGGGTTTTGGGTGTCAGAATTCCACAGGGAGATGACAGTTGCAAGCTTGTCCAAGTACACAGTGATCGACAGCTCCTGTGGGTCTTCCTCCACCAAGGCAAAGACGGTCAGCATGTCGGCCAGGTTAGCCACGGCGCAGCACTTCAGGCTGGGGGCCGTGATGTTGTTCTGGATCTGCCTGAGGCCATCCAGCAGCACCTCCAACAAAGACATGATCGGGCAGGCATCGGGGTCGGCCTTGAACCGCTTTGGGGGATGAGAGAATTCATCTGAAGAAGACAGGTACTTGTGTGCCATTGTCCGAAACTGGGTGAGCAGGGGGTCCTTTGAGTCCACTTTGTGCTTCATCATTTCCCACCATACGTCCAAAAAAAAGGTTACATCTTGTAAGGATGTGTCACTGGCCACGTGCTCCACAAAACGTTCCAGTTCTGAACGGCAGATGTTGGAAGGCAGGGCCATCAAGAGCTGGATGAACAGGCCTGATGCCTCGAGGGACTTGAGCAACTCAAAAAGGATGGTGTGGTTGATGGTGGGGATCATGTTCCCCACTGAAAAGAAGATGTCTTCTTGCCACCTAGCATCTGTGTCCGAAGGTGTGATGGGGCAGGGCTGGAGGACCTTGGCCCAGATGATGATCAAAGCTTTCTTGGTCCAAGCCTGGGGGTGGGACTGGGCAATTGCAGAGGAGATCTCTCGCAAGGCTCCAATGATGGGCTGTCCAACTTGCTCCCAGTCAGACTTCTTGAGTTCTGCCAGAGCCTTCGGGCTGAACAGCTGCTCGGCCAGCAGGAATCCCCCATGAAGAATGGTTGTTTCTTCACAGATATTCAAGGGTCCTGTGCAAAAGGAAAACATGCAGGATGAGCACAGACAAATCTTTCAGGACAATAAACAAAAAGATTTCCTGGAAACAGACCCTTCCTTCTTAAGGAAATGGCCATCTAAAATAGGCTTCACATGCCAAAAAGCATTCTTGCATGCACTGAATTGGCACCTCCTGCTGACTTAAGGTGGCTTTGCCCCACTGCCACCTGGAAACAATTACAGAAACATGGCTAACAAGGGCAGCTGGACCCACCATTTATTTGTGGTTTCAAGAGGCTCACAGATTTCAAGGAAACACTCAACCCTTCAGAATCTCTTTTCTATAAAGGAAAGCAAGCTAACTCCAGGCCTGTCCAGGATACCTTGGTAGAGTTGAGGCATCAGTATAAAAGCAAGAACATGCCCTGAAACTGTTCCTGCAGAACAGTATGGTGCCTCTTCTTCATGGACAGAAGATGAAGGAGAGACTCTTTTTTTCAGAACCTTCATGAATTATTTGTGGTAGTTATTTCCGGAATAAGCGTGCCTTTCTCCCATGTGGCACCCTCCACCTCCGAGTCCCTCACCTCCTTCAAGACGCGGCTCAGGCACTGCCTTCTCCATGGTGACCCCCCCCCCCAATATCTTGTATGTATTTATTTTGCATAGTCACCTATGGCCATTAGAACTTGAGCAGGGATTGCTTCATTTGAGGTGTGCCTAGCCGAGACGATGGTACATAATAGGCGCTTTTAAATAGATCTTCACTGTTTGGTACTACAAGAGGGTGTCGGGGTTTCTCCTTACTTTCAAGGCCAAATTTGACCTGGATATGGCCTGCTGGACACACCAGGGCTTCATGGAATTCTAGGCCCCCACTTCCCGCCCTAGGCATTTCAGCTTCCCTTCTGACTTTATTTCTCTACTGAAAATGGACCTGGCCTCCAAATCAACCCATCTGAGGGTCGCAGTTAAAACTGGACTTAAAGTCCAACCCCCACATTTTATGGAATTGAAGCCCAGATCTTCTCCACTTCAAGACCAGGGCTCTGTCCACTATACCAGGTTTTTTTTGTTTGTTTGTTTGTTTTTGTGGTCCTCATTTTCTTAGAGATCTCTGCAGCATGCCTACCTCCCTAGGCTTCCATAATGCTATGCTAATCCATTACGCTGATGATTCTCATTCCTTCTCTCTCTGCCTTCTCTTCTACCTTTTTCCACCCCCAACTGTAGGTATTCCTCAAAGTTCACTCTTCACTGCTCTCCTCTTATGACTTCCAACAGAGAACTCACCCTTTTAACTCTCAACTACCACCCCACTATCACGGCTGAAAAATTTTCAATCTCTCTCCACCCTGACCTCTCTCTCCCAAGCTCCAAGGGCCCAAATGATATTTAAATTTGGATGTTATCAACTCAGATTGAAAAGAGAAACCTTTCTCAGACCTTCCTGCTGACCCCCCCACCTTCCTCTGGTCAATGGGGCAACAGTCTTCCACAGCCCCCAGGTTCCCAACCTGACATCTTGGTGATTCTTCACCCCACACATTCAGATGTGCATTTCCTACATTTTTCTCATTCTTTTCATGGTGTCTGTCCCACCTCTCCAGGTCTAATTAAGAATGAATACTACCAAGTCTGACCTATCATTCGGAGGTTATTAAAAAGAGCTTGTAACAGTGGAGCCACCCTGTTTTCATAATAACCCACCAAGGGGGCAGAAAGCCTCTTAGTCCTTGGGGATCTTCCCTTGACAGTTACTTTAATGGCCAAGAAATGATGGCGATTGGAACTGGTGGGTCAGAAGCTTCCAAGGGGTGAGTAATCCCCCTTCGGATTTCCCAGGGGTCCCCTATGTGAAGCTGGAGCCGAAAATGCCCTTTGGTTTTCTAAGTAACATTAGGAGCTGCTGGCAAATGCTAAGTTTGGGGGTTGGAAAGAACTTTAGGGCCTAAGTGGTGACTGGAGTCTAATCCACTCATTTTTTACAGATGAGGCGGCGGTGCCCCAGAGGGAGGAGGGGGCTTCGTGGTGAAGGTAGCACCGGGAAGGGGCAGGTGGAGTCCCAAGCCTCCAATGCAGATCCCTACTCTGGGGACCCGGAGGCCATGTGGTCAGTCATCGCGGGTCACCCCATGACTAGGAGTCTGGTTGCACCCCTCCTGGCAGGCTGGGGGTCTCCGAGTCTCCCCTGCCCGGGGCTCCAGCCGTGTTTTCTTATGGGGGTGCGTTTTCTCGTCTGTTACAAGTGGGGAGGGCCCTAGACCCGCCCCTGCCTCTGGCACCCGCGCCAGGAGCCTAGCACGTGGTGGGGTCCCTTCCTCCTCGGGACCCCGGTCTGCATCTCGCTGAGGGTCCCCATCCTCTCCCCGCGGGGACCCCTCCAGCCCCAGCCTCCTCCCACCCCGCCTCCGGGCGCGGGGCTCCCGCCGTGGACCTCTCCGCATGGCCCAAAAGGGAGCTGAAGCAGGGGAGGCGGTAGCGCTGAGGGCTCAGCGCGCATGCCCCGCCGTGCTCGCGCCCCGCGGAGCGCGGTGCGGGGGGGGGGGGGGGGAACCGCGGGGCCGCGCAGGCTCCCAGCGGGCCCTTCCCCGCTCCAGGCCCGGCTCGGCCCGGCTCGGCCCGGCTCGGCCCGGCTCGGCCCGGCTCGGCCCGGCTCGCTCACCTAGGTCCATGGCGATGGCGGTGGCGACGCTCAGGTCCCCTGCGGCAGCGCTGCCCTGCGGGGCTGCCAGCTCCCCGCCCCCACCACGGGCTCGAGCCGCGCCCGCCCGAGGCCCGCTCCCGAGGATTATGGCGCGGGCGCCAGCGCACAATGGGCAGCGTGGCTATCCCCCACGCGCGGCCGGCCGGCCCGCAGTCCCAGCTCCGCCTCCGGTCTTCTCGGCTGCGGCCGCGTCCGCTCCTCCGACTCTCCTCCCTTTTCCTTCCCCGCCGGCTGCCCTTGCCTGATCCGACCAACGAGACCCACTGCGGCCTAGAGGGGCTCCCTTCCCTCTTTCCCTCCCCCTCCCCCTCCCCTCCCCCCCCCTCCTCCCCGCCCCCACAGCGCCCCCTACCGGACCGGACCATCAACCGAGGAGTCTTCGGGCAAGTAGTGCGCGCTAGCCCTCCTGCCCCGACCTCGACCGGAGATATTTACAAAGAGTGCCTCCCCACCAGACACCCATTCCGTAGACACAACAGAGGGGCCCCTGGACACCCCTCTAATATAGACAAATACAAAGAGTGCCCCCTAGACACCACTTCCGTACACACTACAGAGGGGGCTCCCCAGACACAAAGAGTGCCCCCTAGACACCCCTCTAATATAGACACATACAAAGAGTGCCCCCCTAGACACCCCTCCCACATAGATAGGTACAGAGTGCACCCCTAGACAACCCTCCCACACAGACACAAAGAATGCCCCCCTAGATGCTGCTTCCATAGACACTACCGAGTGCCCCCATAGACACCCCTCATATAGACACATACAAAGAGTTCCCCCTAGACACCCTTCCTGCACAGATACAAAGAGTGCCCCCTGGACACACCCCTCCCACATAGACACATACAGAGTGCTCCCGATAGACATGCCTTCTCACATAGACACATAAATAGAGTGCCCCCGTAGACACCCCTTCTCATGTAGACACATTCAAAGAGTGCCCCCATAGACAACCCTTCCATAGACACATAAAAAAGTGCCCCCCCATAGACACCCCTCCCACATAGACACATTCAAAGAGTGCCCCCCTACATACCCCTCATAGATATATCATACACAGCAGCCCTATAGACACAGAGAACACCCCCATAGACAACCCCTCCCATAGACACATAGAAAGAGTACCCCCCAGATACCCCTTCCATAGACAAATACAAGAGTGCCCCCTAGACACCCCTCTCACATAGACACATACACAGCAGCCCCACAGACACAGAGAACACCCCCCATAGACAACCCTCCCCATTGACACACAGAAAGACCACCCCCCAAACACGTACATCAAGCACCTCCCCCTTGCCCTTACATCCAGGACATCAGTGTCCCACAAGCACCTTACACTCTTTTGTTCCAAGCTTAGTTCTCTTTTCCCCTCTGGACTTACTCTTCCTCCCGGTGGCTCCCCTGCGCTGAACTTTTCTGCCTCCTCCTCTCCTTTTCCGCTTTGGTCTTACCACCACTCTTGTAAGTCAAGTGGATTTGGGGTGTATGTGTAAAGAGCAGTGCAGGCTGTCACTCCTCGAATCCCGGATCTAGGTGTCTTCAGCAGGATGACCTAGATATGGCAGCCTTTTCCCGAGGGGCCTTCCCACTTCTAATCCCACCGCCCTTCCTGCTGTGGTGGCACCACTGCCCCATGAATCTGGTCATGTAGTAGAGCTCCCTAGGGCCTGTCTCGGGGAGTCCAGATTCTACTACCTGGCATTTGAGACCCTCAGCTCCCAGCACCATCCTTTCTGTCCCCTCTAGACCAAATCCCTGAGGGTTGAACTGTCTCTCCTTGGGTGCCTGGGCATAGTCCTCTGCATACAGAAAGCACTAAATGTTCACTTTATGTTGCTTTTAAAGGTGCAAAAGTGCTTTATTTGTGCAGAAGGCAAAGTTCCATGGGTTTAAGTAATACAGGTGGTTATTATGATGATGATGGTCCTGATTTTACAGGTGGGAAAACTCGAGTCTCCTTGAGTCCCCTTTACCTTGGGCTGGGCTAAGCATTACAATTGTGATCTCATCATGTGAGCCTTACAACAACCTGGCGGAGGCAGGGGTGGGGGTGGGGGCTATTGTTATCTTCATTTTGTGACTGAGGAAACTTGAGGCAGACGAGTTAATGTGACTTTCCCAGGGTCACACAGCTAGTAAGTGTTCTGAGGCTGCATTTGAACTCAGGTCCTCCTGTCTGTGATCCTGTACTCTATCTACTGCATCACAAGAACCTCAATAATAAAGAGGGGAAAAGGGAGACACTCCACCCTTGGAAATGTTATGAGCAAAGGAGATATAAGGGGGTCCTTGGGGTCAGAAAATCCTCATCCTGCCCCCAAGCCTACATTCAGTTGTTCCCTCTACAACCCCAGATCTGCACACACAGTTTCTCAGCTCAGTACAGACACTCCTTTCAAATGCCCACTCATCCATCCACTGGCTCCCTGAACCTCCAGACCTCACACCAAGATGCTCGGCACTCCCCTCCAAATACTGAGCTCCTGTACAGACCAACAGCCCCCCCAACTACACTAAGCATTTTCTCTAAAACACATATTAATGTGTGGCCTCCAGCGCCGAGCAGTGCCCCCCAACCACGTGGACATCCACGTATCTTGTGGGACTCATCCTTCTCGGGGTCACGAAGGTCACTTTGCAGTCCAAGAACTTTCTCGGACCAAACCTGCTTCATTAACTTTAGGCACACTGACTCCCAAGCCAAGCCCCTCTCCTGCCATACCACACAATCCCGAATTAACTGCCCAATGTAATAGCTCAGACCACCCTCTCCACAAGCACCTTTGACTTCCACTTCCCTACCCCAGGTCCCACATATAGCCTGCTGTCCCTCCCAGCTGGCCTCCAGCTTGGCAGAACGAGTGCACTACCCAACACCCCATACCATATAGCCTCACTTGACCCTTGAGTCACAGTTCTTTTGAAATCTCTCCCCTTCTAGTTCCCGAAGACCAACTTTCCCCTCCCCTAGAGCTAACAACAAGTAAAGAAAGGTTCTCCACCTATACAATCAGCAGCAACCGATGGCCCAGGTAGAGTTTGAGTTGGCATGCGCAGCAGTTAAGCAGCTGACGGGCCCTGTGACTGACGAGGAGAAGCTGGTGGTATACAGCTACTACAAGCAGGCCACCATTGGGGACGTCAACATCCCCTGCCCGGAGGTCACCGACTTCAAAGCCAAAGCCAAGTGGGAAGCTTGGAATTGCCGCAAAGGGATGTCCAAGCTGGACGCCATGAGGATCTATGTGTCCAAAGTGGAAGAGCTGAAGAAAAGATTGTGCTAAGGAGACGAGCCTTCTCGAGAGGGGAGCATCAACTTAGTCTTGTTATGGAGAGCGACTGAATTCCTTTGAGACCGTAGGAACCTAGCTAGGAACCAACTCATAAATCGCTTCAAAAGGCATCCTGAGTGTGAATTAATAGTGTGATGGGCCGGGAATGGGGGGTGAGGAGGAGCAAAATATAGATCTACTGTGGCCTGTAAGGGTCCCGGGAAGAGCTGGGACTTTAGAAGCTAAGCTCTGTGGCTGCCCTGGGCCCAGTTTTGGTCTGGAGCCAGCTTCCCTCTGCAGTAGTTCATGGGGCTTGGTGCAGCTCTGGGAAGCCCCTTTTCGTGGTATAGGGAAGTGGTGGGCAGCCTTTTGGCCCTGGGTCTCATATCCCAGTTCTGGCACACCCTCAGCAAGTTGGTCCTTTTTATGGTAAGTATTTGCTCTGCCTGCCCCAAAAGACTTTAGTGGGGATAAAAATGTTAGCTGTTGAGGGGGGGACAGAGCTATTATCATATAAATGCAAAGTCATTATTAAGGCTCCTACTAGAACCCAGACCCAGACCTAGCAACAAACTTGAGGGTGGGGGGGAAGAGTCTTGTCCTGAAAGACAGGAACATTTTCCTCTATATTAGCTTCTTGTTCAGTCGCTTCACACTCTTCGTGACCCCGTTTGGAGTTTTCTTGGCAAAGATACAGGAGTGGCTTGCCATTTCCTTCTCCAGCTCATTTGACAGAGGAGGAAACTGAAGCAAACAGGGTGAAGTGACTTGCCCAGGGTCACACAGCTAGTAAGTGTCCTGGGTCACTGTGCACACTTAGCTACCGCATCATTTTGGGTCATAACCAAATCAGCAGCCCAGCCTGGTCAGGAGAGCTTGGCTGCTGGAGGCAGGCATTCAACTCATCCTAGTGCTGGAGCAGCGGGAGGTGACACTCCAGTTTTTAGTGATACTGAAGTGAGATCTTCAAGATTACCAGAGGGAAAAGAGACATTGCCATCCCAAAACCTTGGCCCCCAAAGGCCTCATCCCTCAACCTGCTCCCCAGCCCTGCTCAGCGTGCCTTCAAAGGCTTGGGCGCTTGTGGGTCCCTCTGTGACTGCATGCATCCATTTTCTTTAAGATAAGTTTTAATTGACTTCTAGTTTACATCATTGTATCCTTCCCCCTCCCCCTCACAGAGAGGTATCCCATATAACATACTTTTTTTTAAAGAGGAAAAAACAGCAGATAGATACATTGAAAATGTCTGAAGTGTCCTATGTAACACCTGTGGGACTGCCTACCTCCACAAAGGGAGGTGAGTTGGGAGCGTCTTCTCATATAATTTTGTTAAATTTACTTCTAATTTTGCTGCATTCATATGTGGGGTTTGTCCCAGAAAAAAATCTTCCCTGGGTTGGTACATCTAAGTAGAGATGAACATGCCCAAGCTGGAATCCCACTAATTCTCCAATTAGTGGTATGTTCCATGCATGCATGCACCCTTCCAGGACAATGAATACAAAGCTTTGTAAAGATAAGTACAGGGAAACAGACCTAGGCTTCCCCACTGCAGCATTTTCCCAAACTGACCATGTTGTCACAGTGAGTGTGTGATCACAGAAGGATGCCCACAAAAGTGATCCTCCTTTCCTCTATGGTGAACAAAGAAGCCCAAAGTCAGGCCCGCTGGAGACTTTTAGAATTTTGCTCATCGGAAGGCTATACAGGTCCCCTCCCCTTTGGGGAGCAAGTGGGCCCAGCTCCCCATGGGACCTGCAAAGCAGGGAGGGCCCCTTGTGGTTTCCATGGCCAGGGCTACAGAAATAGAAGTGACTTAGTGTTGGTTTGTCTCTTTCTAGGTAGAGATTAGGAACATAGAAGTCTTGTACCTTTAAGTGCTGGGATCTCTGTCACTGAATATGACCTGAAAAGCAAGATTGTTTTCAAAGGAATTCTTCTGACTTTGAGGGAGGGAAGCCTCCCATCTGGTCATACGATCCTGACAGCCACTAGAAAAGCTACTAAAAGCCAAAGGCCACTGTGACCCATGAACACCATAATGCTTAGAAGAGTCAGGGTGTTCCTCTGCCTCCCCCTTATGAAGCAGGCCTGGGTGGGCCCCAAAGCTATTTAACACCTAAATCCCCCATGAAGAAGTGAGTGCTCCACATCTTCACAGGGCCCATGGTCACTGAAATGGGATTTGATTTTACCCAGTGCACCTACTACCTATGTATATAGGGACTGGGAAAAAAAACAGCTGTTCCCAATTCCACACCCAGTATGTACGTCGATCACTGAACATTAAGAATTTGGTATCTCCTTAAATTGTATTATAAGCAGCAATCATTGAAACTACTGGGTCCTGGCTAGGAAAGAGAGTGGTGGATCAGTGGAATAGGTTAGAAATGCAAGACACAGTAGTCAATGACTTTAATAATCTACTATTTGATAAACCCAAAGACTCCAGCTTCTGGGATAAGAACTCAAAGTGATTTGAAAAAAAACTGCTGGGAAAACTAGAAAATAGTATGGCAGAAATGGGGCATAGACCAATATGTTACAGCATACACCAAAATAAAGTCAAAATGGGTACATGATTTAGATATAAAGGTTGATACTAGAAGCAAACTGGAAGAGCAAGGAATAGTTGACCTGTCAGATTTATGGAGAATGGAAGAATTTATGACCAAACAAGAGAGAGAACATGAAATACAAAATGGCAAAAGCCAATGCAACCAAGATTAGGAGGGAAGCAGAAAACTGGGAAAGAATTTTTACAACCAGTACCTCTGATAAAGGCTTCATTTCTAAAATGTATAGAGAACTGAGTCAAATTTATAAGAAACAAGTCATTCCCCAATTGATAAATGGTCAAGAGATATGAACAGGCAGTTTTCAGAGGGGGAAATTAAAGCTATCTATAGTCATGAAATAGTGCTCCAAATCACTATTGATTAGAAAAAAATGCAAACTAAAATAACTTTGAGGTACCATCTCACACCTATCGGATTGGTTAATATGACAGCAAAGGAAAATGATAAATGTTGGAGAAGATGTGGAAAAATTGGAACACTAATGCATTGTTGGTGGAGTTGTGAACTGAGTCAACCATTCTTTTTTTTCTTTTTAGTTTACAACATTCAGTTCCACAGGTTTTTAGGTTCTAAATTTTCTCTCCTTCCCCCTCCCCCCCCAAGATGGCATGCAATCCAATGTAGGTTCTACATTTACCTTCACATTGAACTTATTTACATAACAGTCCAGTTGTAAAGAAGAATTATAACTAATGGAATAAATTATGAGAAAGGAGAAATGAAACCAAAAAAGAAGGAAAAAAAAAAAGAGAGCAAATAGTTTGCCTTAATCTGCATTCAGACTCCGTAATTCTTTCTCTGGATGTGCATAGCTTTTTCCATCATGAGTCTTTTGGAGCTGTCTTTGAACCCTGCATTGATGAGAGAAGTCAAGTCTATCAAAGTTAGTCCTTACAGAGACTGTGTCTGTAATCGTGTACAATGATCTCCTGGTTCTGCTCCCCTCACTCAGCATCAGTTCACATAAGTCTTTTCCAGGTTGTAATGAAGTCCGTTTGTTCCTCATTTCTTATTGTACAATAGTATTCCATTACATTCATATACCACAATTTGTTTAGCCATTCCCCAATTGATGGGCATCCTCCTGATTTCCAATTCTTTGCCACCACAAAGAGAGCTGCTATAAATATTTTTGTACATATGGGTCCATTTCCCACTTGTATGATCGCTTTGGGATGTAGCCCTGGAAGTGGTATTGCTGGGTCAAAGGGGTATGCACATTTTTATAGCCCTTTGGGCAGAGTTCCAAATTGCTCTCCAGAATGGCTGGATCAGTTCACAACTCCACCAACAATATAGCAATGTTCCAATTTTCCCATGTCCTCTAGCAATTATCATTTTCCTTTTTTGTCATGTTAGCCAATCTGACAGGAGAGATGTGGTACCTAAGAGTTGTTTTGATTTGCATTTCTCTAGTCAATAGTGATTTAGAGCATTTTTTCATATGACTATAGATATCTTTAATTTCTTCCTCTGAAAACTGCCTGTTCATATCTTTGACCATTTCTCAATTGGGGAATGACTTGTATTCCTATAAATTTGGTTCAGTTCCCTGTATATTTTAGATATAAGGCCTTTATCAGAGAGACTGGTTGTAAAGATTTTTTCCCTCAATTTTCTGCTTTCCTCCTAATCCTTTTTGCATTGGCTTTGTTTATACAAAAACTTTTCAATTTAACATAGTCAAAATTATCCATTTTGCATTTTGTAATGCTCTCTACCTCTTGTTGGGTCATGAATCTTCCCTTTCCCACAAATCTGACAGGTAAACTATTCCCTGCTCTCCCAAATTGCTTATAGTATCAGCCTTTATACCTAAATCATGAACCCATTTTCACTTTATTTTTGTATACAGTGTAAGATATTTGTCTTTTTGCCATACTATTTTCCAGTTTTCCCTGCAGTTTTTGTTAAATAGTGAATTCTTATCCCAGAAGCTGGATTCTTTGGGCTTATCAAAGAGTAGCTTGCTCTAGTTGTTGACTATTGAGTCTTGTGTACTTAACCTATTCCACTGATCCACCACTGTTTCTTAGCCAGTACCAAGTAGTTTTGATGATTGCTGCTTTATAATACAGTTTAATATGTGGCATGGCTAGGCCACCTTCCCTAGCATTTCTTTTCATTAATTCCCTTGGTAAACTGGACCTTTTGTTCTTCCAGATGAATTTTGTTAGTTTATCCAGTTCTGTAAAATAATTTTTTTGGTAGTTTGATTGGTTGGCACTGAATAAGTAAGTTAATTTAGGTAAAATTGTCATTTTTATTATATTAGCTCAGCCTAACCATGAGCAACTGATATTTTTCCATTTATTTAGATCTGACTTTATTTGTGTGAGAAGTGTTTTGTAATTGGGTTCACACAGACCTTGGGTTTGTCTTGGCAGATCGACTCCCAAATATTTTATACTGTCTGCAGTAACTTTAAATGGAATTTCTCTTTCTATCACTTGCTGTTGGGCTTTGTTAGTAATATGCAGGAATGCCAAGGATTTATGTGGATTTATTTTATATCCTGCAACTTTACCAAATTTTTATATTGTTTCAAGTAGTTTTTTACTTGATTCTCTAAGTAAATGATATCATCTGTAAAGAGTGATACTTTAGTTTCTTCTTTGCCTATTCTCATCCTTCAATCTCTTTTTCTTCTTTTATTGGTAAAGCTAACATTTCTAGTACTGAATTGAGTAATACAGGTGATGACAGAGATCCTTGCTTCACGCCTGATCTTATTGGAAATGCATCTAACTTATCCCCATTAAATATAATGCTTGTTGATGGTTTTAGGTAGATGCTATTTATAATTTTAAGGAAGACTCCATTTATTCCTATGTTTTCTAGAGTTTTTAATAGGAATGGGTGTTGTATTTTGTCAAAAGCTTTTTCTGCATCTATTGAGATAATCATGAGCCAACCATTCTGGAGAGCAATTTGGAACTATGCCCAAAGGGCTATAAAATTTGCATACCATTTGATTCAGCAATACCACTACTAGGTCTGTATCCCAAAGAGATCATAAAAAATGGAAAAGGACTCACATGTACAAAAATATTTATAGCAGCTCTTTTTGTGGTGGCCAAGAATTGGAATTTGAGGGGATCCCCATCAATTGGGGAATGGCTGAACAAGTTGTGGTATATGGATGTAATGGAATATTGTGCTATAAGAAATGATGAGCAGGTGGACTTCAGAAAAACCTGGAAAGACATGAACTGATGTTGAGTGAAGTGAGCAGAACCAGGAAAACTTGTACCCAGTAACTGCAACATTAAGCGATGGTCAACTTTGGTAGACTTAGTTCTTCTCAGCAATATATCATGATCTAAGACAATTCTAAAAGACTCATGATGGAAAATGCTATCCACATCCAGAGAAAGAACTATGGAATCTAAATGAAGATCAAAGTAGACTATTCTGTTTTCTTCTTTTTCATGGTTTTACCCTTTTTTTCTGATTCTTCTTTCACAACATGACTAACGTGGAAATATGCTTACTATGATTGTACACATATAACCTGTATCAGATTGCTCGCCGTCTTGAGAAGGGGGAGGGGAGAAAAAAAAATTAGAACTTAAAATCTTTTAAAAGTGAATGTTGAAAACTATCTTTACATGTAATTGGAACAAATAAAATACTATTAAGTGAACAATAAAAGAATTTAGCAGTGATATGACTCACAGACCCTCTGTTAGTATGGGGGAGAGCCAGGTCAAAGAAACGTGGTTTTGAAAATTTAAACTAGCTAGAAGTATTTAAAACAGAATGTGTTTGATTACCAAATATAGTCTACATCAGAGAGTTCCTTTTTGACCTTTGGAATAAAGTCAGCAGGGAATAGCTTTGATTTCATCTTATGACTCAGAAATTGTGTGGCATCATGGAAAGTTGGTCTATCAGAACCCTGACCACTTCAAGCATATCAGCTGTGCAGCCCTCAGTAAGGGAACAAGCATCAATTATGTGGCCACTTTTTGCCAGGCACTGCAAACATCTCATCTAATTTTATTTTGCCAGGCACTGCAAACATCTCATCTAATTTTCATATACCTTGGTATATGTAGTAGGTGCTATTATTCACATTTTATAATTGAGGAAACTGAGGCAGAGGTCCAGTGACTTTCCCAGGGTCACATAGCTTGGTAAGTGCCTGAGGCTGGATTTGAACTCAGGTCTTCTGGGCTCCAGGCATGTGCTCTAACCACTGCTCCACCCATCCCTTGACCTCTCAGTGCTCTAAGCTAGTGATGTCAAACTCGGAAGCAGATCCCTACTGGCCACACGCTGTCTCATGCCGGATGCCAGTGAAATCGTTGGTTTGGATCCTATCCAGATAATCCAGCTAGACTGCCTGTCAAGACACCTGGATCCTGAGGCCCCATCGCCAAATGCTGGCTATTGGTCCCTCCTAGCTTCGTGCAAATACGCTCATTTGATGAGCTGGAATGGGCCTCTGGCCTTTCCTAGCTGGATGTCTTCAGGCAGAAGCCAGCCAGCCACTTGCAGGGCACATTACAGCACAGATTCTTTTTGGGAATGGGTTGAACTAGGTGACCATCGAGGTACTTTCTACTTCTCAAAATCTGATTCCTTAAAACACAGGACTCTTTTTTGTGACTCTTCTGTTAAGAAATTTGTTTACTGGCCTGTTTATCAAGTTCTTGAGTTGTGGGCATGCTTTCTCCTAACGTCAAGACAGACCTAAATTGGGTTTAGTCGTAGGGAATGAGGAGAGCTGCAAGTACCGGGACCCAGTCCAGAAGGGGGTCAATGACATCCGACTCTCTCCCCTCCAGAGATGTGTAGGAAGGCAGAGCAGAGAGCTCAAAGGGCTAGCTACAATCCCTCTTAAACATCTCATCTAATTCTAAATACAGAACATTCTCCTGAGTCAACAGAGGTGAACATATGGATGTTTATCTTCAAAATGTATTTTTATGCCCATACTCGTACGACTAGGGGACAGGCCCGTATTTTACATCAAATAATAAAACCACCTGTGACCAATAACGAGTAGACCCGAGCAGCTCGGTGTCTTTTCCATCTGTTAAGTAGGTGCTGCTTCTCCTTAGGTTGGAATTGTTTTTAGGTTCTCTCCGGCTAAAGAGTTACTGAGGACCTCCTCACACGTACAACTTCCTAGATGAAGAATAAGATGTACTTTAAACTCGTACAGAATCCAAGAGTCATCACATCACTGGGGTGTTGGGCAAAGGGGCAATGAGTTAGCGAGACCTGATACTGTCAGGGTACTTAGCCATTAACCTTTGCTGTGCATGTTACATTCCAGGGGTGTAACAAGCTAATCGTATCATGTGTAGGGGCCCTTTGTGCTGTATCCTCACCACAAGCCCAGGTACATAAAGAATGGGTGTGTTGCCATTATGAGCCCACTGCATGGACTGGCGCACCTATTTTAGTTTGAACAATTCAGGACAAGGCTGTTGGGGAAAGCTTTAAGATGGAAAGGAGGAACTGAAAAAAATGACACACTGAGAAAGTTTATTTGATAATTCAAGGTCTATGTAAACAATTCTTTTACCCACAGAAAATGTAATCTAATCATTAGCAGAAGAAATATCAAATCACCTCAGACTGAGCATTAAACACTGGGAAAGAAGAAAATGTACAATCTGTTCTCCTGGAAAAAGCTTGATTCTCAACTGCTTTCTGAATGTTCAGATAGCTTCAAGATTGCAATTCAATAATTCATTTGAAATGTACATTAGGAGTTGCAGGGATGAGTGAAAATCTTCCCAAGGCTATTAATATTCAAAAGCAGAGTTAAGGCGGTATTTGGTCAGGGTTTTCTCTTAAAATCCTAGCTCTGGGTGGAGAGAAAGGGCTCACAGTTTAAATCTCAGCGTGTGGCTCTGGGATTGGTCTCTTCGGAGTCAGCCCTCCCTCCTTACTAAAGTAATTAACCCGTTGCCGCTTTAATTGCTAAGAGCCAGATATACTTACTATAAGTATACTATATTTTGGGGGGATTTTTTCTTTTTTGAAATGGACAAAGTCAATCCTAGTCTACTGAACAATTAAATAAAATCTCCATGCTCAATTGTACCAAACAGGCAAAAACACCCCCACAAATCACAGGGAAAACTAATTTAAAGTCTGATACTTAAATCATTTCGAGCAATCCAGTAAGAATGACATTCTGTTTTTCTTTGGCCCCTCAAAAGTTTGAAAAGCGAAGAGGAAGACAGAACAAATAATCTGACCCTTAGATTCAAGGTCCAAAACTCTTCACCCCTTCTCCACCTCCTACTTATGAATCTTCTACTTCATAGCAACTTATTATTTTGGTATTCTTTTGGGATGGTCAACCTATGTCCTTCACTGCTTAAGAATTTGATTTGATATTTTCGTAAATGTGATACAGAGCTCTACCAGCAGGCCCTAGCATCTGCCTTAGTCAGAGTATCTGCCCAGATGGGTGTCTGCTTCAGTTTGTGGGGAAAAACCACTATTTCTAAAGTACTGGCAAATCCTGAGCAGAACCTGTGCCACCAGTAACACATATGGACCAGTTGGTAGAGTGTACTGAATCTGCAATCAAGATGGTGGACGTATGAAAGGAAGAGATGACTTTAAAGAACTGGAATTTCAATTTCATTAAGACTGTTTCCTCTCTCCTAAAAGGCAATTGTAGGTGATGCCCCTGGGCTCCCCAAGGAATGAGAGCCCTTGAAAACACCACGTCTCTAGTGCTGGATGAGGATCGGGATGAACGTTACAAGTCTTTGTTCAAATGATGTCTTCCATTACCCAGAAGCCTTCTTTATATTTTTTTTAGCGAACCATTCATCACTTTTATCTGCTGCCATTGCCTATGCAAAGAGAATTCGGGGAAGATGGTGGTTATAACAGAGAAAATTAGAAACCGGCCCCCACTGGACTTGAATAAAGTGTTCCCCAGCTGAGAAGCATGGCTGTAGAGGAGGGGCAACAGGCCGGATGGGCTAAGCGGTACTGCTGGCCATCATTCCCCTCTTCTGCCAGCTCTCAGATACAGGAAGCAAAACGTAAACACAAGAACAGCAAACCAAAAGCCAGATGCTAACCACTGTGTGATTATAGCCCGAGCTGGGCCCCAGAGCACAGGGGACAAGGGGAACCACCCTCTCAATTTGCAGATGGGAGACTATGGGTGAGGAACACGGAATATACTTTTAGATTCAATTGATATGATGACTAGATAGTTTTGTTGAACTGATATTTTTTTCCTTCTTTAGAGATGGCTCTCTGGGGAAGGAAAGGGGAATGGGTATATGCAAATGAATACGATATTATAAAAAGATATCAAGTATTAAAAATACTAAATGCTTATGAGACTCAACCTCATGTTTTCCCTTAAGTCAAATCAAGTCAATAATAATTTATTAGGTACCTACTATGTGCCAAGCATCATCTAAGTGCTGGAAGTACAAAGAAAGGCAAAGACAGTCTCTGCTCTGAGAAGGCACAGCCTGATAGGGGCAGGGGCAGCAGGCAAAAAACTAGGAATGTACAAGCTCTAGATAGGAGAAATCAGACCTCATCGACAGAGGAAGGGAAACGTGCTCCAATTAAGGGAACTGGGAAAGGTTTCCTGTACCAAGCAGGATCTGAGCTGGGAACGGAGGGACAGTGAGAGAATATGGCTTTAAGGCTCAATAATGAAAAGCTACAGAGTAACTCCCTGGTGCTTTTGCAATATGGACCAAGTCTGGCAAAAATCCCTTGCTGGCATCCTCCACATTGGCAATTTGCTGTCACCCCAATTAAGCAACAGACCTGGCTGTCTCTGGAGCCTAGAACCAAAGGCATGATGTTCAGAGTCAGAACCAGGGCAACCTAACATGAGTCACTCCAACACACTCTGGGACAAGGGGAACACAAGGGGATGTGAATTCAGAAGATAAACAGGACTCACATCATCCAACAATTTGCTCCCATTTGGATCCATCTTGGAAAGTTCTCGAAATGCTTCATCTCCCACGAAACAAATTTCATGTCCATCCTAAATAGGTCAAGGAAGGGTCAGGGTTCTGGCCCAGGGCAGCTCCCTGGCCTGGCCTGGCCTGGACCAGCCCCACTGGGCCCTGCCCAGGGTTTTCTTAGCGCAACTACTTCTACTTACTGGGTCGGCCAGAATAACCACTTGGACTGTTGCTTTCCCCGGTGTGTCCAGACTAACCAGGGGGGTCAGAATCTTCTGGTTCTCCTTTTTCATCAATGCTTCTATGTCTGGTAGCTTAAGAAACAGAGACACACAAGGGGCTCAGGGTTATGAGCTGTTCCTTGCACAAGGCCTCTGCCGGTCAGGGTGGACAAATGTCAAACAGAGGGGAGAGCACCTCATCTTTGTTTGTTTTCAGTATCTCAGCCACACACAGGACAGCTGGAAAGTGTGATGAAGAAGTAGTGCTCTACTGAGCCCCTTGGGAACGTCAGGGTGTGGGAGGGGCAAGGCAGGGTGTAAAAGCAAGCCTGAACATCTCAGTAACTCAGATTGAGAGATAGGGAGGGGGAAGAGAGGAGATTTGCAAGGTGGCCTGGTTAGAGACGGCCAAGTGGTATTGTAGAGGCCTGGAACTGAGCCAGGCAAGGCCAAAGCCGGCCTCCCCAAGCTCAGGAAGGTTCCAGGCAAAGCCCATCCAGCAAGGGTCAAAGAGAACATGCAGGGAAGGCAGACCTGGGGTCTTTTGTTACCTCTTTCTTCGGGCAGGAGAAAGCAATCCTCCCAAAGGCTGTCCCATGATCCACTGCTCCCTTGATGCCCTGCAGCTCCAGCTTGCACTGAAAGGAACCAAGAGGTGTCCAATTCAGGACGCAGACAGAACCTCCCCAGCCTGCTGGCTATGAGTACTCCTGCTCCTGTGCAGGTGTGGCCTGGCCCTGCTCACCTGGTTATCCGCATAGCCCAGCAGGGCCCTTTGCTGCTCTTCATCCTTCTCATAAACTGTCATCCCCAGCAGGTTTGACCAGTAGTGGAGGGATGTGCACAGGTCAGACACAGCCAAAGTCACTTTCAGCACTGGGTCTGTGGGTCAGAAACATTAGACATTACCTGCAAGTTCTTGCCTTCTTGTGCCATGTGCTACTTTCTGGTGGGACTGTCCCTCTCTCCAAGAAGTCCCAGGCTAATTACACAGTCAGGCTCTCATCAAGGGCCTGTGGAAATCCTTTGTACACTCGTCAGTGCAAGCAACAGGACCACTGAGTCAAGGCGCCTGACCTCACATGTCCCTACTTGCTCCTCTCCCTGCCCCCACATCTGGTTCCAGGCATTTGCTGTGTTCTCCCCAAGGGACTGATTAACATGGAGGGGCAAGAGAGCCAGACTGAAACAGGGGACCTAGTACTGGAGGAATGGATGGGAAGGGGAGTCTGGAGGTCAGTTAGGGACCCTCTGAGAGGGGCTTTGGTACCCTTCCCTGAATCTGCCTGACACATAATCTGACTTTGGGCCAAGTCCTTGAGGCTGCCTCTAACTCCTCTTCTCTTCAGACTCATAGTGCCTAGCACTGAGTATGTGCTAAATGGTTGGTGGATTTGCACCAAACAACTCTACCCACAAGGCACGGAATGGACAGCTGAGATAGAACAAGTGGGCACACAGATGCACCCACCACCTCAGTTTGTTGGCTTAGTCCCAACCTGTGAACAAGATCCCGGAAAGGAAGAGGCCAAGGAGAGCAGAAGTGCCCCCCGGGACAGAGACTGAGACTTGGAGACAGTCTGGCTCTTGGGGGAGCAACCACCCCCCAGTGTCTGACGTACTGACTCCTCACCCAGAAGCTTGTATGATGGCCGTGCAGCTGAGTCCCCTCCACCAGGGCCTCTGTAGGAGGGGTGATGCCGGCATAAGTACCTGATGGAGGCTGGCTGTGGTTCTTTAAATAGAACTTATATCCTCCTGGGGCTTCGGTTTCAAAAACTCCCTCAGCAATCTCACGGAGCGGCCACTCAGACTTCTTGGCGTTAGTAACAGCCTGGCTGGAGACCAGAGTGAGGCCCTAGGACAAACACATACCAGGGTGACTCCATCTGATTGCTATCCTGATAAGACACTCATTTCATTTACAAAGCAAGATAAGGCAAAACCCTGTGACTGGCAGTTCTGATTTCATCTCAGCTTAAATTTGTTGGCACTGAGGAAATTTCCCTCCTCTGATTACGAGCAGCTAGGGAGATTTTACAAAAGATAAATTCTGGTGAATCCCAGGGAAGAGACCTGGAAAAGTCAGCACATCCATCAAAGAAGATGAAAGGCAAACCATCCAATACCAAGGAGATTCTCTCAGAACTTAAAAAATCCCTTGAGAAATGGTGATACCACTTTCTATAGTCAGTTTTCCCCACCTCGAAAGCACAGGTACAGCAGATGGAGACCCCAACTCAGGAAGTGTTCAAGTCCTGACTCTGACCATCCTGGCTGTGTGACCTTGGCCAATTGCTTCACTCCTCCCAATTTCATTATGAGCAGTGTGGTGATGATGGTGCTACAGGGAGCTAGCTGCCTGCTGCCACAGGCTCTCCCAAGCTTCAATTCGGCATCACCGATGCTTTCCGTACATTTCAACTGGGATGGGCTGGAGACACCTGAAAATTAGCCCAGCCACACATGAACTCATTACCATTTCCCTCCAAACCTTCCAAAGTTCCCTGTCTCTAGAAAAGGCCCCATTAGTTTCCGGGGTTTGTTATTCTGGGTGTTGTTTTTGACGCCTCCCTCTCCCTTCCCTCCTCTGCAGTCCATCAGTGGCCCGCCTTCCCACACTACTCTGTATTTAGTCTTTATCCAATTACATCCCCGTTACAATGTGAGCCCCTAGTTTCATTCCCTGAATTCTGTACCATTCATGCTTAGCACATGGGTGGTGCTTACAAAGTCAAGTGACTGGGATGGGTTCTTCACCAAGAGTTCCCTCAACTGATGAAGTCAATTAAAACAAAAGAAGAAAATGCAGACCTGTGATTTCTGCTATCCCCACAATTCTTATACAAGCAGTGCACTGGCGTCTTCTCTGTCCGTGTCTCAGAACACAGGCAAGTCTCACCAGAAGATCAAAGTACTGGTTCGGAAATTTGTAATCTTCCTCATTAGTGCTGTTGTAATGTCTATAGGGTCCTCCCTCCCTCCCTGCTTCCATCTCACGTACATCCCAGATGATCACCTGCCCCGCTTAAAAAGAAGCCGCACACAGGCTGCAGTTACAGGGGGAGCTGTCAGGATCAGGTTGATGACGGGACTGATAGTCCTCATGGAGGAAGCCTGAGTGATACTGTTCCTAAGGGTTGGGACATTTCTGAGTTTCTCTGTAGTTTCTGTTAAATGAGAGATATCTACAAACCAAACTGTCCTTTGGAGAAGGGCACTGACTTGCAGGAGGACCCATCCCAGGCCTCCTGCCAGCTCTATCCTAGCTGGTGCCACAGCAGTGGCATTGTGATGCCCCTCTGGTCAGCTCAAATCAAAGCAGGCTGGGCAGTAGTGTCCAAGAGGGATTGGTGGGACTGTTCTATCCTGGAGTCAGGGTCACTGGCAGTAAGTACCGTTCACAAAGCTAGAGCTGGAAGAGAGCTCAGAGGCCTTACTAGACCAGCCCCTCATTTTACAGATGGGGAAACCAAGGCCACGCCTTTCTGACTGTAGAGGAAGCTCTTTCCCCAGAGTCACAGTGGAGGTGGTCTCCCTTGTTATAATGTAAGCGCATGGTGAGTAGGGTATGTTTCATTCTATCTTATATCCCCAGCACCTCTCCCAGGGCCAGGCCCACACAGTAGATGCTTCATAAATGCCTGTACCCAGTGAGGACCAGAGAAGAGAACCCCCAGCTTGGGACCAAGGGAGGTGGGGCACTCCTCCGAGGTCTGGCCACCCCTCCCCAGAGTGGACCTCTCCCCAGGTGTAATGAGGGCAGGTGGAGGAAGCACCTGGCCCACACAGAAGTGAAAGGCTGCCTTCCTCCCTCTGTTAGAAGTATAGTTTCCCTTTACAATTTGAATTCTTTACTCTATACACTGGCTACTAAGTCTGAGGAAGAGAGGCCTCTGGGGGCACACTTACAGGGCAGAGGGTCAGGCTAGCTCTCCTCAGCCCCAGAATGCAGAAGGCACGGAGAGGCCAACTTGGGCCTCATGACTAGAAGAGCTTCTGGACAGTCTGGAACTGTCTGAAGGTGAAACGGGGTGCCTGGGGAGGTGGTTTCTGACTCCTCCTTGCCCCTGTGTTTCAACAATCTGGCTAGCAGCTGTTGTGGGGGTAAAGAGACCAACACGAGCCCAACAACAAGCATGCTACCAGCATGTTGCAAAAGCCCAGGTTCTTTTGATCTGCTTCACTAAGGAAAGCAACGTTAAGGGGTTGACAAGCTTACTTTAGTTCAGCATACAAGTACCATTCACTTAGTTCAGGGGAAAAAGCCAGCACCCTGAACTTCGAAGCAAATACAAACAAATTACAAACATCGACAGACAGACCAAATACAATTCATAGTTACCAACATCTAGGTTCAGTCGGGGAGCTCATAACAAGGGCTGGCCCAGAGTCACTCGTGCCACCATGGCTGTGGGTAAGAGCTCCAAAAAAGAGAAAGGCAACCCCTGGTTTTATATCTTTTTCAGGGTCAAGGGTGAGTCACACATGCAACTCACCCACGTGACCTAAAATTGTCACATAGTCTAAAAGCCTCTGATGTCCCAAACATGTCACTCAAACTCATGTGTAAACTAGGCCCTCCCCTGAGGCAAGGGGGTCACCAAGGACTCTCAATCTAATCAAGGAAACAAAGGCCAAACTCTTCAAGGGCAGTTGGTTGAACTGAGTGCTAAGAGCCTATTTTGTTTACCAACACACCCTGTCAGCCCAAAGATCACTCAAAGCAGGCTGGCTGACTTGCTGGATGCTTGGTAGGGGGGATTCTCTTTGGGGTACTGGCTGGACTAAATGGCTGCTGGGGTCCTGTCCACCTGATTCTGTGAAATGCAACAATGTGTAACCCATCCAACCCACTGAGCTTCAGAAAAGGGAGGTTGAAGCAAACACTGGCCTTGTTCTCAGCCCCAGTGGTCCATCTCCCACTGAGGTGCCTTTGCCCTGGCTGTGCCCGATGCCTGGAATGCTGTCCTGGGTCACCTCCACTCTGGGTACCTCTCCCTTCCTTCAAGACTTGGTGCGAGGGCTATCTTTTTTCCCTGAAGCCTTTCCTGGTTTCCCCCAGCTGTCAGAGGCCTTGCTCCCTTCCTGTCTTGTATTTCTTCTGTGTGTTTTAATATATGTAGACGTTGTCTCCTCCAGTCAAAGGCAAGGAGCAGAGATTGTTTCATTTTTGTTCAGTGCCTGGCATACAGCAGGCATTTAATTGATGCATGTTGACTGACTGTAGAGTGTGTAGCAAGGTGGAGAGAAGAGCTGGAGCAGAAAGGGGGCTCAGGAAGTTCTGGGGTGTAGGTGCCCTGCCCATTTTTGAAAAGCCTAATCAACTGAACAGTCCCAGCTCAGAGGAGAGCTGGCTGAAGCATTATGGGTGGGCTCCTTCCAAACTCCTCCCCCTGTGGTCCCCCTCAGTCATGCAGGTGTCTTTCTTGGTCCCCTCCTCCCGAGCCGCCTGCCAAGTTTGCTGCAAGGGGCAAGACTGCTCAGTTCAGAG
The DNA here is from genome assembly GCF_011100635.1 of Trichosurus vulpecula. Classification (NCBI taxonomy): domain Eukaryota; kingdom Metazoa; phylum Chordata; class Mammalia; order Diprotodontia; family Phalangeridae; genus Trichosurus; species Trichosurus vulpecula. Next base: position 33,415,493 of record NC_050579.1, read on the forward strand.
CTCAGGGCCAGTGAGGCACAGCCAGGGTCACTAACCCAGCATCTAAACCAATGTCAGTCCTCCTCCTCATGTTTCCCTCATCAGTTCCTTGAGAAAACCTGCAGTAAAAACCACATGGGAAGTTCATGATCCTTACCTGGAAGTCATTGCCGAGCTGGTAGTCACCAATACCATAATTGTAGGTCAGCTCTGCAACAAAGTGATTGTCTTCGGGCCCATAGCCCACCATGGTTTTACTCCACTTCCCGTCATAAGGCCTAGAAACAGTCAATGAACAGTGACAACAGGAAAACCTTCTTTCAGCCTCCTGGGAACCAGCAGCTATGACGCAGGCAACAGCTCCTGGCAAGACCCAGGCCTGAAATCTTCCTATACCACAGACAGGAGCCCCAGTGGATCCAGGAAAAGCACCTTGTTTAAAAAGTACTTGGTTCCTAATATGTTAAACAAGCCTCCAAAACAATACCTTGGGAAATACGCTGGATAATTTTGCCTTTCACAGCCGTGACCACTGATTGGGACAGAAATCTTAAAATCTAACATTTGGAGTCATTCACTGGCTTGTTACCCAGCTCCAAAATAAGATGCTCAGTGGTCAGTGCTGGGTTCACCAAGGGCTTACTTGTACATTCCCATAAAAATCAGTCACTTGTGGGGAGAGAGTGCTTTCCTCCTTTTCACTCAGGTGATAAGAACTATTGGCTCAATAAACACTAATGTTTACCATGTGCACTTGAGACACAAAGACAAACATATGAAAATCAGTCCCTGCCCTTAAGGAGCTTACATTCTACTGGGCATTGATAACAGCACATAAACAGGAGGAAGAGAACACTAACCACTGGGACATACACACATACCCACAGCCACACAGAGAAAGAGCGCCGCAGACCATCACCGAGCTGGTGATGATCTGAGCTGAATCTTGAAGAAAGCAAAGGAAATCTAGGAGAGGGGGATGAGGGTGGAGCACATTTCACATACTGGGGGTAGGGGTGGGAAGGGCTTGTGTGAAGGCAGAGATGAGATCAATATCTAGAATTAGAAGGGATTGTTTAAGGTTATCTAGTCAACCCCCTCATTTTAGAGATGGAGAAGATGAGGCCCAGAGTCAAGTGCCTTGCCCAAGGTGACCCAAGGAATAAGGAGCAGAGCTGGGGCTGACTGAGGTCAAGTCCTTTGCCCTCCAATCCAGGACCCTTTCCAGGACACCTTCCCAACTAGCCCCAATCTCCCTTTCCAGACTTAATACAAGTTATTGCCTTTCACATGCAACACTCCCTGCTGAGAATGCCCTCCCTCCTTCACTGCCTCAGAAGCCCTGGTCTCCTCCAAGGCTCAGGGCGGGCACCGCCTTCTAAACAAGCCTTTCCTCGTGCCCTCAGCTGCTGGTGCCTTCCCTTTTGTCTTGTAGGTCCCGTGCCGAGAAAAGGACATGGCACACCGCTTAAAAAATACTAGTTTAGTGACTGAATGTGATGCCAAATTCAGAGCAGAGCTCAAATCAGTCTGGCTGGAACACAGCAGCATGGCCCAGCAGGGACTAACACGAGAGAAGTCTGGGAACGTAGGCAGCAGCAAAACTTCGATGGGTTTCAAATGCTTAGTGTTGGGGGCCTGTATTTTATCCTTGAGGTGACAGAACAGGGCTGTGACCTGGGGTCCATGGACTTGTTTTCAAAAATATTTTGACAACTCTATTTTAATATAACTGATTTCTTTTGTAACCCTATATATTTACTTAATGCATTTAAAATCAAAATTCAGAGAAAGGATCCCTAGGCTTCATTAGGTGCTGCCAGAGGGGTCCAGGACACAAAAAAGTGAAGAATCCTTGTCATAAGGAGTCCCGAAAAATTTCCGAATAGGAAGTGACACCATTAAGAAATAATATGACCCCCAAGGTATGGAATGCTGCATATAATGTTAACCTCAGTGAGGGGGCTGTTTACTTTAGCTGAACAGTCTGCTTCTTTCTATTGTAATCAGAGGTGGTTCTCTGGAAGGGGGGTGGGATTTAACGGGAAATATAAATGACATTAAAACAAAAAGTGACCTACCCGTTACAGGAAGCCTTGCAGCCTTCCTCGAATTCCTCATGCCGCAGGACCTTTAAGGAAATCAGTGTTAGCTACCAGGCTGTATGTGTTCTCTGTGGTCAAGGGTCCGGTGCACCACCGCTTGTATTACCATCCACTAGGAGGCACTGCTTCTGATTCACTCCCAAGGTGGGCAATCTGAACTTTCCTGCCTGGACCACTGCCCTTCCTTGGCTGGAGCTTTAGTTGGGTGGGAAACGGCTGAGGGGCAGGGGAGATACTGCAGGTTCATGGCTAGCCAGGGTTGGGAAAAGTGGGTGGGGATCATTCTTTGGATAAGTATGAACGTGTATATGTGTGTGCCTTTGTGCAGGACATGGGACACAAAGACAGCTCTTCCCATGGCTTTTAATCTTGCCACACTCACTTCTTTCAGTCCTTCACCCCTGTGCAAACCCTCTCAGCAGAGTCCAACATCTCTGGGCTAGAATGGATTGTCAATATTTTTTGAAAGTATGAAAAGTTCCATCCCACCTGTGGGCAGAGGACCTGGGATGAAGACGACTTTGTGCTAGGTGCTATCGGGAGGTGGGGATGGAAAGGGAAGGGGCAGGACATGGCACTGGCCCTTGAGGCTCCTTCTGTTTGGGGAGATGAGATGCCCACACACAAATCATGAAAACAAACGAAGTTCAGGAAGACGATGGCCTGGAAGCAAAGATGGTGAGAACATGTCTGCTGGGAGATGGGGCTTCAGGGAGGAGTCTGACAGTCCAGCAGGGCTTTGCACAAGGGTTAAGAATCATGTGGCAGAGTCTGTTGTAGTTTGTAGTTCAATAGGTGGGCAAGCGTTAGCACACAAATAAGCATGATACAAATTAAAATGAGAAAAGTACCTAAGACAAAAGCCAGAAGAGCTTGGGGGAGAGGGAATTTTCTCTAGCAGGGGGGGCAGGGGAGGAAAGCCAGGCTGGAGGTATCAGCCTGGGGCATGGGGGTGGTTTGGAATGAACCTAGCACAGATTGCCTGACGGGTAAGAATATGAAATAAAGCTGGAGAGGCAGCTTGGAAGCTGACCACGAGGGCCTGGAGCTTGCACTTTCTCTTGTACTCTGATGGCCTCATGTGGCAGAGAGGTTACTGCATCCTTGAAGCCATGAGGGCAGAACACAGAGGTCTGGCAGGTCCTGCTGAGGGGCCTGGGCTTGGCTCTATGTTTGGGTCTGCCTCTTGAGCATTAGTTCAGGAAAGTTCCAGAACACTCATGCTCATCACCAGAGGAACTTCTAGGACACACTAACCCATGACAACTGCCCTCTGAGGCCCAGAGGGGTGGAGGTGACTGAGCTCAGTGGAAGGAGGCCTACATCCAGTGGAGGTCCTCAGATATTAAGTATTTTATCCTTCTGCAATTAAGGATTGGCAGAAGGCTTCCTAATGCTACTTGTCAATGGTAAGGAGATCACTTAGGGAGCTCTGGGAAGAATCAGGTAGAGGGAGGGGTGGGAAGCACAGAGCCCTGGGAAGAAGCTGTTAGAACCATCCCAGGGGTGGACGATGTGATGGTGGATGTGGAAACGAGGTCATACTCATACACACACGTACATATACGGGCTTGGCAGCTGACCAACAGGATGTGGGGACAGTGGTGAGGGAGAGGAGAGTCCAAGACTGAGGTCTGGGATGCCGGTGGTGACATTAAGTAGGACACGGAGTCAGGGAGAAGGGGAAAGCTTGTGAGGAAAAGGAGGAGTTCCATTTTGGGCAGGGGAGGGTGTGTGCTCTGGGCCCAAGTTCTGTTTGACTCTCACTACGTGCCTTCGAGGACATTCCCTGGACTCTCTGGGCCTCGGTTTCTTCATCTTTAAAAGGAGAATTAAAATGGACTCCAAGGCAGTGGCCTCAGTTTCCCTGTCTGTAAAACGCGGGATCGGTTTTCATGTTCTAAGTCCCTTCCGGCTCTAAATCTATGATAAATCGGGTGCGGACCGTCAGTCTCCAGGAGCGGTTTCTTTTCCGGTAAAAGGGGACGACCCCCCCCCCCCCGTTGTGTCTCTTCCGGGGCTGCCGGGGCCAGCTCGGACCCGGCCACCATCCCCGGGACGCCCGTCACTTCCAGAAGAAAGCAGAGCGCTAGACGGGGGTCCTAGGCCCTGGGCTTGAATCCCGGCCCTGCTGTTCCCTACGTGGTTGGCCTTAGGTCGTTTCCCTGCCTGACCTCAGTGTTCTCTTCTGTAAAATGAAGGGTTTTGACTAGTTGGCCTCTGGGGTCCCTGCCAGAGCCTGAGCTGAGAGGTCACCTAGCTTTCCCCGTGCCTCAGTCTTCCCATCTGCAAAGGGAGGGGGTTGGGCTTGGCGGCCTCGGGCGGTCCCTCCCGGGCACGAGCGACCCTTGGACCAGGCTCTGACCACTTTCTGGCGGCCCTGAAAGCCGGCGCGTCCGAGGCCTTCTCCGCCCCTGCACCCCCGGCCCACCGTCACCTTCATTCCCAGCAGGTCCCGGTAGAAGCGCGCTGTCTGGAAGCGGTTGCCCACTTTGAACACGAAGTGCAGCGCGCGCCGTGAGGCCGCAGCCGCCGCCGCCTCCGCCATCTCGGCGTGCTCCTCAGGACCGGTGCTCCGCCCCCTTCTGGCGCTCTGCCCCCTTCCGGCGCCCGCTGATGACGCACACCCCGGCGCCGGGGCGCTTCCGTGACGTCAGCGCGAAGATGGCGGCCCTGGCGCTGTCCCGCGGCGCGTGGTTCCCCGCGTTGCTGCTCGCTGCGGGGCCGGTCTGGGGAGGGGGCGCGCGGCGCTGGGTGCGGGCCCTGAGGCGGAGCCCCGTGAAGGTGCTGAGCCCCGGCCAGGGGCCGGGGGGGAAGGCGCCGAAACCGCAGCCGCAGCTGCCGCCGAAGCGACGGGAGAGGGCGAGCCCAGGCCCGGGCCGGGCCCCGAAGCCGGAGCCGCAGGCGAGCCCCGGTGCGTGGGAGGAGACGGGGCTGCGCTACGAGCGGGCCCAGCCCGGGGACCGGAGGCTGAGGTGAGCCTCCTCCCTCCGCCCTTTCGCCACCTCTCTCGTCCCCTTTTCCTCCGTTACAGTTGAGGGCGTCCGGTCCTGGCCCGCCACCTCCGGGTGCTGCTCACCTCCAATTCTTCTTGTCACTACCTTCAATCTGTCTGTCTATCTATGTGTCTGTCTGTCTTCTCAATACCTTCTTCCCTGCTTCCACATCCCCCTCCCCACGCATTCATCGTGCAGACCCCGCCTCATCTCTAGCAGGGAGCACAGCACTGGCCTTCTCTTTGGCCTCCCTGCCTCCACTCCTTGCCACTCAGACGCCAAAACGAGCCCTAAGGTGCCAGCCCGCCCCCCAGCCCAGCCCTCCTGCTCCTGGTAAAGGCAGTGACTGCTAAGCTCATTCATCTGATCGGTATCTAAAGCTTTCCACAACCTGACCCCTTCCTGCCTTTCTAGGCTTCCATATACTCTGGTCAGTGACACTGTCCTTTTTCCTGTTCCCATAGCAGGACACTCATCTTTTTATGGATTGTTCTCCATCCCTGGAATATGATTCCTCCTTACCTCTGCCACCTGGTTTCCTTTAAGATGCAGCTCCAGTCTGACTGTGTTCAGGAGGCCCTTCCCCCACCACCACTTCCCTTTCTGTCTCAGCTACATTAATTTTGCTTGTACAGAAGCAGTAAATGCCATTGTTGGGCAGTCATTTCAGTCCTGGGGGACCCACTTGGGGTTTTCTTGGCAAAGGTACTGGAGTGGTTTGCCATTTCCTTCTCCAGCTTATTTTTACAGATGAGGAAACGGAGGCAAACAGGGTTAAGTGACCTGCCCAGGGTCACCCATTTAGTAAGTATCTGAGGCCAGATTTGAACTCAGGTCTTCCTGACTCCAGGCCTGGTGCTCTATCCATTGTGCCACCTACCTGTCCTGAAGCAGTAAATAGCCATTTGTTATTTATGTGTCCACCAACAATAAAACAGCCCTGTTTTTAGAAAGCCCAAGATAGATAGTCAAAGATTGCTATAAAATAAGTATTTTTTATTTCCCCTAATACCACCACATTAAATTATCATTTATTTCACCAAGCAATCATTTTACCTTTTTAATGTTCTTGCCTGCTCTTTAATATTTTATATTCTATTTTATTAAAAAAAAGTTTTTCATTAAAACATATGCTCAAGAAAGCTACTGTATAAAAGTGCCCATTTTTTCCTCCAAAGCACAAACATTTAAATACTACATTTGTAATTTCACCTTGAAAAATGAAATATTTTGACCATTTCAGCATGATACTTTGGCCTGAATAGTTTGGAAGCTTCTGACATTGCTACAGTGAATAATGCAGAGTACGTAGAAATGTGGGGTATTTTATAATTTTTTAACTGCCCCCATGAGGCAGTTATTCACCTCTTTGTTTCTTCTCACCCATAGCAAAGTAATGACAATCGTCAAGTCCAGGACCTTCCGGGATAAGCAGGGGAAAATCTTGCTGGAGGGCCGGAGGCTGATCGCTGATGCCCTGAAAGCCGGTGCGGTGCCCCAGACAGTCTTCTTTAGTCGGCTAGAGTATGTGAAGGAGCTCCCTGTGGAAAAGCTGAAAGGCGTCAGCCTCATCAAGGTGAAGTTTGATGATATCAAGGAGTGGTCTGACCTCGTGACTCCACAAGGAATAATAGGTCAGTGGCTAATGTCTTTGCAGAAATACACATCTCAACCTTCGCAGAGCTGAAGAGAGTCTAGTAACTTAGCTGAGCAGGTCCTCAGGGAACCATAATCAAGTCAGCAAAATCATGGCCTCTGGAAAGGGCATGTTGGCTGCTTTACGGCCCAGCTCAGCTCCCTGCTACTGCTCAGACCAGAATTCCCTTCCCTGGCCACCACTCCCCTACATATAGTGTCATCTTCTGTTAGATTATAAGCTTTTTGAGGGCAGGGACTGTCTCTTGTGTTTGTATCTGCAGTGCTTAGTACAATGCCTGCACATAATAGTTTAATAAATTCATCCATTCGTTCATTCTGGATCTATCTAGCTAATGGCTAGGAGTGTCGTCCATGGGTCTGACTTCCTTCCTTAGCCAATGCTCATCAGAGGTGTTTGCCGTGCCACTCTGTGTATCCACCTTACAGCCAAGCACCGGGATCCTCCCCGGTACCTTTTCTGTCCCTGTCTTGTTTGTGGTTCCACTCACTCCCTAGACTTTGCTGGCTTGTCTCAGAGCTACTCTTCTCTGGGAGACAAGGGAGGAGTGCCTCTCATTCCCTCCCCTTCTAAAGTATTCTGGCTTATTTGCCTTCCGCACTGACACCTTTGGCTTTGGAAGCTGAGGTCCTGGCCTCTCTCATCTACCCCAGGCCTGTGTGGGCGGGGCTGGGTCCCATTGAGCCTAAGGACAATGGAGGAGAGGAACCAGAATTGCCCTTCGTTGGTCTTTCCTCCGCTGCTTCCATTGTTGCCACCTTTGGACTCTTCGGTGCTCCTCCTTTCCTCTTCCCTCTGCCACCTCCTGGGACTGCCCGGATTATTTCCTTTCATTAGTTTTCATAAACCCCACCTAACTCTTTCCTATTTCAATTAATTGGGATCGAAAAGAGAGAGTAGACATGTGGCAGCATGCTTTATGGTTTAACGAGAAGAGCTGTAGCCAGGGGGTCAGGAGACCCAGTTCTGTTCCTTATACAAGTCCTTCTTTGGGCCTGTTACTTTCTCTGTAAAAAGAGAGGACGTGTTGGACCCACGAACCTCACTGGGTCCTGCTTCGTCTGTTAAATGAGGAGGTTGGACTTTGAACTCTAACCCCATATCCTGTGATTTTTAAAGGGTAACATCCTATGTGTCTATGTTACAAGCTGGAAGCCTTGTTCCTGTATTTCCTCCTCTGGAAGGGCATTACTAGGTTCTGAGAGCTGCTGGACTAAGTTCCTTCCCCACTCCTAAGGCTGCTGCCCTCAGCAGAGAGAGAGCCCCTTGCCTGCAAGGCCTCCCTCCAGGGGGCTGTAGAGGCATTTCCTGTACCAAGGGGAAGAGGAGATCCACCTTGGAGACTCTGCTTCCTTCAGAGGGTGGCACCTTATCTCAGGGCCCTCTTCACTAGCTCACTGCTGTACAGATGGTGAATTCTCTGGTTCCAGGGGAGCGGGTGTGAAATCCTGGAGTTCTGCCCCACTCTATCCCTCCACACACTGGGCTGCCACAGCAGCCCGCCCCATCCCTTTCTAGGAAGCAGAATTGCTGTGGCTTCCTTCTGCCACCTGTGTGACTTCTGGCACAGATGCATGGTAAGATTGGACCTGTAGTTAGAGGGAAGTCATTTCTATGTAGAATTTGAGTGTCTTGTTATGATGGCTCAGGATAGCTTTGTATTTATAATGAATGGGTGGAAACACGTTTATTAAGCGTTTTCTATGTGCTGAGCACTGGGCGGGGGAGGTGTTCTAATGGGGGACTTCCATGCCCCTCCTCACTCTCCGGGAGGAGAGTCAGGTCAGGGACTGTGGCGAAGAAAATTAGAGGGATGGGGGTGGTAGGTGGGTCACAGGGGAGTCGATTCACACACCCGCATCAAGAGCAAGGCAAAGTCAGTTTGGTCTTGGTTCAGGGTTCCAGAACTGGAGGGGCTGAGGAGGAAGGGATGGGGTAGAGTGGCAAGACTTGGTCAGGGGTCGTGGTAGATGGTGCCAAGGGAGGCCTGGCCAGGGCTCTCTGGAAGAAATGTTCTGAGAGACAGTCACTGATCGAAAGCAGGAAAGAGAAGGGCATTAGGAGCATTGAGGCAGAAGTGAAGAAGAATTCACGCTGACTTTGCTTCGGGCAAGCTGGAGGTACTCATGGAGACGATTGTCCACGCACAGCTGACAGGCCGGCCCTGGCCCTTGGGATTCGAGTCGAAAGGAAGGGCTTCGACATGGCCTTGGTCAGTGAGTGAGTCAGGATTCAGCTTCCTGGGCATCCTAGAGGTGCTGTGTTCATACTTGCATATGGAGCATATGCAGAGCAGAGCTGGAACACTAGAGGCCTTTGAGGCCAGCCACCTGATCTTACAGAAGAAGAAGCTGAGGCCCCAGAGAAGCTACAGGTCAGCTAGTAGGTCACAGGCAGGATTTGAACCCAGGGCGAGTAGGTGCTTAATAAAGATTGTTTGACTGATTCTTGACTCTCAGTTTCTCTACTAGATCATGCTGCCTCTCATATTATATTATTAGCTATTCACTAAAATCCTGTGAACTGATAAGAAGCTGGTTCTGAGAATGGCGTGTCAGCGAGAGAACTTTTTAAAGGTATATCTCTGCTGAAGCACCGAATAACCTATTTCCAGTTTCTGTCCACACACCTTCTATAGAAGCTTCATTTTCAGTAGGGGATAAAATAGAATTTTTGACATGAGATACAAAGATTTCAGAAGTCATGCCCCTTAGGGTTTGCATGATACTAGGCCCCTCAGGCCTGTTTATCTTCCTTTAAATTGGTCTGAGGACAGTGAGCTAGGCTGGGTATTAAAACCTCCAGGCAATGCCAGGCTCCTGGAGCTTCCTGCCAGAGGACCCACATGGGATGTGCCCACTAATCTGCAGACTACTCTTCCAGGGAGCTTTACAGACAACCTCCCTGAGGCATCTGAAAGGCAGGGCCTTTGAGGTCTTCGATGGGTGGATGTTTGTTTGAAGAATGGAGCATCACTTGGATGTCTAGAAATTTTAGACCTGGATTCCAGCTCTGTGTCGTGGGTGTCTTCTCATTAGACCTTCATGAAGGGCAAAGCTGGGGAAGCTGCTGCCATGTTGCATTGGTGTGCCAGACTGGGAGCTCATTGCTGTCTGGGCCAGCTGGCTAGCCAAAGGAGGGTCCCGTTGCTCAGTTCAGTGAACTTTCATTTTGTGCCCTTAGGGATTTTTGCCAAACCTGACCACGTTAAGATGAAGTATCCAGAGACCCAACTTCAACATTCACTGCCCTTGTTGCTGATCTGTGACAATCTCCGCGATCCTGGAAACCTGGGCACCATCCTGCGATCTGCCGCTGGGGCCGGCTGCTGTAAGGTGCTGCTCACCAAAGGTAAGGGGCTTTTTTATCTGGAGTCTGTGATGGGGCAGGAGAGCAGCTGGAGAGGATAAAATACCACTTGTGACCGATGGCTTTGTATTTGTTTTTATGGTCCTGAATTCTGAAACTTTGGGATTTGTAAAGAATTTTATGAACAAAAACATTTTGAAAAGGACTGGCTCCACAAGCTCCAGATAATAACCGCCATTACAATCCCTTCTAGAGAGGGGGAAGACACTTAGCTTTAACAGAGTTACTGCAAAGGCACAGAATAACCTGGAAGGCTGGAAGGGACCTTAGTGGCATTGACAAGGAAACAGGCTCTGGGGGAGGCTGAGTGACTTTCCAGGGTCATACAAGTCATGTCAGAGGTCAGGCTCTGGGGGAGGCTGAGTGACTTTCCAGGGTCATACAAGTCATGTCAGAGGTCGGATTTGAATCCATGTCCTCTGACTTCTGAGCCAGTGCCCTTTTCACTGGACCAATATGGAGTGTGTTGGGGACGGGCAGGGTGAGATAGATGTTGACATTTGGGAGAAGCTACTGTAGTTAAGCAGCCATACCTGTCTTCTTTGGACAGGACATAAGTTGGTGTTGGCACCAGTTGCTGAGACGTGCCTAAATCGTGACCTATAAGCAATCCTATAATTGTGGTACAAATTTAGTTGCTGTTGCTGCCACCTCAGGGGTCCTCCTTGTATTTTCCTGTTTTGTTATTTCACATTTTGAGGAAGAGAAATTTTCCTTTTTTGGAAAGAGAGAAGCTCGAATCCCCATGAATCCTAGTTGGTGTTCAAGTTGATACTGGTCTTTTGGCTGCAGTGCAGAAGGCATCTCTGTTCACCAGAATCCCAGATGCCACATTAGGAATTTCAGCCCTTCAGTCTATTGACCTTTACCTGCTGCTGCTCTTCTTGACTACTTTCCCTTCCCCCCACCCCCATCCCTACCCCCCAGGACTGGGGAGGCTTCAGATGCCCCAGAGGCTCTCCGAGCTGTGACCTGAGCTGGGGATCCCCACTCAGCAGTTGTGGTGGTCCCTGGAGAACTGCTTAGCTGCGTCTGCTTGGCTGCTTTCCCGTCTCTTTGGCAGACAGGGAACCTTTCAGGAGGAGAGGTGGCGCTGCTTCAGCTCCACCCTCTGCCCCTATTGCAGGGTTTTTCTGGCTTTTCTTGACTTCTTCTGAGGTTAAGATGGAAAAGTTTCCAAAAACGATTACCGGTGACAAAACACCTCTGAGGTCCCTCCTCAGATTCATCAGATTGTCGAAGTTAACAAAAAAGAAAGATGACAAATGCTGGAGGTGGGCACGTTAATGTACTGTTGGTGGAGCAGTGGACTGGTATAGCCTTGTGGATTTGGAACTGTGCCCAAAAAGCTATTAAACTGCACATACCTTTTGACCCAGCAATATTGCCACTAGGTCTTTATCCCAAATAGAACAAGCAAAAAGGGAAAAGGCCCACCTAAACCAAAGTATTTGTAGCAGCTTTTTGTGATGACAAAGAATGGGAAAATGAAGGGAACAGGGCTGCAAGAACAATTTAGACACAAGACTTAGAAACTCTGGTCAAGACAATGACCAGTCATGATTGTAGGGGACTCCTGATGAAAGGAGCTGCTGCCCAACCCCTACAGAGGGGCGAAGCACCCAGGGGCAGGTGGGACTTTATAAAGAAACACAATCAATGCAGAAATTTGTTTTGCTTGTGTACATTTGTTTTTTTTTTTAAACATGTTTTGTTTTTCTTGTTTTCTTTAAAAAAACAAAAAGGTGGGGGGAGTGAGAGGTGGGAGGGAGAGAATGCCACCCTGAAAGTAAGAGAAAATTGAATTAAGAAGAAAACTGCTGGGCTTACACCCATGCTGAGCCACTAAGGAAGAGCAAGAAGAAGTGAACACATTTGTAGTAAAGTGCCTGCTGCTTTCCTACTTCCCATCCTTTCCGGCAGGGCTGGCGACTAGACTTGTTCAGCGAGTGAATGGGGGTAGGAGGAGAGGGCGAAGGAAAGGGCCTGCCCCAGTGGCAGAAATGGGTATGTTCAGCCCCACGATCAGCAAAAATCCACCTTCTTTCCTTCTCATCTCCTCATCACAGACATATAGTCAATCAAAACAAATTCGACATTGGCGGTGTGTCTCGCTCCACATTCTGAGCCCTTCGCCTCTCTTTCAGCATGTTTCATCGCGAGTCCTCTGGAATTGTGTGGCTGGTCACTGCACTGCTTGGAGTTCCTAAGTCTTTCAGAGGTGTTTGTCCTATAATGTTGTTGTCATTGTGTAAAGTGCTGTCCTGGTTCTGCTCACTCTCCTCAGCATCAGTTCATACAAGTCTTTGAAGGTCTTTCTGAAAGCGTCCCTTCATCAGTTCTTACAACACAACAGGATTCCCTCACACATTGCATCATCATAGATGATCCTGATTGTTGCTGCTTGGTATTCTTTTTTTCTGGCTGCTTGCAGTATTTTTTCTTTGACCTAGAAGTTATGAATTTTGGCTCTAAGAGAGTTTTCATTTTCAGCTTTCTTTTAGGAGTTAGACTCTTCTTAGTTCTACTTTGCCCTCTGGTTCCAAGAGGTCTGGGCAGTTTTCTTTTCAGATTTTTTGAAATATGGTATCTGGGTTCTTTTTATGGCTGTGGTGTTCAGGTAGCCTGAGGATTCTTAATTTTTTTCTCCTTGATTTGCTTTCCAGTTCAGTTGTTTTAGCTATGAGATACCTTACATTTTCTTCTGTTTGTCCAGTCTTTCGACTTTGTTATCTCATGGAATCATTGGCCTGTCTTTGGTCCATTCTAATTTGGGCTAGTTTGTTGCTCTGGCAAGGTTTTCTTATGCCAAACTGTTAATCCCTTTCCAAATCTTTCTTTCATAGCTCGCATTTCATTTCCACTTTTTCCCCTCTAGTGCTCTTATGTCATCGATAAAAACATCTTAAAACTTAAAAATTCTGGCTTTATCTTTCCCAGGAATTCTCGTTGAGTCTGTGTTCAAGCTATGTTTTTCTTTGGAGGTTTTGCTTGTTGTTGTTTTAGAGTTACTCACTTCTGGGCATCTTTGTTGCCACAGTAGCTTTAAAAACTGGGATCCTTTTTCTTTTTGCTCATTCTTCCAACCTCCTTCCTGATCTTAGATTTGATGTTAGGGCTGGACCCTGAGTACTTCTGGAGGGGAGGTCTGGCCTGGTCCTGTTGCTGTATTCTTGGGGTATTGAAAATCTTCATGTTCCCAGGGACAGCTCAGGCTCCCAGACGGTCTGGGGCAAAATCTAAGTGCTGCCTTTTGGTCTGAGTTCTGCATGTTCCTGACCTGGGTTTGGGCAACAGTAAATGCTGCTGGACTCTGCCTGTATCTAGCCACTGACTGGGAAACTTCTGGTTTGGAGTGAAAGAATGGCAGGCTTCCCTTTGGTCTGGGATTCTGGCCCTGATAGGCTTTAGTCTGGACAAGAAGCTGGAACTGAGACCCCTTTCTGCTCTTGGCTTCTTCATTTGCTTCTTTCAGCATTCATTGGCTAGGACCTGCAGCAGCTCCTTATCCTGAAACGCCTCCCCTTGGTGCAGGTCCCTTCCTCAGGCTGTCTTGAATCTGTAACCTGGAGCTGGGTTGTCATGCCAGTGCACCTCCCATGAGGTCCCTGTGCCCCAGTGTGGGTCTGGGGCCTTCTCTCTCTGCACTGCAGGCTTTCATGTGGCATGTTCCTGGCCAGATCCTGTCCATAGTGTCCATAGATCTCTGTTCCCCCAAGCTGACTTGAGCCAGAAAAATAGCTCACTTGTGTCTTTCTTGTGGATTTCCCCATCTAAATGGGGGTGGGGAGGAGCTTCCTGCTGCTCCACCCTCTTGGCCCCACCCTGGTCTTTCTTGTAGATGTGTTTCTGTGACTAAGCATTAACAGAACTTTCATGCATCCATCACTTCCTCTTCTGAGGCTGATGTTGTCTTGTGGGAGGGTGTGGTTATCCTCCTTTTGTAGAAGAGGCTGAGGCTTTGAGGGGTTACGTGACTGGTGCTTGGTCACATAGCTCTTCTGTGTCACAGACGGGATTTGAACCAGGGCTTGTGAAGGCCACTTACTACCTTATTTGTTTCCTCTCACTGAGACTGCTGTAGTTTGTTCTCATTCAGCCCCTTTTTGGGCTCAAGTATCCCTAGGTTACTGAGGTGTCTGCCAGCAGGAAGTAGGTGCTAATCAGCCATCTTCTCCCTGGCACCTCAGCCAGTTAGTCCCAAGGCTTTTTGGATTGATCCCTGAAGCTCCCTAATCTGGGGCACTTCTGACATTGCTGAGTTCTTTCTTTTCCTTTTATAGGTTGTGTGGATGCTTGGGAGCCCAAAGTGCTCCGGGCTGGCATGGGGGCTCACTTCCAGGTGCCCATCATCAGCAACCTAGAGTGGGAGGCTGTACCCAACTACTTACCCTCAGACACCAGAGTCCACGTGGCCGACAACTGTGGCCTGCAGGGCCACGCCCAGAGGTCTGGTGAAGCCAGTGACCAGGGCTGGGTTTGTGACCGGCGTTTTCAGAAACATCGAAAGTATGAGGAGGTGGAGGATCTGGAGGAGGAAGCGGAGCTGGCCAGCAGCTGGATCCCGGAACTTGAGGTCCAGAGTTATGACACCGCTTGGACAGATGCTCCAGCAGCTGTGGTGATAGGGGGAGAGACGCACGGGGTCAGCTTGGAGTCCCTCCAGTTGGCCGAAAGCACTGGAGGGAGGAGGCTGCTGATCCCCATCGTGCCGGGAGTGGACAGTCTGAACTCTGCCATGGCTGCCAGCATCCTGCTCTTTGAAGGGAGGAGGCAGCTGCGCCTCCTCCAGGAAGAGCGAGCCCATATCAGGGAGGCAGGTGTCCCCTGGCAGGAGTCGCCAGGGCTGGGGTGATGGGTGCAGTTTGGCCCCCCACCATTCATGACCGTCAGCGCTCAGGACCTCCACTCTCCTTACTTCATTTTCACTTTTGAGGAGTTAGGAGGGGCTGATCCCTGCATTTATTTCTAATTATATTTTTTTCACAGAAGCCACAGTCTCTCAGGTGCTTGTACTTTTCTGGAGAATATCAAGGGGAGGGGATGGGCTTGAGGTTCTCTTCCCCAGGACCTGGAGGGCCCCAGCCTGCTTTTCTGTAGCTCTATTATCCCTCCCCTCCACAAAGCCAGCAGGGAGCAGCAGCAACAATGAAAGGGGAAAGGAAAGGCATCCATGTTTAAACAGGAGACCCCTGCGGCATCTGCATGTTTGTAGTTTAAAGTCAGGAGGAAAAACAGTCTTTGGACAAAGACTCTTCACTATCAGGCTAGGGAGGGAACCAGGGAAGGCAGGTAGGACCATTTGATCCGTGTGTCCCCAAAAGGGACATTGGTTTGAAAAGCAAACTCGTGGCTTCCTTTATAATCACAAAGTTAGACAATGTGGCTGGAGTGAGTAGTCACAGAGGCAGCAGGAGTGGTCCAGAGGAGCACGGGTAGAGGTAATCTGGGCCAAGCCTTGCACTTGTGGGCATGACCTACTGCTTCATCCCCTGTGTTTGGGGGAGCTTGGGAAGGGTCTCCTCCGGCTGCTGACTTATCAGGCTGCACCAACATGATTCTCTTCTTAATGCCCCAGTGGCTCAGGGGCCGACTTTTCACCCTTGACCTCATGACAAGGTTGTCCCCAAGCGGACGCTGAGCCACGAGGCTCAGGAAGGACTGGCTTCCATTGCCGGCTGCTCCCGTGGATGAGGCGCCATTGCTTGGGGGCTCTTTGTTCAGGCCTTGGACACAAGGGCTCTTTAAACAGCAAGCTTGAACAGAGCATGAGAATCCTCTCCTTGCAGATAGGTGACGGAAGCAGCCTGGGTCATCAGTCAGGGCTGCTGTGCTGGGAATGTTTGTGTTTCTGCTGCTTTGGTGCCAGCCTTCCTGTTGCCCCCTGCAGAGTGCTGCTTCTGGATGGGTTTTAGCCAGGGTTTGGGGATTCTGAGCTAAACACACTAATGCTTCCCCTTTGCTCACCCACCGGCTCCCCTTGAGCACTGTGGTCTCACCAAAGGAGGATATTTTCTGGGTAATTTGCAGCAACCCATGTCGGTATCCTGTAATACATATAACCTCCTTTGCTCTCATCTGCAGGAACAAAATGAGACCACTTGAGAATGTGCCAGGGGCTTAGATGACTACAGGGTGTCCCTAAAGTCTGGACACATAGGAAAAAATGCGTATTTTGAAATATTTGGAATATTAACAGACCTTAGCCCCCTTGACTTCTTTTTCTGGGGTATGCTAAAGGAGAAGGTGTACTTAATGAAAATCACAGATGCAACACACTTGATGGAACGCATAACGCATAAAGGGTGTATGTGCTAAAATTGATGGCAACGTGAGTTCATGTGAATCTTGCAAAAGCGCGTCAACCTTTGCATCACAAATGATGGAAATCATATTGAAGATGTGATTTGTTAATATTTCAATTAAATAAAATGTTGTTGAAAATTTCATTCATTTCATTTCTTGAAAATATTCATTTTTGCCTGTGTGTCCAGACTTAAGAAACACCCTGTAGAAACAGTCCCCCTGTTGGTTGGGGGGGATCTAAACAAGGCAGAAGGCCATGGGGGTGGCGAAGGTCCTGAAGACCCTGGCTCAGGAGTCGTCCCTCATTTAATCAGTCTGGGAGTTGGAAAGAGCCTCATTGTCTCAGTGACCCCCTCCCCACCCGCACCGCCCCAGAGGAGTGTGCCTGACCTGCGGTCATCCAGCCTCTGACCTCCAGGAGATGGCCAGTTCCACCTTTGGAGAGCTATTAGGTTCTTCCTGACGTCTAGTCTTAAGTTTCCCCTTTGCTACTATGTCTGTGCTGGTTAAGAATTGCTTGGCCCTTACATGTTTCCTTCTTATTGGCAGCAATCCCAGCACTTGCCTGTCCCTCGAGTGAAAGGAACCATTTCCCTTGCCCAGGCTGGGGTACAGCGGGGTGTAGAAACCAGCAACAGCAAACAGACAGACAGGTTGAACCTCTGGAGATAGTATGGCCAGGGTGTCATGGCTGTCCTTGTGTGTATAAGGAGCAACATCCTGCTTGCACCTAGCGGATAGTGAAAGTCACTCAGCAAGTGTCTCACTTTCCAGATTTACCTGACTGAAATTGCTAGAAATAGGCCATGTTCTTCAGTCTTCACCAAAAGGCTGAGAGCTCCAGCTATATAGAAGGTACGTGTGTGTGTTGTAGTGATGAAGTAACAGCTTGTTTTAACAGGGTTCTCCAACCCCTGGGTGCCCCTAAATGGTTTAGCTCCTCCTGGCATCCTGTTTGCCTTCAGCAGCCCAGGGCCCCAGGGATCTTGTGCAGGGGGCACAGGAGAGCCCAGTTACAGGAGTGTTGTCATTAGCTTACCTGGCAGGATTGTGGGGTACAGAGCACGTTAGTGCTGCACCTGGACATTTTCACCAGCACAAGGGAGGGGATTCACTCCCCCAGTTTGCCTTTGGCCAGCGCTCGCATTCCTGTTCGGGGAGTACTGATGTATATTTAATCTGAGCCACCCGGAATGGCCTGTAGCTCAGGGCGAAGGCTCGATGGAAGACGGCAGATGTTTGTCCCTCAGTGGAGAAGGGTGGAGGATGTGCCGGGATTGAGGTTCAGCTGGGGGGAGGGAGCTCTCCTTCTGACTCCTGCACATTAGAATCTAGGCATGGCAACAGACTTTCGACTGCTGGGCCTCACAAAGGGCTGCTGCTGGGGCCTGAGACCTTGCAGGACCTGCTGGCAACATTCCCATTCCACTGGCCAGGAGAGAATAAATGGATGGAGAGTACAATTCCAGGCCGAATTTCACTTCTTGGGAACCGTGGGAAACCACTGGGCATGAGCCAGAAAGCTGCTCATGTGAAAGAGACACAAGGAATCGATGGGTATTGTCTCATTCTCCAAGTGTTGGTTACATTCCCATTGGCCTTTGTATCGTTTTTAGAAGAGGCTGCAGAGAGGCCTTCTTCCACCAGGGGGCACAACGCAGCAGCAGGAGAGCCCGAGGTGTGAGCGCAGGCAGGAGACGCTGCAGTCTTCTAGGATGTTGGTTAATGGGCAGCGAGTGGTCTGTAGGTGTCCAGACCTCCTGCTGCAGATCCCAGAGGCCTGAGCTTGGGCCTCTCACACCAAACTGTCATCAATAGTGTTTTACAGGAAGGAATAAGAACTTCGAACACAGCCAGCATTTGAGACCCCCACCCCCACCCCCCAAATTGGGTGGAAGTAGAGAAATAACACACAGGAACAGAGAAAACCCAGCTAGGGCCTGTGTGATCAGTTGGTTGAAAATGCTGTCCCTTCCTGTGTTTGTGTCACTGGCCCCAATACAAACCCTTTTTGAGAATCCCTTTCCATGTGCCCTGGGTATGTGAAGCTGTGATACCTGAGTAGCCAGCTATTGCTAGAAAAACCCTGCCCCCAGCCCCTAACTGCAAACCCCAGTCTGCATAAGAAAAAAACAGACTTGAGTTCCTGCCTTTTGGCGAGTGTCCTGGGTCCCCAAGACTTTTCCAAGGAATGTAAGCTAATTACCAGGAAAAGCCTAATGCTTAACGATCTTCCTTTGTCTAACTGAGTGGGCTCAGAGATGTCTCTATCTAATGTCAGCAGACTGAGCTGGAGCATCCCTTGGTCTGTCCATGGCCATTAAGGATGAAAGCCTCGGCCCTAGACATTATCTTGAATTAGATGACTTCTGCCTTATCTTGAGCCTTCCTTGTTGTGGGAGTTATGGCAAGATGGACACAGGGATCCTGGGTTGTAATTTCAGTTGACACTTTGTCAGCTATCTGATATGTTGTATCTACAGTCTATTAAGGAGGTTCCTTTTATCATGGTCATAAAAGGTAAAGGCGTGCCGAGTCTGCAAAATGACATTTCAAGAGATAATTAACCACTGTACCCTGTATTCTCTACATAAACTACACTTTCACTCCAATATGAAGCCATTGATTTGGGAAGCAGCCCCGATGGCCGCTGGCTAATAAATTCTCCATTTAAAACTTATACTCTGTGGAGTGTCTCACTCGCTTCTGGTATAACAAAGCCAAGAAGTACCAGCTGGCCTTTGGGCTCCCAACCCACCAGAAATGCTCAAAAAAATTTTTTTTCCCAGCTGGTAAGTCTAGTTGCTTGCTTATCATCAGGCCCCTTGTATTTCCTGGCTAGCCTGAGGATAAGCAAGCCTGGGCTGCCTGGGGCCCTTTCTTAGCTGCCCCCTCAAAGATTTCAGCCTTGGTGCCCTGGCCTGCCCCAGGCTCTCCACACAAAAGCTCTTCAGGGAGAGCAGCAGAGCTTTTGTCCACAGTGGTTTTAGGCAGGGCCTGGGGATCCAAACTCCAGTCCAGTGCTGGAGTCTGCTCTCAGGCCTGGGGCTAGGGGCACTTCTACTTTCTAGCACCACAATTTTATCTTCTATGTGAGTGTATCAAAGGTGATGATCAAGAACTGAACCAGAGAGATGAGCTGATGGATCTGGATGGCTTGAAAAGGTGCTTTGCTCCGGAAATACACAACTTCTGAACAACCGAGGATAATGATAACCATTGAAAACCTCACTCCCTTTCAGGTGAGTGGTGACTTCTCATCCACTCCACAGTATGGAAAGCGAATGCATTAAAGATGAGAGTACCAGGTTCCGTATCAACAGTTGCTTAGCCGTTGACTACACTCTCCACATCCAAACGATACGGTACAATGTAGGGAGATACTATGTGGGAAGTCCTGTCTCTGGCCACGTGCCTTATTTTCCCTCAAGTGTGGCAGTGTCGAAAGGAACCTCAGAAGTCCCTTTTACAATAACCCTGAAAAATGCTTCTCTTCCTGCATCTCTCTTCAGTTAATAAGGAATGTCTTCCCTCTTATGGCAGCCCATCGCTTCACTGGAAAGCTTGAAATGTTCAAGAGTTCTTATACCGACCTGAAATCTGCCCGCTGATCCCTTTGAATCACTTTCTTCCTGCCCTTTGGAGACACACAAATTAATTCTGCAAAGATTTAAAAATAGCCACATCACCCTCGGTCAGGATTGTAGCTTTAGAGCCGGAAGAAACTCAAAGGAGCTTCTAGCCTGATTTCCCTCAGTTTATAGATGGCGGAACCAAGGCCTGGAAAAATTAAGTCCCTTGCTCCAGATGACACCAGTACCAAAGATTCCAGCCCAGGTCTGGAGGGGCCCGGGAGGTGCAGTGGACTTGATTTGGAAGGTTGTGGCTTTGGATCCCAGCTCTTTCATTTACTACTTGGGTGACCTCGGGCAAGTCACTTTTCTGGGCCTTCCTGGGCTTCCTCCTCTGTAAATGAGGGATTTGGACTGGATAGCCCCTCATGATCTTTCTGTGGTCTTCGGCCTCTCCTCCTTTTCTTTCCACCACGCTGCCTCTCACGGTATAGCTCCCAAGCCACCTGCCCCTCCTCACTATTCTGATTGCCCTCTGGACCAATTGATACTTGCTGGTCCATCTTGAAATGCAGCTCCCAGATTGTCCCTGAAGATCCAAGAGTAAATTGAGAAGTGTCGTGTTTTAGTGAAAAGTATTTTGGACTTGCCTTCAGAATCACAATAATCTCCCTTTTGGGCTACTGGCTCCAAGTCAGGTCAAGCCAACAAACATTTTTTAAGTGCCTAGTATGTGCCAGGCACTGTGTCTAAGCATTTAGGATGTAAAGAAAGGCAAAAAAACCAGTCCCTGTTTCCAAGGAACTCACAGTCTAATGGAGGAGACAGGAGACAAATGTATCCTCTCAGATTGAGCACCAGCACTTCCTTGTACCCCTTAGTGCCTCTCCAACCTTGGAATGACTTTGTATGTGTTTCATATATGAATCAGAATGTAAAATCCTGGAGCATTGGGACTTGTCCCCAGCTATCACTTCGCACTGTCTGGCACAAAGTAGGCTCTTAACAGATGCTTTTTGTTTGAATGTATTCACAGGTGCATGTCTCTGAAATAGAATATAAGCTCCCTGAGGACAGGGACCGTGATTACTATTCATACTCCAGGGCCTAGCATCGTGTCTGACATGTATTTGATGCTAATAAATGCTTGTTGAGTGAATGGCTCTTGGAGTCAAATCCTAATTCTGAAACTAGTGATGTGGACCTGGACAAGCCACTGAACTTTTCAGACTCAGTTTCCTCCTCTTATACTTGCACTACTTACTTCTCAAGGTTATTATGAAGAGAAAGCACTTTGTAAACTTTAATATGTTATATAAATTGCTGGGGATTCCAGCTTTATCTACACCTTCTAGTATTGAAAAAGAATTAAAAAAAAAAAGAAAATAAGGTATCGGGATACCTTTCTCTTTTGTATTATCATACCTAAGAAATAAGGACGACCTGCTGGGCCCCAGCTTAACATCCAATCAGCCCACACAGCCTCTTGGGGGAAGCCCAGGAAGGATCTTGTCATCTAAATTAGATTTCACCGTCACCAGCCTTGGGCTGTATATTTCTCCACGTGCCTGTAAATAAAACTTTTTTTCCCTTCACAACATCACTGAAATTGAATTGAAAATCTAGAAGCCCTTAAGAGCAGGTCCTGGTCTAAATCTAGTGGGACATTTTTAGGATGCGGTGCATTCTACAACCTGTGTGGGTAGGGGCACATGCTCAGTGATGCCCTGGAAAGATAGAGGGTATATACAGAGCCAGACATTGTCCATGCTCAAAAATACAGAAAATCAGAGCTTGGAAGGGAACAGGAGCCAGTCTGGTCCAGCCTCCCAGGCCACCCCTCCCCCATCCCCTTCCACCACCATGTAATATCATCCCCCTTAGGGTGAAATTCCAACCAGAATACCCATGAAAGAAATTTACCCATTATGGTGTTTTCCACATAAAATGCTCAGAAAACAAAACAATAAACCTTTTGTTTCCTGGAAAATATTATGTTTTACCCTCCACGCATGCGCATATGGCCCATTAACCCTAATAACAGGGCTAATAAACAGCTGCCATTGGGCCCCAAAGACAGCAGTTTTCACTCACTAGATCCCTCCAGGGAAAGCTGGAATGCCCTTTTTTTGTCCCTGTCCATGTCAATAAAGTGGATCGTGGAAGAAGCAAAGCAAAACCCCAAACAAACCAAAAACAAATAACCTTCCCCCTCCTACAATTACAACCATCAAAGAGAAGGCCTGGAGGCACCTTTAGAACCTAAAGCTTCCAAGGCTACCCGGACCCCATTGGAACTATCCCCCTCTTCCCCAGGGCTCACAGGGCTGAAGATGAACAACCTGATGGTGTTCTACCCACTGCCTGCAGCTCTCTGGTACCCCAGGCTTAATGAGAGGGAGGAATAACCTTGCTCATGTCGGGATGGGAAAGCTGGCACCGCTAACAGATGCATGGGGTTATGTGTGTGTGTGCATGCATATAACACAAACACATGTGACAGCAGACATTTTTTCTTCTTAAGCCAAGCGATGATAAACAACTTGAGAGGGCTTGTTTGAGCTACACGGGTCTAGCTGATCTGTTCCTGGCCCATCTTCCCAGTCTTTATGATGCCACAGACTCCAATCTGTTGCCTGGGGAATCATTCTATCACCACAAACACAGGCCTGGCTAGGGCTCTATGAAGGAAGACGAGGAAGAGTAGGGGAGAAAAGCTTTTTAGAGTCTTTAGTTAGACAACAGGAAAAAATAATGTCTGCATCATAATTTGGTATCTTCACTCTTAAGTGAAGATGATGCCCAAAAGTGGTAATGTGCTGCTGGCATTTGGGGGAGGGGTCACTGACTGCACCCAGATGGAAATCCAAAAAACCTTCGAGTGCCCACAGCCCTCCAGGCACCAGGTCTGATTTCTGCTCTGCTTCTTCCACATTCATAGGTCAGGCTTCCACCCTCATTTTTGCTAAGCACTAAGTGACACTAAGCATTGCTAGTGACAGTTGTGAAAACCTCTCCTTTGTCCTGTAAATGGGTAAGATCTTTTCTAGAAGTCATTGTAGAGAAAACAAATTGGGGAACCCTGGGGTAGCATTTTTAGTCAGTCACCTTTGTTAACTCTTAAGTACAGGGTATAGCTTCTCTTGCTGCTGGCGGAAGACTTTAAAGAGGGCCTGGCAGATGTTTTAACCCGCTTCTAATTAGTGACAAGAATTTTAAGGTATTCCTGAGCTGCTCGGGGAAATGCTCATACCACCCACTTTGTCTGCACCAACATCCCTTGGATCCGTCTCACCCTTGGGCAAGGGCCAGGCCTCTTTTCTGGTCCTGGTGGTATTATGTTCTTCATTTCTTTATCCCAGAGTAACCACTGCATGGGGCATAAGCATGAGGGGGAAGAGTAGGCACACTGGGCCTTCAGCCATGCTTGCCTTAAAACAGTGAAGGCTCCTTGGGGCAGACTCTAGCTGATGTATCTGGCAGGTACATCAGAGTCAGAATTGGAAATGCCAGCAGAACCCTGGAGATAGCCTGGCTATTTTTTGTTGCTTGGTGTCTGCTTACAGCTCCTGCAGGGGCTGGGAAGCCCAGCATGGCCTGGCAGAAATCCTTGTTCCTTTTGCTTCAGAGGATATGCAGCTGCTCAATGGGCCGGAGGAGCTTTTGCTCAGTTGTAGGAAAAATGCAGGTGGAGGACTTACTCTGACTCCCTTTCTCTCCTCTTTTGGCCCCAGTGGAAACATTCAGTCAGCCTCAACTTACTGTAAGAGATGCACTTCAAATTTAAACTTGGTAGCACTAGAGTGCCAACCATGAACTCCTGTGTTCCAAGCCAGGTAAGTTTCAGGCCAAGGTCAGGTCTTCCAAATGCTGTCCATAGCTTTTTTTTTTTTAAATTAGAGCCAGGTTCTCTCTGCCCTGCCTTGCCCAGTCCAGAAGTGCAGCAGCCTGATCCCATTTCCCATCAGGATGGGAGCTTCTACTTACTATCTCCAAACTAGGCTGGCTGGACCCTCCTTAGGTAAACTGGTTCCATCCTCCCCCTGGGGATCTCACCTTCTTGATACAAGACTTAGTGTGGACACCCTATTGGTTTAGCCTACTGCAAGCTCAGAGTTCTGAACTTCAGGGATTTCGCCTCAGTCTCCCCAATAAGCACAGATTACCAGTGTTTGCTGCCGTATCTAGGCTGGCCTAGCTTTGCCCAAGTCTTCTAAGTGACAGCGGGCCTCCAAGCCACCGAGACCTGGGTTTGGGTCCTGCCTCTGCCATAGACTAGTTCTGTGATCCCGGGCAAGCCACTTCTCCTTTCTTTGCTCGGACCGACAAAGACTATCAAGGGGCCAAGTTGGTGCTGACCTTCCCCAGTGGAGGGAGGGTTTCCTTATCTAGTAGCTCCCAGGGAAATGACAGGTTCACACCCTCTCTGCTAACAGCTTCTCAGTCATTACTGCTACTGAGCTCTAACCCTTCTCTTTGATCTCCAACAAGAAGGGGTGCACGTCCATGGGTGCTTCAATGCCTACCCAATACTCAGAGATCTGAAATGGAGACAAGGGAGTTCGGGCTCTGGCTGGCCCCACTTCTGTGGCCCAGCTCTGCCCGTGGAGAACTCATGCCCCCACTGCGGTTCTGGAGATCATAAGGGAGGGATTCACGTGGCCTGGAGGTCTCTTCACAGCGATCTGGATGCAGTTCCTGGGTCCCAGTGGGGGGACAAGAGGAATTGTTTTTTTCCCTCCAAAGAATGACCTAGCAGCCTTGTGAAAACAGCACCTTAATAAACACCTCTTGGGGATGAAAGCAGGCTAAGTTGATGGTGGATAAGTTTTCAACAACTCCCTTCACAAAGGAACTCTACACACCAGTGAAAAACCCAAAGGTGCCTGTTTTATTTTTAAGTGACCGCTTTTCAGACCTGGGCCATCATTAACGACTAACTTCCTACCCTTTGAACTACAAGAAACAAAACAACACAGCAAAGGTGAGCAAAGTCAACAGCTTCCTCTTAGGGAGCTGGGTCTTCTCAGACCCCTTTCCCAGAGGCCGGTCTGTGCCCAAGTCAGAGGAAGGCCAGGCACAGCTCTATCCAGAGGCCTCCAATTCCTGGCTCCAGATAACGCTGCTCTTTTGGATGCATTCATTTAGGTGTGGGATGGAAGCAGTGAGATGCAGCGGAAAGAACAGTGAATTTAGAGCCTGGGGACCTGGGTTCAAATCCTGACTCTGTCACTTACTACCTGTGTGACCTTGGGCAAGTCACTCCCCCTCTGTGGGCCTGAGTTTCCTCCTCTCTAAGGAAGGGGACCATGCCACATCATCTTGGGGAAGGGTTCTGATTTGTGCTTTTCATCTTGTGAGAGCCAAGGGGCCCTGCGAGTGAAGCAGGGACTGGATCCAGGCTCACCAACCTCTAGAAAAGGGCATTGGGCCATGGACGCTGTGATGGGGTCTCTGATGCCACCTCAGCCAGGGGGTTGTTTCTTAAGAGTTTTCCTCAGGGTCTGGGCTCAGTGTGTTGGGCCCCTCTGAGGACAGGTGGCAGAATTCCTTGGTCAGGGAGCAGGGAGAACAATGTGTGTAAGTGAAGGCAGCAGGGGGACTGTTCCTAGAAGGTGGGCCCTGTGCGGGGAGGCTGGGGGAGAAGAGAGACCCTCTTCTCTTGGGTTTCCTTGCAGCTCTTTTTATCACCAGTGATGACAAAGACCTCCTGGCTTAGGAGGAGCCCATCAGAACCCTGGAGTTGGGAAGTAGTGACTTTCCTTTTCTTTAGCCAAGAGAAAAGGACACCTAATGACAGGCACCAACAACCACCCTTCTATTTGCTGAAGAGTCCTAGGTGTGTGTGCATGAGTGTGTACACGTCTGGAGAGGGGAGTAACCTGGAAGATGCGTAAAAGATGCCGAGAAATGGAGAACCAAATGAAATGCCCACTTGCTGCCTAACCCGGGGGGAGCATACCCTCGCAAGGATTTCACTGTGAGGATCCCGGTTCTGGCCCAGCTAAATCATCTGTGAAGCAGAAGCAGGCTCCAAGACACATGGACTCTTCTGCCATTTGGAAGGAGGCACCCCTCAGGGAGCTGGCAAGAAGGACCAAATGCAGAAAAAAAAGGCACCACAAAGAGGTCAGACATCAGGATCAGTGAGTGCACCAAAAACACAGCTGAAAAGTCCGAGGGTGCAGAGGAAGGGGGAGGAGGAGGTGGCTGAGTTTTAAATAATGTCCAGGGAGGCCAAGGTTCCGTTAGATGGGCTCTGGCTTTAGCTTTTCTGCTAGGAAGTCGTTCACAAAGGCCTCCACAATGACGGGCGTGATCTCCTCCACGTCCATCACGTACTTAGCTCGGGCCGACATGTCCAGGATGGTGAGCAGTGGGGCCGCCTCGGGTAGGTTGGTGTAATCTCTCAGGGAGTCTGTCATGTCATCCTGGAAGAGCCACCAGAAGGAAAAGAAAATCAACAGATTTGAGAGGAAGAAGACAGGGGAGCTCCCAGTTCAGTAGGAAATGCATCAGTCTTTCTTCACTGGCCCCAAGAACCCTGATCATGAATAGATGGTCAATTCCCTGGGCTCGCCAGTCAGGGGTTGGGCTGGGGGCTAGCAGAGAGGTTTCGTAACAGGCCGCAGTGGGCCTTTCTCTGCTTAGCCTGGCTGAACCCTCTGGAGGCCTTTTAGGTCCTAAGACAAGTCATCTTTTCTATTAGGGTTCTAACGACATAACTACCATGTGCTGATCGTTACATTCTCGTCTGGTCCATTTTAGTTTACTTGTTGTACAGGCAGCTCTTAATTATGCATGGCTACGCTGGGGCCATCTGTGACCAATATGCCTTCAATGAGGCTGAAGGTCTTTGGAACACAAAAAACTCATTACCTCGAGGCCCTCGGGGAAGGTGGGGCTCCCACAGAGCAGGTTCGGAAGACAGTTTTGTGGAAGTTGGTGCTTTGGGTTAGTCTAAGAAGGAATGGGATGTCTTCTTGTATTCTACGAGGCTAAGGCTGAGGCTTCGGTTTGAGGAGACACAGTTCTATTGAGAAATGCATCCCCCAAAGTTGAACGGGAATGGATAGGGGGCCCCTCTTGTTACTCCATTCATTCATAGGATCATAGATGCCATCCAGTTCAACCCCCTCATCTGGTAGGTAAGGAAGCTGCTACCCAAGGAGATTAAATGACTTGTCCAACATCACACAGGAGTAAACATCAGAGGCAGGATTTGAACCCAGGCCCTGTGATGCCGGGGCCTGTGCAGAAGTTGACTGTGTATATACCCTGATAAAGTATGCTTTTATAGACCTCTCAGGTATCCTGGCAGAAAAGGAGCCTCACCTGCCACTTCCCCTGCCTCCACTGCCCAGTTCTGGTCATACCTGGCCATTACAGGTGGTAGGTGAACTGAATCCTTGACTGATTTCTGGGGGGAAATGTCTCTCTCTCAAAAGGACAAGCCTGAGGGAAGATGGGGGGTGAGGCTCCTTCTCAGGAACTGAGTCCCACAAGCTTTGCCTGATCAGCACGTCAAGCCCTGGTTCTCTTGTACATGTAAAAATTCTCATTCATTCATTCTCTCTCTCCCTCTCCCAGCTGACAAGGTGATAAGAGATCACCAGAACTAGCCTTGGAAGTCTAGAAGTTCAAAGAGACAATCCAGGATTAGCACTGGGCAAATGGTTTAAAGACCTTTGGGGATTAAAACAAACAAAACTCCAATCCACGGTGAGAAACAAACACCCGGCCCAAATCTTGTCAGTGCAGTTTCCTGAGCAGACAAGAGCAAAATGGAAATAGTTTCCTCACATGGGGCCGTCCCTAGTTTTCTGACAGAAAGGAATGACTTTTCCAGTCCAAAATGGCAGCACCTTCACTGTAGGTAGGACTGGGCAGGGTACAAGGGCCGAGCCACAGAGCTGAGCCTGCAAAAATAAGGTCAAGAAGGAAGCCTGATAACTGGCTAAAGCCGGTCCCTATGGGATGGGGAGAGATGGAGGGCAGAGGACAGTGCAAAGAGCACTCTCTCCAGAGACAAAGGACCTGGGTAAAAATTCTGCCTCCAAACCACAATGTTTGTGACCAAGTGCCCTCAGTCCGCACATCTGTAAAATGAGGGGGTTGACTGTCACTCTCCCTCTTAATCAACTCCAGTGGCTCCCAATTTCTTCTAAGGTAAGACAGGTGTTCCTAGGTCTAGTTTTTAAAGTCTTTCACTACCTGGCCCTGATCTATCTTTGCGGCTCCACTGGACATTACTTTCCTCCCTGCACCCTTCCATCCAGCCAGACTGGACATTTCTGTTCCATTGCATGCCTTGAGCCTTTGCACTACCACTCCCTGCCTGGAATCCTTGAACCCCACCAATGCCCAGCCCTTCCTGATCACTAGCCCTCCCCTCCTCCCAATGCCTTGGCACTGAACTACTTTATCTGAATTCTCCTTCTCCTTATTCTGTATATCCTTCTCTATGTCTTGTCCATGAGAATTAAGGATTATTTCATTCTGTCTTTGTGTCCTGAATGCCTAGCACGGTGCCTTGCACACAGTGGGCACTTTAATGCTTGCTGACTGCCTGACAGACCAAATGGCCTCTGAAGTTCCTTTCAGCTCCACATCTAGGATCCTGGGATGCTCTGCCCCATGCCCAGGATTTCATGGGTCCAGTGACCACTTCAGGACACATAGTCTAAGAATCTGTGATAAAACTTGATTTTCCTTTCTTGAATCTGGTCAGTGTCCACGTAAGGGGAGCCCAGGCAGCAGGATTCATGCCCAGTATTGTGATGCTAGACCCCTGGGTCCTGGGCTTCCTCCGCCCCTCAGGTTGCGGGCCTCAGAGTCTGAAGCCATTGCACAAACCTGTCCTCCTCCTCCTTCTGTCTCCTGTCTTTTATTCCAGGGCTGTTTAAAAATACTACTGCTACATAAAGGCTATGGAGCTGACTCCATTCAAGCTGGCCTCCACCAACCTCTTTGTGCGTGAGGCCAAAGGCAGAGAGCCCTTTCGAACTCGCTTTGTTTCTCCTGCAACCTTAGGGCTGAACAGGGGAGCCTGGGCCTGCTCAAGGGGCCCAGATGGGCTTAGCCACAGAGGCTATTGAGGAGGTGATGAATGGGTGATTCAGGGTGTTCAGCCATTCTTTCCTGCTGTTCCTGCTCGCCTGGGACCAAGCTCGGCGTGAAATGAATACGTGGCAGACCTCCAGCTGCAGCCCGACCCAGGGCGCAGGCGCGCACCCGCTGGAGGGGGATACTTTTCAAAATCTGTGTTTCCCAATAAGAGGCTTATGGATGGACTGCCTTGGGACTTGTGAAGTCCCTTTCTTGGAAAAGGCGGTGGTGGCGGAGGCATCCTCTGCGCAGAGGAGCACGCTTGTGAAGATGCATTGGGGGAGGGGGCTGAGAGTCCCTGCGCAGACCGCGGCCATTTTGCAGAGTATTTGCCATTTCTGAGGGACTGAGCCTAGTCATCCCTACAGAGGGACCAGCTGCAGCTACCAGCCTGCCTGGCTGAGTGTAGCAGAGACAGGTAGCAGCTCACAGAGAAGACACTGACTCATTTATGAAACTGGCATTTTCACAGGCAAATCCATGGCCCTTCTGATGGGCAACCATTTTGGGGCTGGTCAGAAAAGCGAGACCCATCCTGAAGGGCAGAGCAGACTACGCAGAGGACCAGGTGAGCCAATGAGCTTCCACAGACTGGGACTGAAGGGACAAGAGCCTCCCCCAAGGGGCTGGGATGGAGGGCTCGTCACTGCTGTACTCTGGGCCATGGAATCCAAGGAGAGACTGAAGTGCGGAGGGAGGCCCTCTTGCTGAATGGCTTCCCAGAGGCACCCTGGGGAGTGGGCCTGTGGGCTTGGGAAGCAAACCCTGAGGGCCAGCACCAAGCTGTGAGCTCAGTGACTCACTTCTAGGCTCTGAAAAGGCCTGGGTTGGCTTCCTCTCTCTCTGGAACCAAAAGGAATTTTCCAGTGTTCTGATGCTGATAACCATCTCTTTCCCCAGTTCGTGTCAAGAAGGGTACAATGATTAACCCTTTGAAGGCATGGCAGGGGAAAACTCCCCAGTGGGGCATTCCTGTTAGAGAGCTAGAAGGTGTGACAGGAAGGAAATGTGGGAGATGAATTTACTTCCCTCCTGGTGTACTCACTCCCCAAGAGCACTAGGACTCCAGTGATGTGACTCTGTGAACTACTTTTCAAATCCAATTTACGGGTGCTAGACCTCTTTGCCTTTGCCCCGATCTCATTTCACTGGATTTTTTACAGGGAGGGAAGCCACTGGCATAGTCATTTCACGACGGTATGGCAGGAAGGGTGTCGAGTCTGGTGTCATGGCACCCGAGCTGGGCTAATGGCTCAGCGACGTCTTGCCTGTGAGACCTGGAGCCTGCCCTTCACCTCTCTCAGCCTCAGTCTGCTGATCTGCCAAATGAGGCCGTTGGACAAGGCAGCCCCAAGGTCTCTGCCCTAAATCTATAATCCTGTAGCTGCCCATAAATAAAAAATACTCTAAATCCTAGAGCTCCCAACTCGAGGCAGAAGACGTCAATCTCTCTCTCCCCCATAAACTCCAGCAGAGAGGAGGGGATCTGGAGTCAAAGGAGCTGGGTTCCAGTGCCACCTAGACTCTCTGTGTGACCTTGGGCAAGTCCTTCCCCCTCTCCTGGCTTTAGTTTCCTCATCTGTGAAAGGGCTGGATTAGACAATCTCTGAGAGCCCTTCAGCTCTGGATCGAGGATCCTATATAACGAGAAAATTAAGATGCACAAAGGTTGTCTCTAAGGGATTTGGGAATTCTCTTTCAAGTGACCTGGATGCGACTGTTATTTCCTCATCAGACCAAAGACTGAGAGCTGGAAGGAGGCTTAGAAGCCAAACAAGTCTAGCCCCGCCCCCCATAGGTGAGGAAACTGAGGCCCATGAAGTTCAAGGGACTTGCTCAAGGTCACACAGGCAGTGACCATCAGAGGTAGGATCTGAGCCCATGGCCAGTGTAAGTTCAGAAGCACAGCAAGGACACATTTCTTCTAATGCTGAGCTCTGAGTACTTTCCTTCCGATCTGGGTGCTGCCCTGTTTCTCCTCCACAGGGTGATGGTGAAGGGGGGGCACAGGCAAAATGTCCCTCGGAGGGCGGCAGAGCAAGGAATGCCTGGCCCACGGCCCCCATCCCTCACTCACCTCTCCTGCCACAAAGAACAGAAGCGGGGCCTCCTCCTCTTTGGCTTTGTACTTGGCGATGATCTTCTCTGCGATTGGCTGGATGAGCTGCTTGGCAGCATCAGATTCACCGTCATCCTCAGAATCTGCAGGGGACAGGATTGATTAGTGATCAGTGAGGCCAGAACCATCCACACTGCTCCGGGCAGTGAGGTCAAGGTGACTTTTTGGAAAATCTGTCTTGTCTAACAGTCCAAGGGCTGATTGAACTCCTCAGGAGAGCCCCCTCTCATAGAAGGTGCCCACTGGACCTTCTAGCCTCCAATGGGCACATGCCCCAGACCCTGCTTCCCACCAGCAAAGAACCTGAACGCAGGCTTCTGAGGGTCCCACATGCCAGCTCCGCTTCTAACCACACTTCACTGCTCCTCCTTCCTTTCAGGCATTGGCCTCTAGTGCACCAAGTCGCACCAAGGACACTGGTCTGTGATTACCCCAGTGAAAGGCAGCATGCGTGCTGGAAAGATCCCCAGACTTGGAGTCAGGAGGGCCTGGGCTTGAACTCTCACAAGCTGCGTGGGGCACTCAACCTCTCTGGGCCTCCTTTCCTCACTTTCTCCCCTTACAAGAAATGGCATCACTAGGCAGCAGCTGCTTGTCTCTCCCCCGACTGATGGGCTCCATACAGCCCTGGGCTGGGTGCTCAGCTGTGGGTCAGACTAGTGACCATGGGGGAGGACCAGGGTAAGAAGGCAGGGCCACAGGAATCAAACATGGTTGGGGAACAGAGAAAGCACTGGCTTAGGGTGCATGAGGCCTGGGTCCTGGTCTTGGCTCCTACTCTGGGCTCATGATGTGACCACAGGTAAGGTGTGTTGCCCCCTTGGGTCCCACTGCCCTTCTGTGGGAACACAGGATACTGATGTGGTGCTGGAAGGGCCTTCAGAGGACAGCAAGGCCAGTCCTGAAGGGGACGCAACTTGCCAAGGTCACAGACCTAGGTCCTCACCCCATGTCCTGCACTTTTCCCCCTGTCCCAGAACTTAGCAGCAGCAGCCTGAAGCCCCTTTCACTGCACGTACTGCCCCCTCCACTTCATCACTGATGGGCTTCTTCTCTGGGAGCTAGACTTGAAGGCCACGAGAATGAAGGTTGGTGAGACCAGTGCCACAAGACTGTGTGGCATGAGGGAAACCCCAGAGGACCTGGGAAAATCCCAGCTTTGCTGCTTATGATGCTTGTGACTCTGGACAGGTCACCTGACTTCTCTGGGATGCCATCTGCTTCCTTGTAAAACGAGGTGGTTGGACCGGACCAGAGGAGAGACAGCGAGGAGGGGGAGGGGAGAGGAGGGGGGGGGGAGAGAGAGAGAGAGAGGGAGAGAGAGAGAGAGAGAGAGAGAGAGAGAGAGAGAGAGAGAGAGAGTGTGTGTGTGTGTGTGTGTGTGTGTGTGTGTGTGTGTGTGTGTCTGCATGGGGGTGGGTGTCTGAGTATGAGTGTGCGTGTGGATGTGTTTGGTCCTAGCCTACTTCTAGCAGAAGCTCATTTGAAAAGGGAGTCAGGGAATTTCCTCACAGCCATGTGGACTCTAGAGAGGGAGCTCAGGAAAAGACATCTGAAGAGAGATTTGATGCGACTTCCCTGAAACAAAATCCAGGCTGGTTTCTCTTTCCTCTCTTGTAAAGGTGAATACAAGAAAACCACCTGTTGGAGACCCTCTGCTTCCCGGGTCATTGAGCACTGCACTTATTTCCCTTAAATTCCCAGGTGTGGGGGAGCAGTCCCCAAAGGGCTGGGATAGAGGATGCTGAGCTTGGGAGGTCTCTCTGGCCTCAGGAGCCCCCTTGATAATCCCAACTTGGGGCTGTGTCTTGAGCAAATCATGACATGAATGATCACTCACTTGGGATAAGAAAAAGCTTTCAGCAGAGCACCCCACCATGACTGCAGAGCCCTGAAAGGGCACAAAGATCCCCCCTGGCTGGGGTGTATAAGCCTGCCTCTTCCAGACAAGGCTTCTGTCAGTTGTCTGGGATAGGCAGTGGGGGGACAAGGGAGATCAGATCTGGCCTGACCTATTCTCAGCTGGAAGTCAATGAGCCACAAGGGAGGGGGGCAGGCAGGGTTCCTGTAGAGAGGACAGCCATGAATAAACCATGGGGGTCAAAAGCAAAGCAGTTGGGAAGAGACAAAGGCTTCGGGTCCAGCATTGTTAACAACAGAAAGAGGCTGTCAGGAAGGGGCCCTCCCCAAGCCGTTCTACCCAGACAGGCTAGCTGAGTCAAAGGATGCAGCTCCTTCCCCCCTACCTGGGCCCCCAGCTGGGCTCCATACCTACAAAGAGAACGAGGCACGGGCCCTCATTGAGCTGCACGGCGTTGGAGTCGGAGAGCTCCAGTACAGGCTTGGGGTGCCAGGGGAACTCCCGGCAGTCTTCATCATTGAGGACCTCCACCCGCCCCTGTCGGGTGATCATTTCTCCCTTTGGATCCAGCACGATGAGGGTGGGGATGCCTGGGTGGAAAGAGAAGAGACAAAGGCTGGCTAGTCCATAGTCCTGTCCCACAGGGAAAGAAGCCCGGCAGAAGAAGTCAGTCTGTCTCTCCCATTTACTGACCCTGCACCATAGCAAGGCACAGGGTGCTGGCCTCACCCTGAATGAGATGGGGATGGAAGGAGACAGAACAAAAAAGAGTGTGGACAGGCTTCACACAAAGAAGTGCCCGCACCTGCGCTCGGCTGGTCCTTCCTGCCTGTCACAGACCTGCTTGTATTGATTTTTAAAAATGTAGCCGGCATTTTGATGCCACTTTAAGGTTTACAAAGCACTGCAGAGATGTGATTTCATTTGCTCCTTAGCATAAAAACACTATGGGAAGTCGGTGCTCTAACTGTCCCTGTTTTACGGATGAGGGAGCTGGGCCTCAGTGAGGTTAGGTGATTTGCCTGAGGCCACACAGATTCTGAGCATCTGGTGCAGGGTTCAGCTTAGCCATGGGTCACCTGGCTTCTAGAGTGTGCATTCGTGCTCTTTATAATTCATATCCATACACATGTACATGTATATTTATCAGTGTGTTCACACTCGCGCGCGCGCACACACGCGCATACACCCCCTCCCCACACACACACCCTGGTTACAAAATAGGTCTCTTGAAGGCAGGGGCTGCCTCACTTGTCTTTGCATCCCCAGGGGATGCTCTAGATCCTGGCACAGTAGGCATATGGTAAATGCTTGTTAGCTGATCGATTTGGCCTGAAATTTCTGGTTCCCTGCCTCACTCCTGTGGCCCAGGGCAAAGCATTAGGCTAACAACATTACCATCAGTACCAGCAAAGTGCTCCACGGCGTCAAATGTGGCCACAGAAGTAAGAGTATGTCATTTTTATGATTAATCATCCACACCTGGCACTACTCAGGGCAGATACATAGATCTGCTATCAGATACCGAGCAAGGAGAGGCAGATTCTTCTCTATCTTCTTGGTGCCCTGGATTCCTGGCTGGGTGGGGGGCAGGAGACAACAGTGGAAAACAATCCCTGCGGCTGCCCATGGAGCTGAACTGGGGCCTCCTCCTGGGCTGCAGGCTCCCAAGAACAACCTCCTTCCCCAACACTTGCCCTCTTCTCACCTCTTCCCAGGGATCCTGCCAATGGCAGTCAAGTGACAGAAACAGCCCCCCTCCAACTCCTTTAGGAGATTCTGCCCTTTTGTAGGCAGCCACCCCCGCCCCCCCTTACACGGCATCTGAGACACTTGTACAAGCTGCCTGCCTACTCCTGGCTGTGGGGACGAGAATTTCATGTGGCCCAGGGAAATCCAGGGCAGTTTAATATTTATAGGTTTCCATTCCTTTGCTGGGTAATTTGCACCCTTAGGTCATGTCTCTGTGGGGACCGTGCCAAAATATTAAGAAGGCAGCTCCAGTGTTTTGGAACTTACCAACACAGCAGACCCAGCCCCTCTGATTTCAGTCTTCAAAGGGAATAAATATATAAATTATGTTCACACTTATTAGGAGAAGTAGATTAATGTGTTAAGGAACTAACCTGTGAGGGAAATGTGTTACTGAGGGCAACCATCCCACATGCTTCGAATAAGACTTTGTGAGTTTTTAGGGGTCTGTGTTGAAGACAATGTGGTCACTAAACAATCCTTCACCAGTAACTCTTTGATCCCCTGGAAGTCTTATGATGCTTCTGGGGCTGGAACGTGGGGAAGGGAAGATAGATTGGGAAACCCCATTCCATCAAAGGGGAATCACCTTCAGAGGCCACTTAACCTGTGGCCTTCATTTCACAGAGAACGTCACTTGCCTAACGTCACTTGTTTTTACTATTACATTTTGTGGCCATTTGTAGCCATAATGGCTTTTGTTTTCTTTGAATGGCTCAGCTTGCCTCATTGAGCCTCTGGACACTGTGGCTTGCTCTTCCGGGGCAGGAGGCCCGGGGAGCATGCCGGGAGGCAGACGGCTTCCTGTGTGGGGAGTCATGGGGCTGGCTGAGGGGAGGTGTTAGCTCCAGAACCTGGTCTACCCTAGGGGGAGGAGCCAACTCAGGAACCAATCGGCCCTGGTCATTTGGGCGGAGCTTGATGATGTCAGAAACCCTATAAGAGGGGAGAGGACAGCTTGAAGATTCTTCCTCTCTTTCCTTTTCCGGTTGGAGCCAGAGGCAGTTACAACGACCGTTACAGAGGCAGTTACGACCGTTACATCGTCAGTTTCAGTTGCAGCTTCAGTTTCAGAAACAGACACAGCTGAGGCAGGAGCTGCCAGCAGCAGAGCTGATCTACGGGAGGAAGCTGAACAAAGACTTCAGTCCAGTGGGTAATCTTATTACCATCAAGGGGGAAACATGATTTTGCTTTACGCAATCATGTTTCTCTGTAGCCTCCTGGTTACTCTTTCAAGGCGTACCTATTGGGCCTGGAAGATTATGACCAACATATCAAAATGGGGCTTCTGGTTCATGGGTTGGTTACTGTGGAGCCTAAATAAATGTTTTGATTCTTCTGCCTTCTACTTTGAGAGTTTCTTCTATCCGGCGATTCCGAACCTTTCAGACATGTTTATGATCCTCTTTGAGATTATAAACTCGGCCCTCCTGATACACCATTAAGTAGCAGGGCTACCCACATTTAAACTCAGGGGCCATCTAGTCCAGCTCCTCCTGAATAGGAATCCTTTTCAAAAACATCTAACGAGTGACCTTTGCATAAAGACTGCAGGTGGATCTGGAGGCAGCCTGTCCCACACTGGGCAGCTCCCACTGTTAGGAAGATCTCCTTCCCTGGGGCCAGACCTGCTTCTGCAGCTGCCCTCACTGCTCTGGGCTGGGTCCTTGGGAGACTAAGCATATCTTCTCATTTTTCTTCTACATCATCACAGCTCCTCTAATACATGGGAGCAAAGATTGGGGGCTCAAAGGGCCCTGAGAGCTCATCGAGTCCAACTTCCTAAGTCAGGTGACTTGCCCAAGGCCACACTAGGACAGTATCATGCCCCACTAACCCTCTCCTCCAGAATAAAAAGATCTCTAGTTCTTTGGACCAGTTTTTCTATGGCATGATCAAGGAAGCCCTTGGCCATGGAGGTGCCCTCCCTCTTCTGGATGCTTTCTATTTGTCCAAGAAGAGAGGCTTGCCCATCTGGTTACAGGCTGGGGGAGGGGGATATTCAGAAGCTTCCTTCTCTTTCTATCCTCCTTCTCCTCCTCCTCCTCCTCTCTAACTATGTAGCAGAGAGCTGAAGGCCATAAACACACCTCCTCTCACCCAGGGCCAGCCTAGGGACAGGCCAGGTCCCCTCTGCTCAAAAACAATCCCTTTACTGCCCCATTCACTCCCATCCCACCTCCCCAAAGAATAAAATTCTACTGATTAGAGATTTACTTAAATAACATACTAAGAGTCTGAAAGCTCCTAGTTAATAATGACTTTTTGAAAAATAGCTTTTACATTCAAAAAAAGTGCTTCCACAGTGAAGTGATGGGCCCGTGGGCATCTTTATGCTGCTATTCCTTCTTCTATGGGGATTGGTTCCCTTCCCTGGGGCCTAAGGCTACCCCCAAATGGGGAGAAGCCAGTGGCTAGCAGGCCTTCCAGGAAGAAAGGAAGAGCATGGCATGGTTGAAGGTGGACCCTACAGCTCTAAGCAGATACGAGGAATGGGTGTGACCTCTGTCCCATAAGACAAGAAGGAGAAAGAAGTGAACTGAGAGATGAGGATCAGGCAACAGAAAAAGCCTACTTTGGGTAGTGTGCTAATTCAGGGGACGGGCCAGACTGGACTGGAGAGTGAATGAATGGATGCAGAAGCATTTCTTCAGCTTCCTCAGTGTCAAGGGAGGTGCTAAGTACTGGAGGTACGAGAGAAGAGGAAGCCTGTTAGCCCCTGCTGTTAAGGAGCTCTGGCTCTGAGCAGAAGAGACAGTGCACACATGGGAGGGAAGGACTCAGCCCAGAGCAGGGGGCAAAGGGCCAGCCCACAGGCCATGCTGGAAGCTGGGAGCCAGAAGAAAGGTAGCCTTGGGTGCGGTCTTGTAATGGATGTTCTGAGCACCAGAGGGCAGCATAAAAACACTGAACTCAGAGGTAGAGGGAGAGGAAGCACCAGAGGAGGTGAAAGAAGAAAGGTTTGCAAACTCTGCCTCCAGAGAAGAGGACCAGGGGTGGAGGCCACAGAGTCACCTCCCTCTGGTCGAAAACGCCTTCCTCCAGGGAGCTGGGGGCAGGGACTCAAACCCAGGGGCAGCCTGGCACCAGGGACATGCCTGATCGGAGTCAGGAGGGCTCAGCATTCTCTCTGAGGCATGCATGGCCTTGGCCAAATTTTCTGTATACAATCCTTTTCTATACAATTAGAATGATTCATGGAGTACCGGGGCTCCAATTCCACCTCTGATTCTCGCTGGCTGTGTGGCCCTGGGCAAGTCACTGAATCTCTCTGAGCCTCTGTAAAATGAGGGAGGTTGACTTGA
Organism: Trichosurus vulpecula; assembly: GCF_011100635.1. Taxonomy (NCBI): domain Eukaryota; kingdom Metazoa; phylum Chordata; class Mammalia; order Diprotodontia; family Phalangeridae; genus Trichosurus; species Trichosurus vulpecula. The sequence continues at coordinate 33,453,625 of NC_050579.1, forward strand.
TGTCTTCTAAGGCCCCTTCTAGCTCTAAACCTGTATTGTCTGCAGCCATTATGTTTTATGCCCTGCATTTATCTTGTATTTATCAATTTACCTTTTGGAGTAAAAGCTCCTTATTACACTGTAAGCTCCTTGAGGGCAGGGTCTCTTTTTTGTCTCTTTTTGTATCTTCAGCACCTCGCACACAGTAGGCATCTAATAAATGTCTGATTGACTGGTGGTAAAGACTCATGGTACCTTTTCTTTGTATCTCTAGCATTTACCACAGTACTTGGAACACAGTAATTGCTTTATACAAGATTGTTGATGACTTAATTAGCATGCAAACAGGTTATGGACCTTAGGCAGAAGTGTTCGAAAAGCTCTCCTAGCCTTCAGCTGAAGGGGAAGCTGCAGGGTAGGGGGCCACAGAAGCAGGGCTGGTCTTACTCTGGTCTCCGTGTCTCCATACTAAGCACAGTGCTGGCAAATGGTTACTACTTAATAAGTACTTGGTATTCAAAATGTTATTACCCAATCCTCAAAACTCTTACATATAAACAAAAGGGCCCCCTTACAGAAAATATATTTTATCAATGTAATCAGTCCACAAGCTTTTAAGCGCCAAGCACATGCCAAGCGGGTGTGTGTGTGCAGGGGGTAGGAGTTGGTATTACAAAGACAAAAACTGGGGGCTGTTCCTCCTCCAAGGAGCTTCAGTCCCACTAGGGAACACACATATATGAATAAGAAGAGAGAGAAGACAAAGACCAGGTAAATCTGGAGAGGAGGATGACACCAAGCAGCTCAAGAAGTCAGGAAGGCTCTTGTGTAGAAGGTGTCAGCCACTTGAGCAGAATCTGGGTGGAGGAGACGGAGGAGTGCTTGGAACAGCCTGTGCTACAGTGAGGACAAAGGGGATGGAGCAGCCCATCAGAGGGACAGCAAGGCCATTTTGTCTGGACCAGCAGAGGACCGGAGAATAATGTGTAGTTCGGATGGAAAGGTGCGTTGGTTATAAAAGTCTTTAAACGCTCATTTAGTCCTGGAAGAGACTCCTGAGAGCTCACCCAGTCCAACCTGTCCATTTTATAGATGGGGAAGCTGAAGGCCAGAGGTACAGAGAGATGGCAGATGCCTGAAGCAGCATTCAAATCTGGTCCAAGATTTAGCCCCCTGAACCACAGCTTCCTCATCAGTAGAACAGAGATAAGAAGTCCCAGAGAAACTACCTTGAAGACCAAATGAGATAATCAATGTAAAGCATTTTGCCAACCCTAAGATGTTATTTTAGAAATCAAGTTTTAGCTGACAGATGAGAAAGGTCAAGGCTTAGAGAGATTAGGTGACTCAAGGTCACATGGTCAGTAAGTGGTGGAAATGGGCCTCCAACCCAGGCCTTTGAACCGCTAGGGCTCGTTCCACTACACCGTGTAGCCAAAGTCCCCTGAAGACAGAGCCTGCACCATTTTTTGTTAAAGGGAAAAAAAAATCACTCCAGCCAACAGGAAGAAGCCCTGACTCAGGTCAGTTCTGCCCCTGCCCTTCCTGACAAGATGCCATCTCCTCTGACAGCCATGGATTAGTCCACCAATTACAAATGGGAGATACCTTTTGCTAGCTGTGTCTAAACACTTTATTTAGAAAGACATTTTCAAGATGCTGTGAAACTTCAAACTCTGGGCACACTCTATAGGACACTCATTATCTGGCACAGGCACCAGATGGATGGTGCCACTCACATCTTCAGAGGGAGGGGAAGGAGCTCCCAGGGGCCTCTGCTGCCAGCACCAAGGCCCAGGTGATAAGAAGCATCTGAACACCTGCACATCTCTCCCCGACCCTCTGAACATGAGCCACTCCTTCCAACAACTGCATGATATCTCAATTCCCTGGAGAGGATTCAGCTCCTGACTGGAGAGACTTGGAAACCTTCCTTCTTCCACGTGCTGCCCACTCACTGGGGATGCTGTAGGCTCCTCACTGTCAGGACTCTGGGCTCATCCTGGCCACCCTTTGGAAATGGGGCCTCACTAGTCTTGCAGTCAGGGCTGATGCCGAGCCCAACCTAGGCCGTGGCCTGTGGCCATGTAGCCACCACTGTCTTTGGTTCATGCATACAGAGAAGCAGCAGCAGCTGGAGCAGGAGACACGTCCAGTGGAAATCTTCAGGAATCAGAGGGGAAGCTTCCTGTGCAGTCAGCGGTCTCCTGGACGCTGGCCTAAGCCAAAGGGCAGGCTATTCTCTCCATGCATTAATACAGATGGTGAGGAGAGCTGGTTCCAGGCTCATTTCTGCCACCAACTCTCTATTACACTTTCCTTTTCCCTAGGCTGGCATTTCTTCCTCTGTAAAATGAAGGAATGAGGCGAGGTGGTCCCTCAGACCCCTTCCGGATCATATAACCTAAGTTTTTATTCCATGGTGTATCGAAGGCCATGCAGAAAAAGTCTTTTGATTCTATGTGTGGGCATTTTCTCCATTGGTGTAGACTACAATCTCTCCACACACCTTCTCATCCTGTGCAATTTTCAAAGGAAGAAGGGAATGACTTTCTTATTAATTACCAGGAAGCATGAATGAATGGATGAAAGAAAAAGTATCAAGTGCTTCCTGTTACCAGCAAACACAAAAATCAAGCCAATTCGTGCCCTCAGGGAGCTTCTATTCTTCTAACAGGGAAGACAGCTGACACAGGGCAGTGGGGGCTATCTGGCTGTGGTTTTGGACAGAGTTGTTGCAAGGATGGTGAGTGGAGTCATAGGGCAACCCATGGTCATGTCGTTTTTTGGAATGGTGGGGATGATTTGATTACTCCTCCCAGGAGACTTGGAAAGAGGGATGAGGAGGCTGTGTGCACCACAGCTGTGAAGATTGCCAGGAAGCAGTAGTGATGCGCCAGTTTGGGGGCAGGCTCAGGGCAGGAAGCTGGCATGCAGGAACATGGCATGAAGACCTTTGGTGAGGCAGCCAGGGAAGCCGAATCTGCCCTCTCTGGCTCTGCTCTCATCCCAGCGTCTCCCTAACAGCCTTGCTGCTGGGCACAGGGTCTATCCAACTACACACACCCTTTGGATCACGTATTAGAACTCCCACCAAGCCTAATGTTTCACACCTGCCAAAGCCAGGACAAATTCTGTCGTTGTCGTTTAGTCGTTTGCCAGTCGTGTCTGACTATCCGTGGCCCTATTTAGAGTTTTCTTGGCAAAGGTACTGGAGTTGGTTTGCCATTTCCTTCTCCTGCTCATCTGACAGATGAGGAAACCGAGGCAAAAAGGGTTAAGTGACTTGCCCAGGGTCACACAGTGTCTGAGGCCAGATCTGAACTTGGGAAGATGAGTCTTCCTGACTCCAGGCCCAGAGCTCTATCCACTGAGCCACCCAGTTGCTCTGGATCAAGTTTTTATCCCTCTACAAAGCATTCACTACTCAAGGACCTTAATTCTTAAGCTGGACAGGTGCTATACGGCCACAGAGGAAAGAAATCAAGACCCAGCACTTAGCACAGTGCCTGTCTCGGAGTAGGCACTTAAAAATGTTTATTGATTGAATAGAGTTAAGAGACATGGATTCAAATCCTTGCTGTGATGCTTATTACCAAGTGACCTGTCTGGGCCTCAGTTTGCTCCTCTGTAAAACAGTGGAGTAGACCAGATGACCCCTAAGGTCCCCTCTAAATCTCTATCCTGAGGGCCTATAAATTTAAAACCTGCTGTCTCCATCCCCTCCCCGCTCAGAACCATCCCACTGAGGCTTCTGGAAGCAAAACAGGCCATAGCAGGGAATCTGGACACTTGGCCAGTCCACAATCAATGTAATACAATGTAACACAATGCATATAATATAACATAATGTAACACAACACAATACAATGTAACACAATGAATTGAAGAGAGAAGAAGTGAAGGTCCAAGGTCGTACAACAGACACCAAGACTCAAGTGAAGACCTTCAAAGAGCAGCCAGTGGTCAACCATGTCGAATGCCCAAAGCAGGTCTGATAGGATGAGGCCTGGGAAAAGGCCACTGGATTGGGTAATTGGGTAGGTGGTCATGGAAATTACTTTCTCAAAGGTTACCAGCTGATCGGTGAGAGGAAGGGTTGGCTGAAATGGGTTAAGGTATGAGATCATACTCTCCCTGAATCTGTTTCCTCATCTAAAACGGGAATGATCATGCCTCTACTGTGTGCCTCGCAGGGCTGCTGTGAACAACAAAGGGGATGATGTTTGCAAACCTCTCAGCAGACCTTGGGGCTGCTGATCAAGGGCCACCAAGAGCTCCTGGAGCAGCAGTGCTCCTCACACCACCAGTCCTGATGCCAGCCTGGCCCCCAGATATTGGCCAGGGGACAAACCTCGGGGAGAGGTGAACCATCAGCTCAACCCCCAACTTCGTCAGCAGCCTGAGCTACTCAGGACCCAGAAAACAGAGTTCTCACCCTTAAATTCCCTGGTTCAACATTTGAAATGGATATGATCTGGTCAACAGAAACAACATGAAGGAACATGCCTGACCATCCTTTACCACTGAGCCCTGGGGACCGTGGGGCCTTCCCCTCTGACTTGCAGCTGGAACCTCATGTATATGGTGCCTCCCCTATCAGAGTGTGAGCTCCTTGAGAACAGGGACGGTCATGCCTTTCACTTGTGGCCCAAGAAATTAGCACAGCAATTGGCATGACATAGTAAATACATAAATACTGCTTTTCATTCATTCATACTATGACAAAGAAGTGGAGGGATCAGACATAGAATACTCATTCAAAAAAAAGGAAACTCCAGTTATTGGCAGTGAAAAGGAGAGAGACAGGGCAGCAGCTGAAGGAAGCTTGAAGGACAAGCTTGAAGGAAGATATTTTTTAAACCATAAGGAGACCCCCATTCTTAGGGAAAAGAGAAGAAACCAGGGAGGGAAAGACACGAGATACTCAAGAGAAGCAGCTGAGAGGTCCTCGAGGTCAGTCCTCGAGAACAGGGGTAAGGGTGTGGGATGTGGATCGTAGAGCAGAGGGGGAGTCGTCTATTTCCCTTCACAGATGGGAGCTGTCATCATGCCTCTTATTCTGTGATGGGACGGGAAGAGAAGGGACAGAGCTTGTGAAAAAGCTGAGCCAGCAAAGGTAAATGGGACCTGAAATCCCAAGCCCAAGCCCAAGGCCCCAGTTCTCAACTGCTGTGACTGAGGAAGGAAAGCTGGGACTGGGGTCTGGCAGGGCTGGGGAATTCCATGGGGAAGGCCACAAGACGGGCAGGAAAGGTTCTTGGTCAGTGCTCTGGACCTCAGGTCATTAGCCACAGGCCTTCTAGACCGAGCCTGTCAGGGCTTCAGAGGCTGCTTTTGGGGAACTCGGCTTTCCCAGGCTGCCCCTGACAACCCTCAGCCTGTTCCTTCGGCACAAGGGAGCAGTGAGATGTTCTCAAAGGCTGGGCTATGGGAAGTCTGGGAGAACAATGCTGCTGAACTGCTAGAAAGACATAAAACACAGCACAGGGATTTATTAACAACATGTGCTTCTACTCAGAGGACAGACCTCCAAAGTTAATAGACTAAGGACCAAAAAAAAAAAAAGAGTTCACAAATAAAACAGCCTATGAGAAAGAAGACACACAACTGCCAAGAAGGTAATGGCCTTTTAGGGGAGATGCAGCATGAGGGGATAAAATAGTGAGGGGGAGCACCCCTCAGGTCACCCTTGCTCTCTTAACCATTTCACCGAGCAGGCAGTAGAGACTTACCCTGGAGCCTCTGTGGGAGCTACATTCTCTTCATTCCAGGCCCTGACGAGGCCGCCTCACATTCCTCAGGCCTGCATGCCACTGGTTGACGGAAGCATGGCGGCTGCAGCATACTGACCTCATGCAGTGGTTGAATTACAAATGAGAAGATAGCGGCCAAAATCATCATCTCATCACAGAAGGATTTGTTCATCACGAACCAGGGCCTCCAAGACCAGGCTGGCAGCTTGGAGGGAATCAGGTGCCTCACTGGATTACCTGCTTCATCTATCTATCTATCTATCTATCTATCTATCTATTTATCTATCTATCTATCCCACACCCTCCTGTCAGATTCTCTAAAAACCCCTACGTGGACAAGTCAGCCCCCTCCCCAAAAACACCTTCATGAGGGTTCCCCATTGCCCACAGGATAAAAGCCCAAGTACATAGGCTGGCCCTGAAAGGCCTCTAGAACCTGACCATGAGTGCAGTGGGGAGAGCCCAGGCTCTGGGGTTAGAAATTATTCCCTGTGTGTAGTAAAACTGCTGCTTCCCTGAGCCTCAGTTTCCTCCGCCTGGACTTCCCTGTAATCCCTTTTGGCTCTATGTTTCCGAAGTAGGATCTCCCTAGCCTCATCACTCGTTGATTCCCAACATGAACCCTTCCCATCCGCTACCCTGGTCCCCAAGCACACACACCCTCTGTCCTGTTGCTTGTTCACATTCTATCTGTTACAGTCCAGACCCTCCATCTCTTCCAGCATGGGCCCCTGGGGTCACAGAGTAATAGAGGAAACCTAGAATTATCTAAGTCCTTCCTTGTGCCCACACAGTTGTGGTTCAAAGCTATGGAGGAAGAGGAAAGAGGCACATTCCTACGCTGCTGCTGGAATTGTGAACTGGTCTAGCCATTCTGGTCTAGAAAGCAGTTTGGAACTACATCCCCAAAGTCACTAAAGTGTGTATACATTGTGTTATCACCACTAGGTCTGTCCTCAAAGCAATCAAGAAAAGAGGAAAAGAACCCAAACGACAAGCATGATTTTCATAGTGGTAAAGAGCTGGAGAGGGAAACAGTGCTCATCAGACAGGAACTGGCAGAATAAATTATAACCACTAACATTTACACAGCACCTACTATGTGCCGGGCACTGTGTTCAGGGATTTACAATTATGATCTCATTTGATTCCCACAACCATCCTGGGAGGTGGCTACTATTATTATCCCCCATTTACAGATGAGGAAACAGGGTTCAGCGACTTGCCTAAGGTCACATAGCTAGTAAGTGTCTGAGGCTGGATTTGAATTCAGGACTTCCTGACTCCAGGCCCAGCACTCTATTCTTTACCCCATCTAGCTGCCCTCCAAATGGGGATGGTTTAGAGAAACCTAGGAAGACCATACGAACTAGTACAAAGTAAAGGAAGGAGAATTAGAACACTTTATAACAACAAGAACATTATAAGGACAAACTCTGATTGATGAAGTGACCAACCACAGCTGACACACACTAACATGTCAGCTGGCTGATGGCTAATGGCCTCGAAGCGAGGAGTGTGTTTTTGGGACAGGTTCAATGTGGGTTTCTGTCTTGCTTGATCACGCATATTTGTTACTAGGGTTTTGTTTTGTTTCTTTTCTGAATGGGGGAGGGAGGTGGGAAGGAGAGAAAATTAATGCTTGCTCATTGAAAACAGAAGGTAAAAGGTGTGGCGCATGTTGATGGCGAGAGAATGGCCCATCACAGCTCACCAGCCCTCTTTCTCTCTCAAACATAAGCCAGCTCCATAGCCACGCCTGGCGCCTCATTATCTGGCTGGGCATCCTATCTCTTCTTCCATTATCATCTTGTACAACATTCCTCAAAACTTGGTCTACTATTAACTTTTCTCAACATGATCTGTCCTGGGTCAAATGACACACTCATCATGAAGCCTTCCCTACCCACAATGATCTCTCCTTTCCTTGACCTTGTCTACACCATTTCTTTGGCACCAATCCCGTACTGTCCTGTGCTAGTTCCTGGATTAGTGTTTTGTGTTGGTAGTCAACTCTGAACTAGAAAGTAAGTTTCTTTTTTAAAAATTTTCACATCAGTCATGTATAAAAGAATTAGAACGAATGGGAGGAACCATGAGAAAGCAAAAAATAACAAAAAAAAGAGTATTCTTCGATCTGCACTCAGACTCCATACTTCTTTCTCTGGATGTGGATGGTACTCTCCATCATGAGTCCTTTGGAATTGTTCTAGGTCCTTGCATTGCTGAGAAAGGCTAAGTCTACCAAGGTCAGTCATAACACACTGTGGCTGTTACTGTCTACAACGTTCTCCTGGTTCTGCTCACTTCACTCAGCATCAGTTCATATATGTCTTTCCAGGTTTTTCTGAAGTCCACCTGCTCATCATTTCTTATACCAAAATAGTATTCCATTATATTTGTATACCACCACTTGTTCAGCCGTTCCCCAATTGATGGGCATCTCCTGAATTTCCAGTTCTTGGCTACCACAAAAAGAGCTGCTATAAATATTTTGTACATTTGGGTCCCTTTCTCACTTGTGTGATCTCCTTGGGATATAGCCCTAGAAGTGGTATTGCTGGGTCAAACGGTATGCACATTTTTATAGCCCTTTGGGCAGAGTTCCAAATTGCTTTCCAGAATGGATGGATCAGTTCACAACTCCACCAATAATGAATTAGTGTTCCAATTTTCCCACATCTTCTCTAGCATTTATAATTTTCCTGTTTTTTTTCACATTAGACAATCTGATAGGTGGGATGTGGTACCTAAGAGTTGTTTTGATTTGCATTTCTCTACTCAATAGTGATTTAGAGCATTTTTTATATGACTATAGATAGCTTTCATTTCTTCCTCTGAAAACTGCCTTTTCATATCCTTTGGCCATTTATCAATTGGAGAATGACTTGTATTTTTACAAATTTGACTCAGTTCTCTATATATTTTAGAAATGAGGCCTTTGTCAGAGACACTAGTTACAAAAATTCTAGAAAGTAAGTTTCTTGAGGGCAGGGCCCTTGATTCATACTTCTTGGGGCCCCTGAGGTACCTAAAATCCAGCAGAAATGGAGTAAATATTTGCTGAATGAACAAAATAAATGAAAATGCAACTCTTCACTCTGTGTGGTTTTTTTTTCCTTTCTGGATTTTTTTTTTTTACATTTGCATGTTCAGCTGGGAATAGAATGAGGGGAGCTGATTTCCATGTCTCGCCTCCTGATGACCTCAACAACTCTCCACCCTTGCTCCTTCATACTCAGCTCTAGAAATACTCTTTGCATGCCCTCAGGAAGCGTTTTGCCGTGGTGGATGATGCTGTTCTTCTACAAGCTGGTCTTTCTTCCCCTCAAGGGCTCTAAGAAAAGACCCCAGCCACCTGGAAAGGTCCCCTCAAGGCAGTGGGCTCTAGTGAAGTGAGCACTGAGCTTGAAGTCTGGAGGGAACCAGATGCCAAATACTGGCTCTTCAGCTTCCTCACTGTGTGATTGACAATAAGTCACTTAACTTCTCTAAAACTCAGCGAGACCGCTGAACTTGCACCCCTCCATCATGAGGTGGTTGTAAACCTTAACCACAGAATGCTTAAATCTTCAGTGAACCAGTGATCTCAGGTGGCTACTACCTCCAGAGAGCAGCCCACTCATCTTGATCCTGCACAGAGTCTCTACCCATGAGGCTAGGGGATGGGTGCCAACAGTGTTACCCTCACTCTGATCAGTTTACCTCCTTTGCAAGAACAACTAAGAGGGCAAACAGGATTGCCAGCTTGAGGACAGGGGTGTTCCCACTGTATCCTGGCTTCTGTGAGGAGGTGAGCCTGGCCAAGACCAGGCTTTGGAGGAGAAGAGCATGTGATCCCAGCTCTGCCGTCTCTCACTCCCAGGGTCATGCAGACAAGTAAGCCTTAGCTCCTCGCAGAAAACTTTGGGCTAGGAGGCAGGGCACAAGGACAAGTTCTACCATAAACCACGTCTGGCCTTGAGGCATTCACCTGCCCTCTCCAGGCTTCATCTGTGTCCTCATCTGTAAAATGAGGGCTGGATGATTTCTAAGATCCCTTCTGGCTCTGCCGCTTTGTGATTTTAAACAATTGCTCCTCCCCTCTGACCAGGCTGCTCCCCCGTTCAGAAATCTTCAGGGGTGCCTGACTGCCCGTAGGAGAAACAGCCAAATCCTGGCACTGAAAAACCTCACAGGCTGGTTCCACACCCCTTTCTAGTCTTGGGTTGCTGTTATTCTTGTATAGATGACAGCCAAGCCAGACGAGCCTGAAAGCTTGTCCCTATCCCCATAAGTAGCCTGGCTGCTTATTCCAAGCTTGCTGGAAAGGACCACTCAGATGCCCCCTCCTAGATGAGGCCTCTCTCAATCCCCTGAGTTGTTCCTGTTCTGTCTCTTTGAATAGTATTTTGTATTACTTGGTTGATATTTCGTAAGTATTCAACTATATACGTGCTCCACCCAAGTACAAGGAACATTCCTTAAAGACGAGGATTTTTTCATTTTTCTCCTTGTATTCCTAGGATCTAGCAGAGAGTTTTGCATTCATTAGGTGCGTAATAAATGTTTACTGACTCAAAGGCTCCTTTCTGCCTTAGTTTCCCCATCTGTAAAAAAGGGAAAGAATCTGCAGCCCAAACCTGTCTCCTAAGGTTATGATGCCCAGCTATGGGATGGTGCTGATGAGGTGAAGGGTACAGGGACGGCTTCAATCCTTTATGGATTAGTTTCTTACCAAGGAAAACTGTTTCTGAGTCAAGGAGTTGCTTCTCTGCTCTCCCCTATTTGATTTCTCCCAGAAACATACACCCAGCAGAAAACTGCACGTGTGTGGACAGACAAGCAAACATCTGCCTGCATGCCTGGTGCACATGAGCTTGACAGCAGAACAAGGTCTCACAGGGTGAAGAATATGCACGTGCACAAAGATGGTGGCCAGAATGGCCTTTGTAGAAACCCTGAGGGCTGGATCAGTACTGAGCCCTGGGGCCCAGTTAGTTCTGGTTCTGTCACAGGATCTGGATGTAGCCTCAACCAGTCTCCACAGAAAGGAGTTGGCCAGGCAGCTGATGGCCCAGAGTTTACTCACTTAAAGACAAATACAACAGTCACGTCCCTCATCATTAGCCAGAAAACATGGAGATGAGCAACACTCAAGGGCTGATTTTTGAGCACATACCTAGTGCTTGTGGTCAGGCTGTGAAGAGAAGGGAGAACATGGCACTGGACTTGGAATGTGAGAAATGTGTTTCTTTTCTCTTTACAACGAAGGTCAAGGCCACAAAAGGAGCAGAGGGACAGGTGTGCATGGGAACCAACACTCTGGAAAGAGGTCTGTACCTCCTCCTACCTTGGATTCCATAGAGTCGGTTGAGACGTGACCTCCGGGCTTCATCAGTGTAGGGGACAGCAAGCCAGGGCATTTCACTGAAATACTGTTTGAAGGAGTCCTCTGACCTATGGAGAAAAGGGCACCCCAAATGACACTGGCCTTGCCCCCCAACCCCCAGGCCTTCCACTATTTTTTCCAGGTATTGCCCCAAACCAAAGACATCCTGCTGTTTGTTATTTCCATTCCTAGATACCCTGGGAACTACCCAGGTCTAAGAAGCCTTCACCTATAGACAAATGCAGGGCCCCAGAAATCATGGGCAGATCCCCAAATAAAATATCAAGCCTTTTCAATGTTTTGTAGACTGTTCTAGCCCACCTTTTGGCCAGTTCAATCCATCTCTTTCAAGTCTTCTAACAGGGAAAGGTTATTTGAAAGAGTCTCGCCATCTGTACCACAACATCATATTCCCTGGTGCATTTCTTACTTGTGTGCCTGCCAAGGAGCCCTGTTTTAGGGTCAAGTGGCACATGGGCACTTGAACTTCATGTGCCATGTGGACACACAGTGTTATCATCCCCTTCTGGGACAATGGAGAACAGAGAATGAGGGCTCCACGAGGGCAGGATGCCACTCTAATTTTCTCTTCAGAGTCACAGTGCTCAGCACTAAGTAGGAGCTTCAATGCTTGGGGGACTGGCACCAAATGTGTGCCACCAAGAGTGAAGAATGGAGACAGCTGAGATAGGGCAAGTGGGAAGACCCTCCCAACACCCCAGTTTGTTGGCTTAGAACCAACTTGTGAACAAGAGCCTGGAGGTGAAGAGGTCAAGGAGAGCAGAAGTGCCCCCTGGGACAGAGACTGAGACTTGGAGACAGCCCGGCTCCTGGTGAGCAAAGCCATCTGGAACCCCCCACCCCATCCAATGCGCCTGCCCTCCTGTTGTTCTCACCCCTCACCCAGAGGCCTCCTGCATGTCAAGAAGCCCTCAGCTACAACTGCAGCTGAGAAGAAACAAGCCATGTTCCCAGTCCCAAGCAGGTGGTGGGACATTCTGCAAACATTTGGCTATTTTCCATCCCCACCCCAGCATGCTCCTCTGTCATCCTACAGAAAGCCAAACAAAGTTGAAAATGCATTTAATCCCAATCTGCTCTTTCACAGAGACTGGAGAATGTCAGAATTGGACGGGAACTTGGAGGGCTCTGGCTCAATCCCTTCCCTTCACAAGTGAGGGCACAGAGAATGTGAAGATGCCCCAGTATTCAAGTCAGAAATGGATTTTTTCTCATCTTCTAGTCAGACAGCTACAGGAGTAAGTGTGAAAGGTGTTAGTCCCTTCTCCAATGATCATGAATGTGTTTAATTTTTTTTAAAAAGGCACAGGAGGGTATCATGTGTGTTATACATTTCAAGGGAAGCAGAAAGACACCTCCAGTTTCACAGCAAACATTACCTGTCAGCGCTAACAAAAATAATCTCAAATTTCTGTCCTGACTCCTTGATCTTCCGGTAAGACTCCACCAGGACTCGGGTGAGACTTCGGCAAGGCGGACACTGACAATAAAGAAGAAATGCTTTCCTTTTAAAAATGCTTAAAATTCCTCCTTTCATTTCTCAGAAGGGCCACCTGGTAGATAACCTGGTCTAGGAAAGGGTCAGAAACAAACTCTCTCCTCCCAGATGTCAAATATTGAATAAATTCCTCCTGCCTTAGAATTTCTCTGGAGGGGCAGCTAGGTGGTGCAGTGGATAGAGGAACAACCCTGGAGTCAGGAGGACCTGAGTTCAAATTTGGCCTTAGACACTTACTAGCTCTGTGACCCTGGGCAAGTCACTTAACCCCAACTGCCTCAAAAAAAATTTTAAAAAAAATTTCTCTGAAGACCATGAGTTCATTCTGTCTACATGCTGCTGACAGCTGGCAGGCAGGGAGGCTGCACACTATACTAGGAAGGACCCTAGTTCAAAATTGACCCATGACACATTGGCTAGCTGACTCTGGGCCAGTCCCTCCCCTTTTCTGAGCCTTGTCTCACACCTCTGTAAAAGGGGGTGATTATAATACATGTAATGCCTCCCACACAGCGTTACTGTGAGGTTAAGATTTTGCCAACCTTAAGGCACTCTATGAACATACGCTACTGCTGGCCTCCCAAGAATCCCTCATAGTTACTCCAGGCCTGATCAGAAGGGGTAAGGAGGAATAGTCTTACTAATGAATATTTAGTTACCAAAGAAGTAATTTCTTTGTATTTATTGTGGTTTTATGGCTATTAGTGCCAACGAAACTTGGCACCCTTGAAGGTTAGGGAAATGCCCCCCACCCTGTGCCTAGTAAACTTCCTGTCTAAGCTGTGGTACATTTCACGGCCAGCCACTGCTGAACAATCTTTTCTCCTGCCTAGACTGATGGCAGAGGCATGGGGAAAGTACTCACCCAATGGGCAGAGAAGTAAACTCCCACATGAGACCCTTCCAGGCAGCTGCTGTCCAGTGATTGGCCATTATTTCTAAGCAAAGACCCGGCAATGACTTCACTGAAGGGCTTGGGTCCCCAAGGGAATTCCAAACCTGAAACGGGGCAAGCAATGTCAGACACGTGACTCTGGCTTGAGCACCATTTGGCTTTTGAGGCTGATAGCAGCTCCCGTCTGATCCAGAGACTGTGGCACAGCGGGAAGGTCAGGACACTTGGGTTCAAATCCCACCTTTGGTGCTTATTGGCTCCAGGACCATGAGGAAGCCCCTCAAACTCTTTGAGCCTGCTTGCTTATCTGCAAAATAGTGATCCTCCTCAGAGGGCTGCTGTTAAGAAAGTGGCCTGGAGAGCTTAAAGTGCTATCTAAACATTAACATCATTACCATCATTAGCGACTGGTGATTCAGAATTTCTAGTTTTACCAGAGCAAAGGAAGCAGAACCCACATGTGCCAAAGCATTTCTTCTCAAGGAGCTTCCAGCTAATGAGTTCTTCCATGGTTCCTGATCTGGAGCATCGTGCGGATGGCCTGTGCCAGCCCGAGTTGCAATCTCTTCACCAACATAAATGCATATAAATCAGGAGGTAATTTTTAACTTTGTATTTCACAGGACCACAGATCTAGAGCTAGGAGGGATCTTGAAAACAGTGAGGCCCAAGCAGGTGAAGTCACTTGTATAAGGTCACACATGTAGGAAGGGTCAGAGGTAAGATTTGAACCCAGGTTCTCTTTCCATAGTAAGAGAAGTTTATGGAAGTTGCTACGGCAACAAAAGACCCTCCCTCACGTGGCCAGCTTAGTGAGGAACCTTTCCCAAATTAGCCTGACTGGTCCTCAGGCAATGGCCAGTCAGTCAGGCCATCCATGGGCCTTGGAAGAATCTGCCAGAGGGGGCAGCTAGGTGGTGCAGTGAGTAGAGCACCAGCCCTGGAGTCAGGAAGACCTGAGTTCAAATCCGGCCTCAGACACTTGACACATGTACTAGCTGTGTGACCTTGAGCAAGTCACTTAACCCCAACTGCCCTGCCAAAAAACAAAAACAGAAACAAGAATCTGCCAGAGCTTCTGTGTGCTGGAACAAGCTCCATACCCCTGAGGAACAGGAGGTGGATGAAGCCAGCCCTGTTTAAGAGGCACATCATGAAGCTCTGAGTCGCCCGATGCTCCCCCAACAGAGCAAGAGGGACGGCATTGGCTGGAGCAAAGGAGTAGACAGAGGTGTCTATGCCTTATATGGCTTTGTTTGAGGGTCATTTCCAAACACTACAAGCTACGCTGATTCCAAGAAGCCTATAATTTTCAGAAGTTGACATTTGTTGACAAAATGGCTCTTAAAGCTAGCCCTGGGCTCAGAGTTGCTCTGTGAGTACCCCCTGGGCTCTCAGCCTAGCTTCCCTTTCTCCTCAGTCAGATTCCGGTTCTAAGAGCCACATATTTAGGAGTTGGGAGTCCTGAGTGGGGGGCACAGTCAGTGAGTAATGGGCCCTCAGCACAGTGCTGGGGCAGAGAAAGCAGCTGATAAGTGCATGGTGATTCGCTGTTGGCGGGATGAGGCCTCATCAGAAACCAGTGTAACAGGAGCAATGAGCCGACACCTGGAGCTTTATGGCTCACCCAGAGCTCTGCGCACGTTATCACACACATCGTCACAGCCACCCCAGGAGGGAGGTCCTATCATTATTCCCACTTCACAGATGAAGTAACTGTTGCTCAGAGACACGTCCAGGGTCACACAGCCCTCCCGGGGCTGCAGTGAGAAGCAAATGAGACAATACATGTGAAATGGCTTAGAAACCCGGGAAACACCACGTGAAGATAAGACGGTTTAATGACGAGAGAGATACACAAGACAAGCCTCTTCCACGGGATGTCCCAATTTGCACTTACAAGTTTTTTACTGTTTGTTTTTCTATCGCCTACATTCACAGCCATCCCTTAAAACAAAAGATTAAAAAGAGGGGAGAAGAAAACCAGTCAAACCAACACATGGACATGCAAACTTCAAGTTATCTGCAGAGTTCGGTCCCACATCTCTTCTTTAGAGCCGAGTGTGGCCATTATAATTTCACAGCACTCGGTTTTGGTTGTTTTGTTCTTGTTGTGGTTGTTTCCGTTTGCACTGCTGTAAACACCGCACAGGCTCAGGGAGACCTGAGTTTAAATCCAGCC